>NC_051250.2:5786363-6089393 GCF_015237465.2 Chelonia mydas | reverse complement strand
CTCCTATAACCCACAGCGTGCCCCTGCCACACTCTGGAGTGATTGTTTTGTTTCTGATGATGAAGAAGCAACCCATGAAGCTATATCACAATGTCAGGCTACGGAGCAAGAACAAGTTAGAATCCACAGCTGGTAAAAGGCTCAGCTTATGGATCAGTGAGGCTCATTTGATAATACTCCCTGGGGAAGTGGTAGAAGGTCAAATGCTTGAGACATTTAAAGGTGAGCTGATAAAACCCTGATGCACAAATGGTAGAGAATAACCCTCTGGCAGAGCGATATACTGTACTAGAAGGGACCAAAGAAGTATTTTGAGTTGCATTTCTATAATCCTTGGTTCTTGCCTCAAATGATTTGCGTAGAGCTCTACAAACCTCAGGAACCTAAATGGTGAACAGTTTATTTCAGTTTTGGGTTCACATGCTTTTCTACCTAAAGTCACAAATCAACCCAGGCTAGGTTAGAAAGATCCCCAGACATTTATAGCTTGACTCAGGTTCACTTAAAAAAATCTACCCCGGTCCTCTCTAAATTCATCCCAAGCTTGCAGAAAGGTTCACAACTCTTGGGGACCAATTTTGCAAACCTGGCCTACGTTTCTTAGTTCCACAAGTACAGCAGATAGGGAGGATGAACGGTGACTGTCTGGGTGCTGGATTAAAGGACATTCTCATATTAGTTTGCTGTTTGATCAAGATTGTCCTAGGGTAAGAGGCTCTTTTGCAGGTGCCAGAAAATAAGTTTGGCATCATTACTGCAGCTAATTGTGTTACCCAGGTAGATCAACAGCTGGCAGGTGCTTTTATTTTCCTCATCTGCATATATCCTGATAAGAGCTGGACAATTGTAGGAGCTTGCAGGTTGCTGGGATATGATGGTTTCAATCAGCAGCTGTACAGTTCTTGCCAAGTTACCAATCACAAAGTACGTAACCCTCCCCCCATGTGGAGGGAGAGAAAAAGAAACATGAATAATCAAAGTTCTAGGCTGGCTCCTTGCAGGCTGACCGGTGGATCTCAGATGATCGCAGGTTTCAGTAAAATGCCTACTAGCCTGACAATAGGACCACAACCTCTTACCCCCGCTTTAAAGCAATAGTTTGAAATTCCAACACAGTCATTAATACACCACACACAGGAACTATTGAATGAGCAAACCAAAGCTTCCAATGGTTAACGACATGCTTACTGACGAGTGGTAAAAGTGGGAATACAAAGCAGTCACTAAGTCACCATCAAAAAGTCAACAGTTATGAACACAGTGTCATGTAAGATACCAGAGTATTTCCCTGTCCCTCTACTTTCTGTGAGGTAATTATTGATAAGTTCTGAAATTTTAGCAGCCTTTCATGATCTTCAGTCAAAAGCCTCACTGGTTACCACAATAAACTGCACAGCCAGACCTCCACTGACGTAGATGGGATTCAGGGGTCCATCTGCATAAAGAACATTGCAGGACTGGAGCCTTTAAGTTCAAGTCTCTTTAAGTAGTGGGGACTGATGAGAGAAAAGCACAACACATTCTGGTCCTGCTTTGAGCAGGGGATTGGACTAGATGACCTCCTGAGGTCTCTTCCAACCCTGATCTTCTATGATTCCATTCAGTATGGCAATTTCATTCTGCTTGTGCCATCTTCCTCCCCGCCCCATAAAGGGCATATTTTGTGCCTCATGAATCTGCCTCCACTGTGCACAGTTTGGCAGGTGCTCCTGGTATCAACGGACTGTCCTGGAAAGCAACAAATGCCATAAATGTTGGTGATATCACAGACATAATTTTACAAGATGAACATTGGAGGAGCCAGGCGCTGCGGACATGGCTGGAAAATGTGTTAGAAAAGATAACAGAATGGGAAACAGTTGAGGGTTAGTTTTAATTAATACATTAGAGTTTATTTTTAATTTGTTAAATAAAAAGCAGCATTAACACTTCCTATTAAGTCCTGCTGATAGTGAGGTGGTGTTCTTTTTTTTTTTTTTTTTTTTTTTGCAGAAGAATGAGGATGTGTAATAAACATTAGTATGGAGGACCTTTGAGGTTGATCGTTTTTATATTTGAACAAAAGCAAGAAAAAAGCAAGTGGATTTTTGCACATTGTGTTCCTTACTAATCCCTTAAATTAATTACTTTTCCCGGCCAATTTGGTAACACGGTAGCTTTCACAGAACAGGGTTACTGCTGTTTTCGAGGCCACTGAAGCTCCAATGAGTGTGTCAATAAAAGGGTTATTGGGCACCACAACAAGCCAGAGAATGTTGTTGGCTTCTTGAAAATGCAGCCCTCCTCTTTTCCCTTGGGAAAGTGAACAAGAGGAGGATAAGTATGAGAGATGGGATGAAATTAGGCAAGGAAAAAATTGAAGTTGAGTATCAAGAAGAGGTTTCTAACACTGAGATGTATTTAGGCTGTGGAACAAACTGGTATAGGGATAATAAATAGTACAGAATCATAATAGGCACACATGTGGCGTACTTTGCAACTACATGTCTCAAAGGGCTTTACAAAGGCTGTTATGTATCATCTCCATTATACCAACAGGGAAACAGAGGCACAAAGTGCTGCCCAAGGTCGCACAGTGAGTCCGTGGCAAAGCTAGGGTAGAACCCTGGTGTCCTGACTCCCTGTCCTTAACTTAAAAACCGGATCCCCTGTGTTTGGAGAATCATCGCCAATGTCAGTATAAAACATTGGGAACAGAGTCGTTCATATACACCAGAATCCCCTCTGTTCTCTCTGTTGCCTAAATATTGTACTTACATTAGAGAATGATATCATACTAGAGCTGAAGAATCCATGGGAACAACAGAGTATATAAATACTAAGTTTCAGAGTAGCAGCCGTGTTAGTCTGTATTCGCAAAAAGAAAAGGAGTACTTGTGGCACCTTAGAGACTAACAAATTTATTTGAGCAATATTAAGGGGTTCATTCTGCATTACCTAGCACTACCTTGTGTCAGAATTTGACCTGTGCAAAGTGGCTGCAAAACCATCAGTCCAGCCTGTTAGTGTTTTACAGCCACTTTGCCCAAGTGTGAATGACCACACAATTTATAGGGCAAGGTGCAAAGATTACACAATTCTGCCCTGCGTAGAATCAAGACCTAAAAAATTATTTATTGGTTTTAAATGTAATCATCCTCCACACAGGCAGGGACAGGGAATGGTATATCCTGAGGAAGGGGGCACAAAACTCCTTGCAGTGACAGATTCCAGGTGAGAGACCTTCCTCTGTCAATAATAACTAGGGACAGACATACCTTGTCTAGTTTGCGGCTTTGCAAACCACAAACTATTTGAATTAGCACCATTGTTAGTACTTATGTGCATGGACCTGTCCTGTCCTGCAATTTTCAGTTTAAGAACAAGATTTTCAGATGGTATAATCAATTCTGAATTCATACCAGTGGAGAATCTGATCCATATTTTGAAATCATGTTTTTCTAGCTAATAGGAATGTTTTAGGCATTACATTTATGAGAACCCACCTCAAAAGTTGTCTGGCTGTAGTGGGTGCCATATGTTTGTTATATGATATCATTCTTTTGCAGTATTTCCCCAAGTGGAACATGAATCCCAAAGGATTCCAGTTCAAGTCAACCTTTTGAAGCAACCATAGTCGGGGGGGTATAAATTAGACAGCAGGTTTGCCCATCCCTGCTACTAATGAAACTTTGCACTTATCTATCACTTTCAACATATGTATGTCTCCTCACTTTATATGCATTAATAAATTGAGCCCCTCAATCATTAAGCCCCACTGACTTTAATGGGATTTAGATATGGACCTTAGTGGTACCCTGAGTTGCAATGCTTTCCCATATTAGGGCTTTTGGAAGGTAGGTTGGTATCATTATCTGCATTGTACAGACCAACTCGGGCACAGACAGGTCTAAGGCCACTGATTCTGGATACTCCCCTTTTTTGCGTTCCCAACTTGAGACATGTAGGGCCTGTTTTTCAGGAGTGCTGGACGCTCCCAAATCCAACTGAAGTCAACTGAGCTGTGGGGACTCAGCACCTATGGAAAGCAGGCTTAACATGTCTTCAGTTAGACAAGCAAAAATGAAGGCAACCAAAATCAGTGAGCCATTTTGAAAATTTGGCCCTGTGACAGTGGCAAAGCCGAGAACAGAACAGAGGACTCCTGAATTCCCCTCTCCTGTTTGCCCCACTCGATCACACAGCCTTCCTAGAAACAACAGGAGCATTAAAAGCATCGTAACAAACGTTTCTCTCAATAGGTTCTTTTCAGTCAACTTGACATTAAGGCGGAATGTATTATTATTATTATTTACATGATCGTAGTGCCTATGAGCCCCAGTACTGGACCAACAGAGAACCTTTATGGTACTTTTTTTTGATCACAGATTTTTCTCATTGGTATTAGGTTAATATTAACAATACTTGATCCTGCTTTAAATGCCTTAAATAACCACTTCTCAGCTTCACAAGGTCAAGCATTAATGAATAAAGGCTAAATGGCTTGCATAAGGTCAGTGGTAGAAGCAGGAATAGAACTCCCAAATTCCCAGCAGGCAGCTGTCAGTTTAACCCCTAGGCCATGCCCGTCTCTATGAACACTACCTATTGCACCAAGTGATGTGTTTTAAACCTGCAGAACAATTATAGCAATAAATAAAACAAAAATGTTATGCAATTGCTGTGAAATCAAACACATAACAAGACACAATTAGGTGCAATGCAAGACGTTACCAGTGCACTCAGCTCCTCTTGCAGCTACCTTCCCAATCTCTATCCTTTCTATTTCAAGCCAGCATCCATTCAATACTTGTTTTAGCAGATAGCTAGCCATTCTCAAGGTTAATGCATGCTCTCGTGACAACACAACACAATATAAACATATTTCTCTTTGTTCAGGAATGATACTGCCTGTAATCAAAAGAATAAAATTCTGCATGATATATGCATTGTTGGTGCTGCTTGCATAGGAAGATTTTTAATGGACCCAAGGTTGTGTTAAGATTAGCATTTAGCTCTGGGGACTTTTAAAAAGAAGGTTGACACGTAACATGAAGCTGGTTTCCTTCACCTTACAGTCAATACCCAAAACCTCTAGCTGTGAATAATGTTAATTGATGATCTGGACCTATGTGAATAGTTAGCAAAGTCATTGCCATGTGATTCCCGCATGGAGGCCTCGGAGGAATGAGCCACTGTTCTCAAATCAGTCCCTAGCGGACAGATGGCACATCCCCAAACCCACCATCATGCCTCTCCGGCACTCGCAGCAGGAAGACCGGGAACTGATTGGTTACGCAGACCCAGAACGAGGTAAGGTGCCCCAGTGCAGCGTTGGAGAAATAAACTTGCACCAGGCTCAGCAAGAAGTGACTTCAGTTCCCTGAGATGTCAAACTGGGACTTTTCCTAAGCACTGAAGTCACTTAGGGTCACATCCTGCAGCCTCTGAACATAGTTGCAGAAGGCCCTAATTCAGGAGAACCACTACGATCCTGCTATGGGGGAGTGCTGGGAAGGGAGTGGCTCCAAGCCACGGAGAGGCCACACAACTTCAGTTTGCGCGAGCATTTTCTTTGGTTTCAATCCAACGGCATTTGCACCCTCCCCCACCAACTTTCACTTTAAGTTTTGGGTTCCAATGAACCACCCAACCAGCCTGGGGTGGATTCTCCCTCTTCCAGTTCACCCACAAGCCACAGTTACATAAGAAATGGCAGAAAGGCTCTGCAATAATTCCAACTGCTCCCCCATCCACGCTGGGCAAGCCTCCCTTGATGGGACTGCCAGGACCACAGGGCCTAGTCATACACAGTCATTTGCAGACAGTGATAATCTATTCTGATTCAGTCTCACTTGCTGGTTCTCATGCGCTAGAATGAGGTTCGCAAAAAGAAAAGGAGTACTTGTGGCACCTTAGAGACTAACCAATTTATTTGAGCATAAGCTTTCGTGAGCTACAGCTCACTTCATCGAAAGCTTATGCTCAAATAAATTGGTTAGTCTCTAAGGTGCCACAAGTACTCCTTTTCTTTTTGCGAATACAGACTAACATGGCTGTTACTCTGAAACCTAGAATGAGGTTGCAAGTCTCATGTGCAAGCCAAGAAGGGCCATGCTTATTGGTTTAGAAAAAAAAAATTGTTGGATTTTCTTTGTGGTTCAAATGCTATGAAAACGTTTTTCTTGGTCCAAGGTGCTGAAAATGCTTGTTTTACCATAACTTAAACATTGGGCCAAATGTGCCTGACCACAGTCCTTGACTTTAGGGACCTGCCAGCCTTGACTCTGTCTCTTTAAACTGTGTATTTTATTAAATCATGTGCTGCCAAGATCCTTCTTCGATACAGAAATTATTTTGATAGCATCTTCATTATTTATACAGAAAAAATGAAAGGCACCTGAAAATAATGAGGCCAGCAGCAGAAATCCCAACTGACTGAGAGGGAAAGAGATTATGTATGCCACACAATTATTGAAAATGTCACTAAGTAAAATTAATTACCATCATTAAAAGTAGCCATGATTATTCATCACCTACTTCTCGAAGGATTTGGGGCAGCTTTCCAGTTTTTAGTCATCTCAACATGTGTGTGGCATAAAACTTTATATTTACTTACACTGCGGTAAATACCCCCAGTCGGATCGTCAGCACTCAGGTCAAGGGAGAGATCCCTGCTAAGGGTCTGTTCCCAAGATCTGCTGCCCTGAGAGAGAAATGTTTTGACACAGGCTAAACTGAAGGGATAATTCATGCATTTCTCCGAACATTGGACTTAAACACTTCGAGCTACTTGCCTTCACTTTCACGGGCCTTCATGGCTTAGTCCCACCCGACCTCTCATTTGTCATACGCTATTGAGATGTCAACTCCTGCCTCTGATTGGCCAATGGTTTGCCCACGTTACATTTTCAAACAAGCATTTTCATACTTTCTTCCATGCTGCCCCTCACTCTTGAGAGGAGCTCCCCATAAACATCCACAAAGCTCCCTCATTTTCCTCCTCCAAATCCCTCCTTATAAATCCCCTTTTCTGTGATGTCTATAAAACATTTGGTAACCATTAGACTGCTAGTGTGTTGAGACCATTGCCTCTCATGTTTGACCAATATTGTCTCATTACTTCCTTTGGCTCTCTCGTCTGTCTGTCCGTGTCCATTTGTTGTCTCGTCTTATACTTAGATTGTAGGCTGTCTGGGGCGTGGACTGTCTTTTTTTGTTCTATGTTTGTACAGCGCCTAGCACAATGAGGTCCTGGTCCATATCCCATGCTCTTAGGTCCTAGAACAAGCAATGAGTAATAATATCTTTTTCAGCTTAGCTTTGATGCAAATGTTCAGAACACCAGCCCATCTCAGGAAAACATTCCTATTCAGGGCAGCACATAAGCACATGCTTAAGTCCTAGTAAAGGCAAAGAGACATGGTTAAAGTTTATTACATGCTTAAGTGCTGTCCTGAATAGGGATGGATTTAAGGACGTGCTCTAGAGTTTTTCTGGATTGGGGCTGCTGATCAGAACAGAAGCAGCATTCGAGCACAGAGGCTTCTCCGATTTCAAAACTAGGACACCTTTGAAACTGGCAGCTCTTTCTGCTTGCAGTAATTAAAATGGCTTGCTTTGTAAAAAACATCTTGTTTAGCTGGGGGGGGGGGGCAATCCCCAAACACTTTGGGCCATTAAATGCTTAACTTCTGCCTTCTCATTATCCTCAGCCAGTTGGGAGCCCAGGAATAATTCCATATTCTCAGCAAGGACAATTGTTTCATGCTAATATCCCAAACTAAGCTGGTATTGCATAATGTTTTACTTATAAAGCTGCTTCATCAAAGGTATCCCTCAAAGGTTTTCTCTTCCGTGGGCAGCAAACAGAACTGCAGAAAAACAAAAACAAAACCTCTTGGCTCCTCCCCCGCCTCCCTATCTGTAACTTCTTTGCAACTCCTGGACCCAAGACCAGCGTGTGGGTGGGTGGTACAGTGAAGACACCATATAAAGACTGCGATCAGAGCTGCAAATGGATTTTCTCTCCTATTTTGAAATCTGTGTGTCATAACTGCTTCCCCTCTCTCTTTGACTCCACACTATGTATGGGGATGTGATAGCTACATAATGAGCTGCAGAGCCATGTGATAAATTGCAGTCATCTTGTACCTTTGGCCTCCACACACTACTCTGCCCAGTAATCCATCTCCACCAGGACTAGAATCGCAGGGTTAGAAGGGACCCCAAGGCTAACCCTTTGCCAAGATGCAGGATTTATTGTGTCTACTTCTAAAACTCCAAGGCTCTCAGCAAAGAGCCGCCATTTTGTAAAACGCAACCTGCCACAAAAATATTTCCATTCTCTCTGAAAAGGGGACTTCCCCCCCAAAAAATTACCCGTCTATCTTACGGTTATACAGTCGCCCATCATTGTAGCAGATCAAGGCCAACTTTTTAAAGGGACTTAGGCACTTAGAGATGCATTTTCCTAGTGGGACTTTCAAAAGCACTGTGTGTGTATCTGCATCTTTAGGGGCCTAAATAGACCTTTAAAAATTTGGCACCAAGAGACTTCAATGTATTTTCTTTTTGTTTTTTGGTTTGAGTTAGGTTTTTGGTTGGTTGGGCTCCAGCCCAGTGTACTGCTCTGTCCTGTACTAAAGATGGGATTAAGGTCCGATATTAAATGACGGTTCAGGGTTAGGAATTCAAACATTATATCACTGGAAAGAAGAGATCCCTAATTTTCCACTCCAGCACTTGCTTCTAACCCTGACACATCAGACTGGTTGGTTTTGACATTTGTTTGTACAGAAGTTCTATTTTAGGTCAGTTTTCGAGAAGAGTTAGGAGACACCTTTTCTTCCTCTGAGACGCGTATAGCTGGACTCGCTGATTCAGGCATTTGGGCCACCACTTTCAGAAAGTGGCTTCTGATTTTGATTGCTTCCGTTTTTGAATGTCCAGCTTAAGAAGACTTGGGCCTAATTTCGGAAGTGTTGAGCACCCATTACTCCGACTGCAGTCAGTAGGAGCTGCAGGTGCTCAATGACTGGAAAACCAGGCACGAAGAACATTGAGCATGGAAGAACCATGGCATCCAAAATTAGAGGCCACTTCTGAAAATTTTGGCATTGACTTTAATGGACAGAGAGATACAGACAGGGACTAATTTGTGTAACACTCATACGAATCTTCAAGGCATTATTTCTGTTCACGGTTGAACAAAACAAGAAAATTCCAAATAAAAATGATGTTAAGATAGAGTTACGGTTGAGAGCACATAATTCAGGGTAAAATACATGACACGGAAGTTGTAATTATACCAGAAACAGACATTATAAATCCAAGATATTGAGAGTTAAAGTTAACTTTAAAAACCCCAAATATGTTAAGGTACGAAAATGTAGATTTAAGGCACCCAAACAACTTTAATCCTGCCCTGCAGAAATGGGAATCGGAAATGGAAAAAAAAAATCTAATGCGTCTTTTAAAAGCAGTTTAATTCGACCTGGGGCAACAGCAATATTATGGATGAATCATAACTGTCTGGTTATTCCATGGCACGTTTGTGTCGGTGTATCTATTTATTTACATTAGTGACAGAAAATGTTATGCTATTTTATGCTGTACTTTCAGTATCAGCGATATTGTCTAATTTCAATGCTTGAAACTCCTGCTATCTCTGATGGGAGTTACATATCTTATTCCCTTAACAGCAGGATCAAGCCCTTTGAAGTGAGAATGCAATTAAGAACCATAAATCTGAACCTTTTGCCTCATCTTTGTGAACAGGAAGGGATTTTTTTTTTGATTGTTGTTTCACATTTGTAAGAAGAAAGAAATACAAGACCTAGTGGGAAGGTTGCCTAGCAACCCAAGCTGGACTCTAAGGCTATTAAATGTAAAAGATAAGATGCAAAAACTAATTTAAAATAATGTTATCGGTCTCACCTGACAAGGACTAAACAGTTCTGATAACAAAGCTACCGTTTTTATCAGCGAGGGTCTGACTAGCACAGAGCACTGTACTGCCGGGGGAATAGGGCCCCATTTTTATGTATTTTATGCTTTAACAACCCAAAAGGCTACTTGAGGTTGATACTTTTCTGAGCTGCATTCAGTTGCAGTGTCTGAATTGGACTCAGATGTGGAGGAATCATGAACTTCCCAAAACTGCATCCAGGTGTCACTGGGTCATTTGTCACCCAGAAAACTGCACCATTTATTTAATGAGTAGCTATGTCCTTGTCCTTCTGTTGCCCCTTCCTTCTGAGTATCTCAGAGCATGTTATACACATTCATTAAGACTTTCTTGTGAGGAAGGTAAATATAATGCTGTTCCCTATAGGCTTGCTCCTGCTCCCACAGAAGTCATGGGGTGAAATCCTGGTTCCTCTGAAGTCGACAGGAGTCTGCCATTGTCTTTAATGGGGCCAGGATTTCACCCACGGATATCAATGCCCAACACCTCTGAAAACTGAACCACAAGCAACCTTCTTAGCCCTCTTTCAAACCCCTCCTTAAAGCTCACTTCTTTCATTTCGCCTCGCATCAAAGATCTCCTCTTCAGAGATACCTACTCCCACTAGTATACCTGGCTCCAGTCTGTCCTAAGCATGTATTTCTAAGGTGCCAATCCCAGGCATATCTACCCCAACTTACACCCTATGACTGTCCCCAGAACATGGGAAGAGCCCTTAAAGCCATTTTAAGCCTCCCAAGCAGACAAACGGGAGAACTGAGACTCAGACCCCAGACCCTTGTGTCAAAGACCCCAGGAGTCTTGACCCGGGTACGTCTTCACTACCTGCTGGATTGGTAGGCAGCAGTCGATCCAGAGGGGATTGATTTATCACGTCTACTCTAGATGGCGGGGGAGTGGCAGCAGTCGACTCACCGCGGTGAAGACACCCTGGTAAGTCGATCTCAGTACGTCGACTTCAGCTACGTTATTCACGTAGCTGAAGGTGCGTAACTTAGATCGATTCCCCCACCCCTCAGTGTAGACCAGTGTAGATCAGTCTCCTGCTCTGACCCCACAAGTCTTCAGGTTTTCTGACTTGCAAAATGGCCATTTCTAACCTGCATAAATTGCCCTTTTGAGATTCTTTCTACAGCTGCGTGGAAAATGTTTCCTCTTCCCCACTGTGAAAAATTTCAACTGTTCATCAGAAAACTGAAAAAAAATATTGTTTTCGGTTTCCCAACAAAACTCAAAATTACCACAGAAAGCAGATGCCTCTTTGCGAAAAATTTCATTTAGCTGAAAACCCAATTTTCCATCAGAAAGAGCTTGGATGGAAAATTTTCAGCCAGCCCTAGCTCTTTGTGGAAACCAGAGAAAAATAAATAAGACCAACCCACAAAATTTCCCCCCATTTTCACAATAACTGACCCAATGCAGAATGTTTCTTTTCCCGACCACATTGCCTCAGTTAAGACACCATCCTTCTAAGAGGAAAATGTTTGATCACATTCTGCTTTGATACGACGCTGGACGCCTTGATCATTGTTTCAAAGGGAATCCCATCTCACATGTGCTCCCTCTGTCTCTCTCTCTTATTTCCCTTCCAGACCTACTGTTCTGCTTTATAGCAAATCTTAGAATGGTGATCCTGTGCTAGCTGTCTCTCACTCTCTTTTTTTTCAAACACTTTGTTACTTAAAAGTCATTTTGACCCTTAAGATTTCTTTTATTGTTTTGTATTTTGTTTGGCTGTGGGTTTCCCTTTCATCTCCTTTTGCCTTTCATTCAGAAGGTTGCCCCTTTCTAACCAGACCAAATGGAATACAATCACGCCTACCTGCAAACAGAACTATCTAGCAGCCTTTCCCATCACCTGCTGTTAACAGAGATAACTCACTTCTGGGATGGCTAGTTACAGAACAGGGTGATAGAGATAAAAAGATCTTCTTTCACAACAACTCGCATTCCATTCCATTCCATTCACACAAACAGAGTCGTTGAAGGACGTGCTGCAGTTTCCCAGCATGCTGATTGTGTCAAAGGCCCAAGGATGAATAAATAAATTGAATGGATTGTTAGGATGCTAAAGACTGATTATGGCTGCTGAGTATGCTCCCACTAGCGGGGAGTTTAGAATCACACTGGCCCACAGAACCTCACATAGGTGCCTAGAGAAGGAATGTACCCACTATAGCACCGTTCCTTTCGACGGCTAACAGTCCCGGCAGTGTCAGCAGTGAGCAATCCCCCTATTCAGGAAAGTATTGAGGGCAGAGAATCTGGTAACAAAATTGCAAGCATTTGTCATCCCTTACTAGCCATGTTCATACTGTATGTGTCTGGACAGAAGCTGATTGCCAGAAGCTGGGACTGGATGACTGGGGATGGATCACTCAAGAAATTGCCCTGTTCTGTTAATTCTTTATGAAGCATCTGGCATGGGATACTGTCAGAAGACAGGTTTCAGAGTAGTAGTTGTGTTAGTCTGTATCCGCAAAAAGAAAAGGAGTACTTGTGGCACCTTAGAGACTAACAAATTTATTTGAGCATGAGCTTTCGTGAGCTACAGCTCACTGGGCTAGATGGGCCATTGGTCTGGCCCAGTGTGGCTGTTCTTATGTTCTTATGAAACTATGGTAAGAGGTCACTTTCCTATCCTAGCAAACCATACAGAACAAAACCAAATCGTCTATGCTCCAGTCTAGCTGTCATCCCGGCCTTCCCTTTCATTGCTTATTTACCCAAGGTACCTTTATCTTAACAGAAGCTGCCCTCTCTTCTCTTTTTTTGGTAACTGGCTTTAACTTCTTGCCGGATTCTTTAACTGATGCTAAAGGTCAGTACTTGTCATGTTTGGGATCGTTTCCAGTCTGGCGGCACCCAACTCTGGGCTCGTGACATACTATGTGGTAATTGCATGGATCGGGTGCACAGAAAAGGAATGGCTCATTACAAAGGCCCATGCTGAATGATTCTCTCAAAGAGCTATTTGGCTATGGAATAGTCTCTCAAGCGACATGGCGGAAGCCTCATTGCTTGGGATGTTTGAAACTAGACAGGATGAAAATGCACTTTAGGGAATGGTGCTGTGTTGGCTCATGTCAGTGAGATGGGTTGGATGATTTAGTAGGTCTTTTTCATATCTTATTCCTATGAAGCTTTTAAAATGTGTGACAAAGACTTAAACGGAAGCTCGCAGAACCGCAGAGAAGAAAATGACCGGTTTCAGAGTAGCAGCCGTGTTAGTCTGTATTCGCAAAAAGAAAAGGAGTACTAGTGACACCTTAGAGACTAACCAATTTATTTGAGCATAAGATGTGTATTCTCCACTTTATGCATCCGATGAAGTGAGCTTTAGCTCACGAAAGCTTATGCTCAAATAAATTGGTTAGTCTCTAAGGTGCCACTAGTCCTCCTTTTCTTTTTTAGAGAAGAAAATGAGTCTGGATTAATTTCTTTAGCATAAATGATGCTTATTACAACTTCAGTCTCAAGATGTATAGTTTATATCTGTCTGTCAGCATTTCTTAAGTGCCTGTCTCTGCAATGACTATAAACTAACAATGACTGTCCAAAAGGGTAGTCACTTCCCTGTCCTGCTTCTGGCTGAGGCATGGCTTTGAGTGCGTTGCTGAATTTTCTTCTGCTTAGTTTCTTTCGGGAATGTGATGGTGAAGAGATGCTTCTTAATGCTGGATCTTGGATCTCCTTTGGGAGATCATTCCAGAGCACAGAGTTCTATCACCAGCTCCCTCAAGTTAATATCTGGGCTCCATTGGTCCCAGTGAGCAGGATGATTGCAGAGGCCAGGCAGGAGCCAGAAAAGAGTGGGGGGTCTCCAAGATGCCCAGAGGAGACAAATACATGAACTGCTGTGTGTTCATTGAACGAAAGGCATAGATGGGGTCTTCTTGCCAGCTACAGGTGGAAAAGGCATTTGGGGGGATTGCATCAACCATTTAGAGAACTTGAAAAAGTGCCAAATTTGCAAGGGATGGAAGTAGGTGTTGGCCTAAAATGAGGGATGTGTCTCAGAATCATGAAGCGTTGAGAGGTCTGCATAGCAGAGAGCTTCTCTCAACACACACTAGCTATGCGAAAGGGAATGCGAAATGAAGCTTAAGCAGTTTAATTCTGTTTGGTTAGTATCTAGTGCTGTGCAAGGATGTCAGATTGAGAGCCCTGGGGTGTAAAATCCTCTGTTTATCCACTGAAAAGGTATCATCTTACAGGCAGTGACAATTCAAGCTGCCTTCCCAGAAATGTGCATAAAGCTTGACTTTGAAAGCCCGCTCTAAGGGTGAGAGAGGTATTTAGTCTTCCCAGCCCATTTGCTCGTTGTCTTAAGGATGAGCTTGCCAACAAGGGTGTCAGTTAGTGCCAGTTGTGGTGGGGAGCTTTCTAGGAGGTGGACTTTTGCTAATTCCATGGGAATTAGAGACCCACCGAGCTCCTTTTCTGGAAGCCACCAAAGAGCCATCAGATGGTATCAACGTTGGCTCAGTAGTGACTAGAAATTATCGTCCTAGAGTTGAAAGGTTCCCTGGCCCACTGCCAGAGACTTGGGCTATAACAAGGAGCACATTGGCACTAGCGTGCTGAAGAAGGTCTGATCTGGCTAGCTACTGAGCTCCTTCAGCAAGGTGCTCAGAACCAATGAAGCATGAGTAGTCTGGCAAATTGCAGAATAAGGCCTTCAATTAGGTTTTCAGTTGCAAACAAAAATAAAAGTTTTCTGGCATGTGGCAATGGCCCTTTAATTTTGTTTTTCACCAAGTTTATGGAAGAGCACAAGACAAACCCATGCAGAAAGAATGGATGTTTAAACCAAAGCTTCCCGCAGTGTGGTGGCATTCCTTTGTTCCACAGAAAATTGAAAACAACCCCCCCAACCCGAATATTTCAGGGCAGTATATTCTTTTATTCAATTAATACTTTAAGTGCAGTTAATTTATTTGGGACATTTACATTTAATTTGAGTCTAACTGGATTGTTATGGTATTTTAAAATGCCAACTGATTATTCAAAATATATCTACTGTATCAAGTCCTTACAAGCACATAAGGGAGGCACATTTTCTGCAGAGATGCTAAAGCTTCAATAAATGTTTTTAATAATCTCAAATGGTATTTAATACAGAAGGAGTGAGCTTGTCATTTTAAATCTAAAGAGACACATTGACTGGCAAATAATCGCTGTAGTTATTGCATATTACACAAATGCCAGCTGACTTGTACATAGTTTGCTCTCCGATATATTTTGAATAATTAACTAGTTTTTAACTGGCATAAAGTAACTACCCTATTGAATTTATACGGAATCCTCGTTCGAAACTAGTCACGGGCAAGAATGCAGAATGTTAGCATGTCAAGTTGGATTGTAGAAGCGGCAGAAGTTCTGAAACTGGCATCTCCCTATAGACTATCCTGAATGCAGTTGGATTGTGCTACGGGAGATGGGGTACTCATCACTTAGCTGGACAGGGCTCCTTAGAGAGGAGATGTGGGAGCACGCATTGCTGCTCTCTTTGAAAGGAGCAACAGGTGACCCCAGCTGGCACACCTGCAGTGTATATGCTACTTGGCTGGAAGCAGCCTTGGTTCTCTGGCAAAGGTGTACAAGGGCTAAGTTGGAATCTTGCTCTATAGCTGTACAGGTTCTAAAAAGCCCACCGCTCTCTTTTCCCCGTTGATACCTCCATGCAACACATGACAGCACTGACCCTTTGAATATTGTTCCCAGCTGCCCCTCATAGCCGGGATACTGCACTTCATTATTATGGTCTTGGGTAGTATACATATTCCTCTGGATTGATCTGCGTGTATCCCCTGCATTGCTTCTGGAGGGTGTTATTTTCAAACATTTTGTGTTGCCATTTATTGAATGGCCTGTGTATATTACCAGTTATATATCACACACAAATATCCAATCGCAACTGTTTTAAAAAGAAAAAGCATTTCATCTTTAAGTGGATTTCTCTGGCTGCTCTCTCTGTGTTAGGTGTGGGTGTCAACAGGTGCCAGATGACATCATTATATCCCAAAGTTAATGATATCTTTGCAAAAAACAAAAAAACAAAAAAACCCCAACCCCACAAAATGGGTAAGAAAGCAAGTTGTTTTCTTTATAAATAAAACTTAAAATGTATAAATGCTGAGATCATAGCTAAATGCTGCCGGATATCTTGTCTGGCCAACTGAATTTTAAAGCTTGGCATTTCTGTTTCCGAAAGCCTTCCATACAATCTGTCATTTAGTTAGTTTTTCTGTTATGCAGCATGGGATGTGAAATTTCTATCTATAACGAGATTTCTGATTGACAAGTATATTTTTTTTATATATGGATCTGAATTTGTATTTATCTATAGCAGGATTTCAACACTGTGGGGGAGACTGTCACTCAAAAAACCAAAAACAATCTCTTTCTCCAAGAATTTTAGCCATTCCTAAACCGCATTACATAGTATGTGAAAATGAAGCACTTACAAGAAGTCAATAGCTGGCACAGTTTTCCTAGAATAATGGGGCAATTATAGGGAACACAAATTCACATGCATGAGATATGAGCGAACAGCATGACTAGTATTTAACAAGAGGTGAACCATAAACAAAGCCTTGAATTCAAATACCCCAGAATCTAGGAAATCAAATTCTGCAAATGGTCCCTGTAATGGCCCAGAACCTAAGCTCAGCTCCTGGCCCCATTGAAGTGAAGGGCAAAACTCCGATTGACTTCAAATAAGGCCAGGATTTCACCCCCAGGATCTCAGCTGGCCGGAGTTCCAGACTATTTGAATATGGATTCCAAACCTTGCTACTTAAACTCATCTCTGGACTTAACTTCTTTACTTTCTCTCTCTCTCTCTCTCCTTGTCCCTCCTCATTCAATTATCACATAGATGTAGATGCTAACTTAGGTGACAAGGGCATTGCTGTTGCTTCATCTAGAGAAATTCTGGATTTCCTAAGTAATAAGCCCTTCTGTAGCAGTGGCTGCTAACACTGTAGCTAATTTAAAGAGTCGCTGGAGCAGGAGTAAGCAGACAGTGCAGAAATTCAGGCTGCTAATTCTGCTGCATAAAAGGCTTGAAGCAGCAATCTGGAGTTTACTTAAACTGAGAGATGTAGGGAGATAGAACAATCAGAGACAAGATTTTGGGAAGCTGTAACCCAACTGTATCTTTCATTTTGAAATGCAGTGAAACCTGCTTTAAGCAACCACTCAAGGGAGAGTCAAATCTAGGTCACTCAACACAGAGGATCTTCTAAATAGAAGTAATGCAGAACTGCACATTTGGGAGTATTTTGAGTTTCTCTCTTAGGTAAGAGATTGCCAAAGTAGGATGGAATTTTGTACCGGTTTCACTGTAAATATTTTATTTTATGCATCATAAAATCACTTGTTCTGAGCAATCTTCACACAGAGTAATCCCAGTCACTTTGCATGAGACAAAGTCATGAGTTTCTTGTGTTTATCAGAGCTATCTGAACATCTTGGATCAGTAAAACAAGTATGGGAGTCTTGTGCGCCAAGATTTATAAGCCCACCCCCACCACACACAAGGATTTCTGGGACTTCCTGCTTCTGGGTAAGCTGTAAAAACGGCATAAGTCGTTCTTTCAAACAACTGCTTAGATTAAACTATTTGGCAGGGGGCAGATCCTGAGGTGGCATGAACTAACTTCAGTGGAGCTCCACTGATTTAGACCAGCTGTGGATACAGCCCTAGAACTTCTGTCCAAAAGCTGAACCAAACCTGAATTGAACCTTTATGGAATACACACACAGGTTAAATCACTTTCCATCCCCAAGATTTTTCACTTTCACTCTTCTCCTCACTTCCAGGATGCAGCCTGGACTAGGAACAGAAGTGCCACAATACCACCAAAAAGGCTCTTCTTCTGACATCTCTTGGCTTCTGCTTGATTGGAAGAATGAGAAATTCCAAGGGAGAGTCTCCTCCTGGGAGAGTGCCAGCCCAATTTCATGAACTCAAGAGGTTTTTCCATCTCAGATAAAGTTACAAGAAGCATCTCAACTTTTGAGAGCTCATCCAAAGAAAAACAACTCTGTGCACTACAAAGGAACCCAAGCCAAAAGGATCATGAGTGAATGGGATCTTGTCCATTATTTGGGGTGAGGCTTAGTGTTCCGCTTCTAAATCTCCTGATTTTAAAAATATCCTAGAATATTTCATTGAAATAATCCAACCTGCTGCATCCTGTAACAGTGCCACTGCACTGGTCCTGCACTTAGGACGGAAGAATCCCATGCACCGCTACAGGCTGGGGACTGACTGGCTAAGCTGCACTTCTGCAGAACTGGACCTGGGGATTACAGCGGACACGAAGCTGGATATGAGTCAGCAGTGTGCCCTTGTTGCCAAAAAGGCTAACGACATATCGGGCTGCATTAGTAGGAGCATTGCCAGCAGATCGAGGGAAGTGATTATTCCCCTCTACTCAGCACTGGTGAAGCCATATCTGGAGTATTGTGTCCAGTTTTGGGCCCCTCACTACAGAAAGGATGTGGACAGATTGGAGAGAGTCCAGCATGGGGCACATGACTTACGAGGAGAGAGGCTGAGGGAACTGGGCTTAGTTAGTCTGCAGAAGAGAAGAGTGAGGGGGGATTTGATATCAGCTTTCAACTACCTGAAAGGGGGTTCCAAAGAGGATGGAGCTCGGCTGTTCTCAGTGGTGGCAGATGACAGAACAAGGAGCAATGGTCTCAAGTTGCAGTGGGGAAGATCTAGGTTGGATATGAGGAAAAACTATTTCACTAGGAGGATGGTGAAGCACTGGAATGGGTTACCTAAGGCGGTGATGGAATCTCCATCCTTAGAGGTTTTTAAGGCCCAGCTTGACAAAGCCCTGGGTGGGGTGATTTAGTTGGGGTTGGTCCTGCTTTTTAGCAGGGGGTTGGACGAGATGACCTCCTGAGGTCTCTTCCAACCCTAATCTTCTGTGATACTATAATGGAAGTTACTGCAAGAGTTTTAATGAAAGCTGAGGCATTAAATTCCCTGAAGAATATGGATTGGATCCCATGTTCCCATCAGCCCCTTCTGAGCGTCACTCAGTAGTACAAATAGGCTGTGACCCTCCATGCAGACAGCCATCCTACAAGACATAGGATGCCAACCATAAATGGGGGAACATGGTCAGGAAGCAGGGGGATAGAAGGCCCCATCCCAGGATCTAAGGATCCCTGCCTCAAGCCTGAAAATATTTAAGCATGTGCCTAATTTTAATTAGGTGAAGAGCCCCATTGATTTCAAGCGGGGAAAGCATGTGAGTCAAGTTAAGCATGTACTTATCTCAATACAGTAGTTCTCTGATTGTCCTATCTCCCTAACGTTCTGAGTTTAAGGAAACTGCAGGTTGCTGCTTCAGGCCTCTTAGCACCACAATTATTGACAAGATGGGAGCCCCACGGTCATCTGTTTAGACACTTTCTCTCAAAATTATCTGCTTTTGCGGTGGCCCTATGCCTCCAGCCCCCAAATGACACGTCTTCTCCTGCTAGTTTCGCTGTTCTGTGCTGCCACCCAAGGATGCAAAAGAGAAATGGGTCAATGGGTTTGACAATTAAAATTTCAAGACACCTTAATCTCCCAGGGAGATAGGGAGAAATTAAAAGCGGAAGATACCAACACGTCCATGTTTCCATTATAAAACCCTGCCTGGCTTCACTGTTATCCATACTATTGAATATATTGAAATGGGGCACAAATGTATTCCTATCAGTATTTACCTTTGGGCCCAGTGTTGGATAACCCTTTGAAGGCAGTGGGCATGTACTTATGAAACTTCTTAGGCCATGCAGTTGGCTGGCAGGCTGGAAAATACCAGTGTCCTAAGGGTTAACAATATGTAATGCCAGAAAGTCAGTTATGTAAGGTAATTTGGTCATGGCAATTCTCCTGACAAGCAGCTACACTGGTTGAAGAAGTAAATGGGACTGTTAATCACAATCATATTTTGAAGAGTTTAAAACAAATGCTTGAGGGCCTCAAGGTTCGCACAGCAAAAGATAAAGCAGCCATAAAAGAAGGCATGATTCAGCTAGGAGAGCTTATGGAGCCAGAAGCCCCAATCACTTCCCACAGGCCAACAAAGTTGCAATGGAAGGCACTTTTCCAGGCTACACAGTCATACTACAAGAGATAATGATGGGCAATTTAATTTTATGTTACATGCATCAAGGCATCAATCAAGCAGTTGTAAATTAGTATAAATGCTATTCATTTTGTCTGTAAGTCAATAGCTTACAGTATATCTTAAGTTATGCTTTCAATGCTTGCATAACATTAAATTCAAAAGCACTGGCAGCTGCTCTCTGTCATTATCACACTGTGCTATAGATGGCTGTTTCTGTGTTTTTTTTTACTGAAATATTAAAAAATAAGCCACGCAGGTCAAGATCCTGAGCTGGTGTAAAATTGATGTAGCTCCCCTGAAGCTACACCAGTTTACACCAGTTTTGGCTTTGGCCCTACAGTTTTAAAGGGCTAAAGGTTTGTGGCATATATTGCTGCATAGGTGCAATGTTCATGCAGTTCACAGGAGGGAGCCACTTGATATTACTTCCGTCTCATTATTATGCTAGCTGCCAACTGCGGATCTGACCCTACACGTATTCGCTGCACATGGAACTTCCTTTAGAAGTCACTGGGAATTCTGGGCATGAAGTGCCTAGAGGATCTGGGTCCCTTAATGTCTACTAGGAAATCCATTCTCAATTCTAGGTTATCAAGAGACAGCACTAAACCAGCTAGTTTTATGTCCCTGCCACTCAGTTTGTTTTGCCTATTTGAATATGTGGACTACCTTCTCACCACCACACAAATGGTAGTGTGGGGGTGGCTGGTGTTTGCATCTTTTATTGATCTGCATTCTTGGTTATTTGTAGGTTCAATAAACTGCAAGTTATCGCTCTGGCCCCGCTCTCCGCACACAGCAGCCTGATTAAGTGTGGCTGGTGGAAGATAATCGAGTATGAAATAAGATGCTTCTCTTTACTGGTAGCATTCACAACAGCTCAGTGTAAGCCCTTTTTCTTTCCCCTACGAGGCTGTTCCAAAACAAAAGGCCCAGCTTTCTAAACTACGTTGTAGTCTCTCCATTTGCAATCTGGAGAGTGTGTTGGGGGGGAGGGAGTTCTGCAGAGAGCAAGCTAATCTACATTAACCAAAAACGATAAAGGAAACATAAATAGTACAATGACCTCGACAGGAAATTAACGACTTTGAATATTTGGCTTGAGGTGGTGAGTTACTTAAAAATACAGGGTCAGACCCTCAGCTGATGTAAATCCTCACATCCCCACTTTCTCCACTGAAGCTGCACTGATTTATACCAGCTGAAAAGCTCGCCCACAAATTTGAAATTTCAGACCCAGAAAGAAAAAGCACCTGAGCTGTGAAGCTGCAATATCAAAAGAATAAAAAATGACAACTTTCCGAATGTTTAGATCAGTGGATCAGTAGGCAGATTATTTCAGACTATTTATGAACCACATTTCCATTTGCCATTCCTTGTTAATGGAAAGGGCTAACCCTTCTCCACCCCTCCTGAGCAATCCATCATGGGGAGCCCTTCGAGATCAGAGTTTTCTGCCGAATGCTTTCGCATCTGTTTAGACAAACAAGGACTGTGACAGGGCTGGAAGAGAGCAATTGGCATTGATACAGATTCCACAGCATTCGGGCCAACATAGCTTCCGAGTCAGCTAGGAAGGGCAGAAACTGGAAATTTTTACTTACTTGTGACTCTAAAATATTTAATGTCTGTTGGAAGATAGGTTGCGTATACGTCAAGGTTTCCAGTGTCTCATAAGTGACCAGCGTAGGACGAGGTTCTCAAACTGTACTGGGATTCTGCTCTCAGGGACACAGGAGTAACTTTACTGAAATCAGCGGACTGTAAAGCTGGTGGAAATGAGAAAGCAGGTGTTGTGTGTGAGGAAGTTTATTACCATACTTAAACTATATAATACATTGGTCTGACACAGGTTTGGGGGGATCTACTGCAGCTTTGCACTATCTGTTCATCCCAAACTTTCTCCATTCGTCCCCTTCTCTGTCACTGTTGAAAAAACAAGCCTCCCTGTCATTCAGGGCTTTCAACCTGTATTCTAGAGACAAGGTGGGTGAGGTACTCTCTTTTATTGGACCAGCTTCTCTTGGTGAGAGAGACAAGCTTTCGAGCTACACAGAGCTCTTCCTCAGGTCTGGGAAAGGTAAGCTGAGCAGTCACAGCAGAATACCACGTCCAACAGAGAGTTTAGCTTAAGTAGTTAGCCCATATTCTAAAGAGACCATTCAAGGTGAAGTGGCCCATTAACACTCTGTAATCTTGGGACAAAAATGGGGATTTAACCCACAAACCCAACAGAAGTTGGTCCAATAAAAAACATTACCTCCCTGACCTTGTCTCTCTAATATCTTGGGACAGACATGGCTACAACAACACTGCATATAACGTGTATTCTAAGCACTCCTAGCACCCCCAGTTCAGGGACAGGGGATGGGATGGAGGCGCAGCAGGGCATTCCTAGGCACAAGCAACCCTGCACCCTTGCAAAGTCCCGCAGAGCCTATTGAAGCAGGGTGCAGGTTAGAGCAGCCTGAAAATTGCACCAGGGGCCAAATGCTGACCCTGTGAATAAGCGAGGCACAAGCTGTCTCTCCTCTGAACCTGCACTAGCATCTCCCCCGGGATGAATCTGGCCCTCAGTATCTGTACAGTGCCTGGTACTATATCCTCCTACTCCTGACTGGGGTCTCTGGCTGCTTCTGCAATATAAATTAGTAATGTAGATCTATCCCCGTGCTCTTCACCTCCCTGGGCAGATGAGCTCGGCAACCATGCTAGCCAATAGTCTGTGAATGGTTTCAGAGTAGCAGCCGTGTTAGTCTGAATCCGCAAAAAGAAAAGGAGTACTTGTGGCACCTTAGAGACCAACAGATTTATCTGAGCATAAGTAGTGTCTAAGGTGCCACAAGTACTCCTTTTCTTTTTGCAGTCTGTGAATGGAGGCTCTTGAGTCTGCAGATCAGACAGGAAAACAGGATTTCTGGTGGAATCCTTAGGGCTTTTGCACCTGGTCAGGCTAGAGATGTCATCATATAAACAGCCTTTCTAAAGGCACTTTGGTCCTTCTCTGTCTTGATCATGCCAAAAAAAGAGCATGGAAGTGAGGGACATATTAATAGATGTAGATAGAATATAAAGTTATCCAAACTTTCTCAAGATGCATAGAAGTTTCATTTTGGTTCAAGTCTTGTCTAAGTATTCAGATTAATCATTCCCTTCTTACGTATAATAAAAACACTTCTTTCCAGAAGTGTGATAAGGATTAATTGTTGAAGATATCAAGTGCTAAGTCACTATTATTACACCCATTCTCCAGATGGGGAGGCAGGGGGATTCCATAACTTGGCCAAATTGATGGGTTAATCAGTGTTAGAACAGAGATTAGAATTTCAGAATTCCTGGCCTGGAGTTTCATGTTCCATTCACTTGACGCTACCTCACATGATCCCAACATTCAGCTCATTGCCCTTACTTTAAATCCCATCCCTTTGCAATATTTCCCCATTCTGGCACACTAAGAGAGCTTTGTTCCAACAGCTTTCTAATTGCAATGGCTTTCGAACAGACATGCCAAACCGGTGGAAAAAAAAACCCAGAAATTGGGCTTGTTTTTAGCTTAATTGGCTTGTGAGTTGCTTGTTGGCTAGTTTTTGGCTTGTTGCTTGTTGTAGCTTGTTGCTTTTTTTTTTGTTTGGCTCACAGCAAGCAGGGGCAAGGGGGGGGGAAGAGAGTCAGGGATGCACAGCGGGCCCACCACAGTCCCAGACTGCACACCGGGGGGATCTAGTTACATAGAGTGTTGGGGTTCTTAGGGATTGGCTTGTTTTGGCCTTATTTTGAAATGGGATTAGCTTGATTTTTGGCTTATTGTGAAAGTCGGGGTGGTTATTTACTGCATGAAAGTTAGCAACTGTGCTTTCAAAAGAGGGAAAAGCCAGGAAACGGGTTCAAAGGGCTGATACAGACAATGTGTCTTGTACAGTGATTTGTTTAGACAGCGGTTCATGGGAAATGAAAGCACTTTCGTTCTTTCATCAAGGCGGAACATAGGCTCAGACATTGAATGTGTACAAGGCTGAGCACAGAAATTGGTGACACACAGAGACCTGCACAGTAAAGCTTTTCTCCCTAGACATACACACTAACATGGCAATGAACCAATCAGCAGCAGATAGTGCATGTGCTATTCTGTAGGTAGCAGAGCACTCTCTACCTGCATACATCAACGGGTTGCAGGGCAGAGAGAGCCAGTGTGATTTCCCAGGCCCCTTGCAAAGCAAATTTTAAAAAGCTGGGCTCTTTGCAACTACCTAGCTGACCTGTCTAAACTGATTCCATCCCTCCTCCCGCTGCAAAGCCTGCAATCCCACAGGCAGGGAATTTCACATAAGTGAAAAAACAATTTGTCAAGTTTGTACTGGCTAGTAACATGCTGGAAGGCAAGGATGGCATGATGTTTACCAGAGGTGGTTTTTACCACCCTGGGAAAAACTACTGAGTCCACTTTAAGGCATTTTTTATTTTACAAGCTGTTTCGTTAGTGCACACCGCATTACACTTAGTTTTAGTTACATATTCAAATTGTGGTCACATAAGGTAGTAGATTTGTAGGTTACTTTAGGGTTGTACAAATAAAAAGTAAAATTGCAGTGGGCATACTAATATATGTAATTATAATATTGAGCGTCGGAACGTCTGTATATATTTTGGTTTGGTTTTCAATATTATATAAACAAAAGTCAAAACCACATGATTCCATGTAAATGACAATAATGCAGAGTTGTAGGCTTGAAGCAATAAGAAGCATGCAGAAGTTGAAGACTATCAGTGCAGGTCCATGTGCAATGCAGTATTCGCTAGCAAAAGACCAATTTTGATGTAGTGGATAGACCGAGCCTATTCCTCAGTTTTGAATAACTGTATCAAAAGTTTGGGCTTATCTTCACTACGGGGGTAAGTCGACTTAAGTTACGATACTCCAGCTACGTGAATAATGTAACTGGAGTCGACGTAGCTTAGGTCGACTTACCCCGATGTCTTCACTGCGCTGCGTCGATGGGAGATGCTCTCCGGTCGGCTCCCTTTACTCTTGTCGGAGAGCTGGAGTACTGGGGCCGACTGGAGAGCGCTCTGCCGTTGATTTAGCAGGTCTTCACTAGACCCGCTAAATCCATCCCTGCTGCATCTTAACTAGTTTTTCCACAGAAACAGCAAACCCTGCCAGGAGGTAGCCACTGTGTGAGTACCTGTATGTAAGTGTGCATGTGCGCGCTCTGCACGTATCTTCAACCTTCTGCCTCATTTCCCCATAAATCTGGACCCTGGTGCAAACCCTGTCATATGCTGCATAATCAGAAAGATAATAAAAAACAAGAATCAAATAAAAAATGCTTTCCTTATTTGATGTGATTATTAAGCAAATATTGTGCTTGTGAAGCAAACGAAAGTGACAAGTCCCTTTGCTGCATGAATTGGAGAATTAACACTTAATATAGCATAGCCAGCAGATGTGCTGTATTAGGCCGTTCACGGGTATTAAGTTTGGAAATTGGTGGTGACTCACATTTAGTTCAGTCATATTTCATTATGTGGATTTTATCAAGATTCTTTTCCCCCTCCCTCTTTCATTAGCATTTCCATCTAACAGACCGGAATGGCTGCAAACCGAACAAAGAAGAGAGGATCCAAAGAACACACGGCAAGGAGTTGAGGAACGCCCTGTACAGGCTTGTGGGTGAGCTCTGCTCTTCCTGGGACCACCTGTTGGGTGAAACTTAAATCTGAACTCCCCACCCCTGTGGTCATTAAAGATCCAGTGGCAATTTTCACAACAGTAAACTGTGAAACATTTTTCCACTGAAACTTCCTTGCAATGGAAAACTGGGTTTTTGACAAAAAAGGAAAATTTTCACTTTCCTCAACCTTTTTTTCCTTACCTTTTCACTGGAAAACCAAAACTCCAAAATAATTTCACAGAAATCCCCCCAAAAAATCATTTTCCAGCAGTTTTTGGTTGCTGCAAAACAGAAAAAAATTGTTTTTTATTTTTTCAACAAGAACAAAAAAATGTCCACAAATAATTTCAATCCATTTTCTAGCCATCTCTAATATAATCCTTACTCACGCTGGCAAGCACTAGCCCATGGCTAGTGAATTAAATGGAACTACTCAGATGAGCATGTGTATAGACTGTAAACTCTGCAGGGCAGGGAACTGTCTGTGTTATATGTTTATACAGTTCCTAGCATGATGGCCCATGGCCCCTACGTACTATAGTAATACAAACAACAGACTGTAAGCTCTTTCTGTTTGTACAGCACCTTGCACAATGGGGTTCTGATCCATGCCTGGGGCTCCCAGGTTCTAGGGTAATAAATAATACAAGAAACAACATGAGTAACAGCTGCCCTGTCTAACCCTGAATCATAGAATCATAGACTATCAGGGTTGGAAGGGACCTCAGGAGGTCATCTAGTCCAACCCTCTGCTCAAAGCAGGACCGATCCCCAATTAAATCATCCCAGCCAGGGCTTTGTCAAGCCTGACCTTAAAAACTTCTAAGGAAGGAGATTCCACCACCTCCCTAGGTAACGCATTCCAGTGTTTCACCACCCTCCTAGTGAAAAAGTTTTTCCTAATATCCAACCTAAATCTCTCCCACTGCAACTTGAGACCATTACTCCTTGTTCTGTCATCTGCTACCACTGAGAACAGTCTAGAGCCATCCTCTTTGGAACCCCCTTTCAGGTAGTTGAAAGCAGCTATCAAATCCCCCGTCATTCTTCTCTTCCGTAGACTAAACATCCCCAGTTCCCTCAGCCTCTCCTCATAAGTCATGTGTTCCAGTCCCCTAATCATTTTTGTTGCCCTCCACTGGACTCTTTCCAATTTTTCCACATCCTTCTTGTAGTGTGGAGCCCAAAACTGGACACAGTACTCCAGATGAGGCCTCACCAGTGTCGAATAGAGGGGAACGATCACGTCCCTCGATCTGCTGGCAATGCCCCTACTTATACAGCCCAAAATGCCATTGGCCTTCTTGGCAACAACGGCACACTATTGACTCATATCCAGCTACTCGTCCACTGTAACCCCTAGGTCCTTTTCTGCAGAACTGCTGCCGAGCCATTCGGTCCCTAGTCTGTAGCGGTGCATTGGATTCTTTTGTCCTAAGTGCAGGACGCTGCACTTGTCCTTGTTGAACCTCATCAGATTTCTTTTGGCCCAATCCTCTAATTTGTCTAGGTCCCTCTGTATCCTATCCCTACCCTCCAGCGTATCTACCTCTCCTCCCAGTTTAGTGTCATCTGCAAACTTGCTGAGGGTGCAATCCCCACCATCCTCCAGATCATTTATGAAGATATTGAACAAAACCAGCCCCAGGACCGACCCTTGGGGCACTCCACTTGATACCGGCTGCCAACTAGACTTGGAGCCATTGATCACTACCCGTTGAGCCCGACAATCTAGCCAGCTTTCTATCCACCTTATAGTCCATTCACCCAGCCCATACTTCTTTAACTTGCTGGCAAGAATACTGTGGGAGACAGTGTCAAAAGCTTTGCTAAAGTCAAGGAACAACATGTCCACTGCTTTCCCTTCATCCACAGAACCAGTTATCTCGTCATAGAAGGCAATTAGATTAGTCAGGCATGACTTGCCCTTGGTGAATCCATGCTGACTGTTCCTGATCACTTTCTTCTCCTCTAAGTGCTTCAGAATTAATTCCTTGAGGACCTGCTCCATGATTTTCCAGGGACTGAGGTGAGGCTGACTGGCCTGTAGTTCCCAGGATTCTCCTTCTTCCCTTTTTTAAAGATGGGCACTACATTAGCCTTTTTCCAGTCATCTGGGACCTCCCCCGACCGCCATGAGTTTTCAAAGATAATGGCCAATGGCTCTGCAATCACACCTGCCAACTCCTTTAGCACTCTTGGATGCAGCGCATCCGGCCCCTGAACTTGTGCACGCCCAGCTTTTCTAAATAGTCCCGAACCACTTCTTTCTCCACAGAGGGCTGGTCACCTCCTCCCCATGCTGTGCTGCTCAGTGCAGTAGTCTGGGAGCTGACCTTGTTCGTGAAGACAGAGGCAAAAAAAGCATTGAGTACGTTGGCTTTTAGTAAATGGTTCCTTGCTATCATTCAACTGGACAAACTATTTTCCATGTCCTCCTAAATTATTGCTGTAGTTGCTGCAGAGGGGTTGCTACTTTCTGCTCTGGTAACATTGACATGATAGACGCATCCCCATGCACATTTGAATGCATCTGCCTATCTAGCCAAAATCCTGAGTCATTGTCAAGTGAATAGCTGCACAGATGTAAATAAGAACCATATTCTGCCACACTTATTAACACTGGTTTAGTACCTTATTCTGCAAGCATTCCCATTACCCTCAATGAGATAATTCATGCAGCAAGATCCTACCTGAGAAATGCATAACACATTGTGTGATGGGGCAAGGCTATAGAAAAGTAGTGGGAGATAGATATAGTAGCTCCAGGCTAAACAAATCCTTGGTATTAGGATAAGTTAAATGGCAGCTGCTCCAGGTCAATTAAGACACCTGGGGCCAATTAACTTTCCAGAAGGCAGGGAGAAGGCAGGGAGGTTGATTGGGACACCTGAAGCCAGTCAGGGGCTGGCTGAAACTAGTTAAAAGCCTCCCAGTTAGTCAGGTGGGGGTGGATGTCAGGAGCTGTGGGAGGAAGTTGTGCTGTTGGAGAGACTGAGCAGTACACACCGTATCAGGCACAAAGAAGGAGGTAAGGGTGAAGTGGAGCCTGAGGAAGTTGGGGCTGCTGTGGGGAAGTAGCCCAGGGAATTGTATGTGTCATGTTTCTAAAAGGTCAGCTACCATAAATGATACTATTAGGGTCCCTGGGCTGGAGCCCAGAGTAGAGGGCGGGCCCGGGCTCCCCCCTTTGCCCCTCCCCCCCCCCCGATTAATCACTGAGACTGGGAGACAACAGAGACTGCAAGGGAGGATAGCTTCTCCTCACCTCCCTTGCTGGCTTATGATGAAAATGGCTCAGTAGACTGTGACCCTTGTGTCTAGAGAGAGAAGGGTTACGTGGAGGGTCACAGTGAGCCTCTGAGTCTAGTGAAATCCACCAGGAAACGTGGGACCCATGCAGACAAGGACAGAGCTTTGTTACAATTGCTTAAATTGGCCTTAGTTTGCAAAAGTTTATAACTGTTAATGTCTAGATGTTATCAACTGGTAACACATGAAAAAGAAAGAGTCCACAATCAATCTCTTGGTCTTAGTTCAATATCTCTCAAAGACTAATTGATGATGAAGCCTTAAATAGGGGCTTTAATTTTGATTCACATTTTGATTTAAAGATTTAATCAATGGCACTTTTCCAGCTTGAATCCCAAGAAGCTTATAATAAAATCAAGATTTTAAAACAGCTTTCGGGGAATGACTTTGCATTCTTTTAATGTTCCTGATTTTAAGTGAAGCTGAATTTAAGTATGACACATGATATGGGGCTGGAAACACACTTCCTAGGTCAGTCAATTCGTCTATGCTGGGCTATCACATTGGATGGCACCAACTAAAACTGAGTTCTGAGGACTGATACCAAAGGAACTAGACTGGTCTGTGCCACTCAGTGCACTGGGTTTGAAACTGGACCAGCAAACTGGGACGCTTTGCTACCCAGAAAATGTCTACAATCTTCCATGCAGCAGAGAGTTTCTATGTCATGAAAATGATCTATATTAATATACACTGTTTCCAATTTGAAAAACATTGAAAGGGAGGAGGAGATGGACCCTTTTACCTGTTGGTTCCCAGTAGTGCATACTATTAGCACAGGTAGTCCAGTAGCCCATAAGAACCAAATACAAAATCAGGACTGTATTGTGTTAAGAAGGAAACAAACAGAATAAAAGAAGATAGTATCAGACTAAGATGTTATTGTGATAGGTATGGCAATTTCCTGCAATATCCTTGAAAGACTTTATTGCATTATTTGTATGTATTATTGTGGGCTGGAAATCGTATGTAACCTCGGGGGGAGGGGTGTGATGTGACAGAGGTAAGAGCTGGGAACTCAAAAGACTATAGTGAAAATATGCCAGACAAGTACGGACTTTTGGGACAATAAGTCTGAAGTGCATTTCCTGGGGAATCCCTATAAAGTAATTAATGCAAATTCCCCAACTCTGATTATGCAAAAACCCAGTCTCTGGAAGCTATGCCCTGAGGAAGAGTTATCGTCAGCTGATTACCTGTGAGAGAAGGCCAAGATCAAAGACCCGAGCTGTGTAAAGAAGAACATGATCTGCCCACTTGGGATTCTGGTTTTAAGATAAACTTGAAACCACAGGGGAAACCCAGTTGTGGGTGTTGAAGGACTAAAACCCACCAGAGAGTTAGGTTGGAGGTGGGGTGACCTCTGGTAAGCTTTTTACCATGTGTGCAGTTTCTTTTATTGTTTTAATATGTTCTCAGTAAATGCTTTTATCTTAAGAACAAATGTGCTTGCTTAGAAGGAGCTGTGCAGTGATGTATAACGGCAGGCAATACACTAGTCACAGCCTCAGAGAAAGCAAAGTGCAGACGCTGGCCTTTTAGGCAGTCTGACTTGCTGGGGATATCACAGTGTAAATCATGGAGCAGTGCAGCAGCCTTAAAAAAACCCTGTTGAGAGAGAGATGGAGGTCTCCACCCAAGATTGTTGACAACTAGTGGGTGGTCTTGGTGGACCACAGAGGGGGAACACAGATGCAGTTACACGGAAACTGACACTGGGATTGGATTAGTTTTGGGCCAGGCTGGTTGCTCCAGGCTTGGGTTAGAATTAGGAGACCCAGCAGGAGGCCTGAAGGTAGGGTTACTGTGGTTGTGGGTAGTTTTATTGGGCTAGGAGTTGGGGCCAGTATCTGACCAGTGAGCACTGAGGCCAGGAGGTTTCTCCATGTTACATTTTTGTGGCTGGTTGGTTTAACCAGGCTATGATTAGGGTTGGGGATGGTAAGAGTTAGGTCTGGGGTCTGCTTGAGGTCCTAGGGTAGGGTTATCCTTGGGTTTCGGTTTTGGACCAGATGCAGAATTTTGATTTTGCACATTGGAGGCAACAAAAAGTGCAACGATTCCCCTTTCACAACCCCACCCCCAAATTATTAATTGTTTAAGACGTTCATTTTGGTATAAGAAGCTGATTCTCATGCCACCTATTGGATAGATATGAAAGACCCGCTTGTGCATTTGTGGGTAGACATCAGACTGCCACATGTAGCTTAAATGGTTAATAACAGGAAGGACAGAAGTGGACTCTAATAACATTCCCTGTATGGCTGTTTGTTTTTTAGATTGCCACACATAACAGTCTCTTTTACAGCGTACTGGACCCCCCAAACCACTTCTTTCTTTGAAAATCTTTTAATTAAAACTGGAGAGCACCAACTGGAAAAAAGGTTTAAAATTTAGCATAATGTTAAGAACAGACATATGGGTGTCCTTATTCCAGAACTATCATAGTCAGGAGGGAAAAAAAGCCTTAATTTTAATTCCAGTAAAATTAATTACATTTTAATTAGAGAGACAGGTGGGTGAGGTAATATCTGTTATTGGACCAACTTCTGTTGGGGAGAGAGGCATACTTTTGAGCTACACAGAGCTCTTTGTCAGGTCTGGGAAATGTACTCAGAGTATCACAGCTAAATACAAGGTCCAACAGACAGCTTAGCATGAATAGTTAAAATATGTTTCAAGGGACTGGTTAAGACTCTCCAGCCAAAGGGGACAACGTCGGGGGAGGAGAAAAAAATAAAACTCTGGGGTGTGGTTAGTGGATTATAGATTGATGTAATTAAGCCATAAATCCAGTGTCTCTATTCAGTCCATGATATTTAGTGTCTAGCAAAAGAATGAATTTAAGCTCCCAGGCTCGTCTTTTGAAGGTATTGTGCAGATTTCCTCTGAGGTTTCCATTGAGGAATTGTGTTGAATTTCCATTTGGACAAGGATAGGTTCTAAAAGGTTGAAACTCACCCCACCATAGAAAGGTCTCAACAAGCCATAGATTGCAAGCTCTTTGGGGCATGGCCTGACTGCAATAATGTGCCCCTAAGGGAGAGCAAACTGAGGGTCACATGTTTTTACCACGGCCTTTATAATCACTGCAGGCACAAAAGAACATTTACCTCTTTAAATGCCTGGATATGTCCACAAGTTCCCTGGACTTCAATGTGCTATTATTTAGGCTCAGAACTGGTAGCCACTACAGAATTAGTCCAGTCCAGATTGATGCTCCTTAAAGGAGTTGGGACTAATGCCAACTGTGCAAAAAATGGGGCCTGTCACCAGGGTTCTGAAAAATCTAAAGGAGTTTCAGGGACTTGCCAGATCAAAGACGGACAACACGACTGTCAAAGTCTCAGCGGTCTTATCTGGCTTGATCTAACAAACAGAGTTGGAACCATACTAGGAGAAACTCAAAAAGCCATAGACAACATGACTAAACCCAAATACAAAAGGTCAAAGGTTAAACACCAGACCAGGAGCACAAGAGAAATATAGTTTATAGAAAGCAACCCTGAGTCCCTTCCCTCTCTTCTAGCATTTCAAGTTGAAGATGCAGATTCCTTTCCCAAATCTAGATGTATTCATCGAGGAACAAAGAATGCTGACCATTCTTACAAGATGGAGGACTCTTTCCTGGGAAGCAGTGACTCTGAAAAAGATTTGGCAATTGTGGTGGATAATCAGCTGAACATGAGTTCCCAGTGTTATGCTGTTGCCAAAGGGATGCACAAACAGAAGAATGTCAAGTAGAAACAGAAGTTATTTTATCTCTATATTTGGCACTGGTGCAGGAATACTTTGTCCAGTTCTGATGTCCACAGTTCAAGAAGAATGTTGATAAATTGGAGAGAGTTCAGAGAAGAGCCATGAAAATGATTAAAGGATTGGAAAACATACCTTATAACGATAGTCTCAAATTGCTCAACTGATTCAGCTTAATAAAGAGGTTAAGGGGTGACTTTATCACAGTCTAAACTACCTATATGGGGAACAAATATTTGATAATGGACCATTCAATCGAGCAGACAGAGGTATAACATGATCCAATGGCTGGAAGCTGAAGCTAAACAAATTCAGACTGGAAATAAAGCATAATTAACCACTGGAACAATTTACAATGGGTTGTGGTGAATTAGCCATCACTGGCAATTTTTAAATGAAGATTGGAAGTTTTTCTAAAATATATGCTGTAGTTCAAATGGAATTATTTGGGGAAACATGGAGTTCACTGCAGGTTTGGGGCCTTAGTGTGAAATTCACCCCCATATTGACACCCCACTCAGGGCCTTAAGTACAAATTAGAGTGGAATTATTTATTATGGTAAGTGCTATTATGAATTTAGCTCTACAGTTTTAATTAGTGAATAGTTCATGAACTGTGTTATTAATGATCTGCTTAAAGATGATTTTTTTGCATAGATTTGCTAGAATCTGATTAATTTACAAGAATAAACTCAATTAGAAAACTCAATCATTGCTAAGTTTAATTTATTTACACTGAATGAACAGACGCATTTTTGGGGATGAGAAAATGACCTAGATTAACAATAATGAAATATTATTAATAGCACCTTTACGGTAGTAATCAAAAAATGTTTACAGTTGTGGGTTAAAATAAAACTAATGGGGATTTTTACTATCAATTCTCTCCATCAGAATTCATCTGTTCAATTATTGTTTCCATCAGTTTCACTGCATTACAGAAAAAAAAAATCCTCTCATAATTAAAGTCAGTTTTGATTTGCAACAGTTAATGTATGGGCTTTTTTATTACCACGTGATGGCAAAGTTCGGTGCACTCCTTAATTCTCACTGTTTCGACTCCTTTTCAATTGGGTTAATCAATAGGTAGGAAATCCCAGGTCCTCTCAAGAAGTTTTGCAATAATATTGCGGTGTCAAGTGGAGACTGCCAATGGCAACATTTTCACTTGCCAGAGCACCTTTATGTGGGCTAGCAAAGGAGTATTATCAAAGTGTAGGTGAGACGTGGAAGTATTATATGTTAGAATGCAGCATAATTAGAACTCATTTTCTCCTTTCAAAAATGACTAATGTTGTGTTTGAAGAGGGAAATAACGAAGGTGAACCTGCTAGGTGGATTATTGACCCATGATCTCTTTCTCTCGATTTTCTCCTGTTTATACCACTGCTTCACCTCCTTGCAAAAGGCACCTTGCCATTGCGTGATGTAGCAACACCTGCTATTACAGAGGAGAAGTCATTTCAATAAGAAGCAGTTACACAGAGGCCCAAAAATGTAACTTACAATGTGTTACAACGTTTATCCTCTCCCAGCAATCTACTTAGATCCTAAATATTTATATGTCAACCCACCACTCAGGCAATGAAAAATCAGAAAGTCAAAAGTCACTTTTTATGCACAAGGCCATGAGTTGACAATATTTTTCTTCTACTCCTGCAGAGCCAACCAGCAGAGAGAGCACATGTTAACGACAAACCTGGCTCCATTAATTTGCCAATACAACTGGGCATCTAGAATCATGTTGATGGCAAACAAGTAAACAATTGTATTATTACCCATGTTCAATGGTGTTTGTAGAGCCCAATCCTCTTCCCAGTCATCAGAGTACTTGGTTTGAGTGATGGGGAAGTTTGTGAGGCCAGGGATTTAGGCCCTCCAGGCTTAACATTCGTACCTTCATGGGGTGAAAAGAACAGATGTTCTGAGCCATGGAGGATCCTACAGCCTTGTCCCCTGTCTCTCCCAAGACAGGAGTTTCTGCAGTTACTACAGAGACCCAAACAATGGAGGATCAAAGCAACCAATTATCTGGCTAGATCTTAATCTCAGCAACTCACAAATCTTTGATATATTTATGACTTCAGTGGGAGTTAGGCACCTATAAAAATACTATAGTACTATAAAAATCTGCCCCTAAGTGACTTGCCCGAGGAAGTCTGTGGCTGAGCAAGAAGTTGAACCTAAGTCTCCCAACTCATAGGCCAGTGCAATAACCACTGGACCATCCTTCCTCTCTGACCAACCTGGCCTCCAGTAACCTCTCATGGTTGCAATAAACTTGAGGCATTCTCCAAAGCCCCCTGAAACCAATCAATAGATTTCAGCAACATACTTTGCATCAGGCCCATGCTGCTCAAATATTTCCTTGTAGATGCCTGTTAATCTTCAACTCTGCTTCTCTCTTATGTCAGTAAGTGTTGCAGTCCCCAAAAGACATACTGCAGCACTGAAAAGGATCTGGGGGTTATAGTGAGTCACAAATTGGATTTGTTTCAACACCGTGATAAAGTTGTGGAAAAGACTAATATCATTCTGGGTTATATTAACAGAAGTATCGTCTGTAAGACAGGGGAGGTAATTGTCCCTCTCTACTTAGCACTGGAGAGGCCTCAGCTGGAGTACTGTGTCCAGTTCTGGGCACCACACTTTAGGAAAGATGTGGACAAACTGGAGAGAGTGCAGAGGAGAGCAACAAAAATGATTAAAGGTTTAGAAACCATGATCTCTGAGGAAAGGTTAAAAAAATCTGGGCATGTTTAGTCTTGAGAAAAAAGACTGAGGAGGGACCTGACAACAGTCTTCAGTTATGTTTCTGTTATAAAGAGGAGGGTGATCAATTGTTCTTCATGTCCACTGGAAGTAGGGCAAGGAGTAACGGGCTTAATCTGCAGCAAGGGAGATTTAGGTTAGATGGTAGGAAAAACTTTCTTACTCTCAGGGTAGTTAAGCGCTGGGATAGGTTTCCAAGGGAGGTTGTGGAATCCCCATCACTGGAGGTTTTTAAGAACAGGTTGGACAAACACCTGTCAGGGATGGTCTGGGTTCACCTGGTCCAGCCTCAGCACAGGGAGCTGGACTTGATGACTTCTTGAGGTCCTTTCCAGCCCTACATTTCTATGATAAGAGTATCTGGAAGTAAAGCATTAACCATTTCTCATGGATTGTAAAATAACACAACCAGCCCTTCAGGACTTTAACAAGTAAACTAACACTTCAAATATGCATAATCCATGTTAGGGCTGAGAACTGAGGCAGAAGCATGGAGAAATAGGTCTGTCAAAATCCACATAAAATATACAAATGAAACCACTTCCTTCTGCCGATGGGAGATGCTGGCTTGAAACATAGGGGACACATTCTTCCCTTTAATTAAAATATAACTGCTTTGATACATTAATCTTCTTTAATAAGCAAAACTCACACTGTCCTCTCCAGTAACCTTTGCATATAATATTAATTAAACATGGCATTCTTTGACAATGCCTTTAAGCTAACAGCATGAGGCAAAATGTGCCCCTAAAATGCATGAATTGAACACATCAATCTTCCCAGTGGCCACAGATTCTTGGGACTTTGATGCTGAGACCTAGATTACAAATCAAAGACGCAGAAAAATAATGCAATGGGCTACTTCATTTTCAAATGAAGCAAAGAATACATGTAAGTGACCGATTATCCCATGTTTCTGTAGTACACATTCAGAAGGCTAGTGCAGAGTCAGGTATCTTAGTGACAGGGTCCTCAATGACCCTTTCCTCAAGACCATACTGCAGTTCAGAGCAAAAAGGGAGGTATAAGAACAGGTTTCAGCCTCACAATTTAGATTTCACAGCATGATTGCTATGGCAAAGCACTACCACAGGTTTCGCACATAGACACCATAGATCTCTGTCCATTGTATCATTTCCCCCAGTGTCATTTTGAAGGAGAAGCTCCTGGTTATTATTACAGCAATGATTGGCTCAGTTCTTTTAGGCCAACAGGAATGGCACATGGGCTGTGCTTTGCAACCCTGCAGAGCTGGTACCGCTTTCCTGGAGAGAAGATCCCCTTTATCCCAGAAAAAAACCCAAACCTGGTGCTGCTCAAAATGAGCTCTCTCTGTGTTCCGGGAAGCAAAATGGAGTTTACAAATCTCACTTGACCAATTAAAAATGGGACAGGTGTCGACCTCACTTACTGTAGCTGGGACAGGAGTGCCAGACTACGAAGGAAGTCATCGGAGATACATTTTAGGCTTCGTTTCTGCCCTCTCTTCCTGTGCATATATCAGACTTCTGTAAAATTTGAAATGAAAAGTGCCACTTCATGGGAATAATTGGCTGTGTCAGCTAAAGATGTCTGGAGGCAGTTTGCTGGGGCACCACCATCCCTTACTCAGCAGATTACCATAAATCTCAATGACCCTGGCTGCTTTGGAGGGGCAAAGTTAACTACCAGATTAACTGCCTCCAACAACTTCCCAAATGCATAAAGCGTGAAAAGGCTTTTCTTTCACCTCAGTCAGGACTGTTCACTGTCTCCGCAGTTTTTCACTTCCTGCCTATGCCTTCCCCAGCAAACACTCTCTCTAGTGGCTACTTAGAAGCACCAGGCTAGAATTCCAGGTGTTGTGTCTTTTGCTCTTCATGCAACAAAACAATGCGAAGAAATCACATGAGTACAGCTGATTCCCAAATATCGGTATTAACTATATACTGTGCAAGCATTTAAGGCCTAGCTATAGACACACTGCTGCTTTGGCTGGCTTCTGGCTGCTTCTCAACACAGAACATGGTGAGCTTCGCCAGAGGGCTCACTTACTATTTAAAGGGATACTACCCTATTCTTGTACACTGCAGTAGGCACCTGATGATCTTTATAAAAACATATTAACATCAGGTGGCATCAGGTCTCTTGCTTCTCTGGTGTCAGGTGGACCGCTGCCTCAGTTTCCCTTCTGGGAAGTAATTTCCCTCTCGCTTGTTGGGTGGTTTCATTTCACCCTTCAGCTAAATTTGAGCTCAACCCTTCCAGGGTAATGAAGGTCCAAACAAAATCTTTCCTGGGTCACCAGATTGGACTGGTCTTTTCATTCCCTCCTCTGTCCCTGGGGGCCTTTCGAAAACTTAACAGAAACAAATCAACCCCAAAGAAAACAACTGCCTCTCCAACCCCCCCTTGAGTTACTGACACCCCGCTGCTGGCCAGAACCATCTCCCCTTTTCTCCAAGGTACTTCATGCAGGCCAAGTAAATTTGCAGGCCAATGTAGTCCTCTGCTAGTGCCCTCTGGAGACTGCATTCTGGGACAGACAAAATCCTAAATTCCCACTCCAGTCTGAGTGGAACAAATGCACAGAGAGTTAGAGTAAAAGTAAAACTCCCCCACAAAATACCTAGGGGATGGTGCAATGAGCTAGCAGTCAATGAATCATAGAATATCAGCATTGGAAGGGACCTCAGGAGGTCATCTAGTCCAACCCCCTGCTCAAAGCAGGACCAATCCCCAATTAAATCATCCCAGCCAGGGCTTTGTCAAGCCTGACCTTAAAAACTTCTAAGGAAGGAGATTCCACCACCTCCCTAGGTAACCCATTCCAGTGTTTCACCACCCTCCTAGTGAAAAAGTTTTTCCTAATATCCACCTAAACCTCCCCCACTGCAACTTGAGACCATTAGTCCTTGTTCTGTCATCTGCTACCACTGAGAACAGTCTAGAGCCATCCTCTTTGGAACCCCCTTTCAGGTAGTTGAAAGCAGCTATCAAATCCCCTCTCATTCTTCTCTTCCGCAGACTAAACAATCCCAGTTCCCTCAGCCTCTCCTCATATGTCACGTGTTCCAGTTCCCTAATCATTTTGGTTGCCCTCCGCTGGACGTTTTCCAATTTTTCCACATCCTTCTTATAGCGTGGGGCCCAAAACTGGACACAGTACTCCAGATGAGGCCTCACTGAGGCCTCAGTGTCGAATAGAGGGGAACGATCACATCCCTCGATCTGCTGGCAATGCCCCTATTTATACAGCCCCAAATGCCATTGGCCTTCTTGGCAACAACGGCACACTGTTGACTCATATCCAGCTTCTCGTCCACTGTAACCCCTAGGTCCTTTTCTGCAGAACTGCTACCTAGCCATTCGGTCCCTAGTCTGTAGCAGTGCATGGGATTCTTCTGTCCTAAGTGCAGGACTCTGCACTTGTCCTTGTTGAACCTCATCAGATTTGTTTTGGCCCAATCCTCTAATTTGTCTAGGTCCCTCTGTATCCTAACCCTACCCTCCAGCGTATCTACCTCTCCTCCCAGTTTAGTGTCATCTGCAAACTTGCTGAGGGTGCAATCCACACCATCCTCCAGATCATCAATGAAGATATTGAACAAAACCGGCCCCAGGACCGACCCTTGGGGCACTCCACTTGATACCGGTTGCCAACTAGACATGGAGCCATTGATCACTACCCGTTGAGCCTGACAATCTAGCCAGCTTTCTATCCACCTTATAGTCCATTCATCCAGCCCATACTTCTTTAACTTACTGGCAAGAATACTGTGGGAGACCGTGTCAAAAGCTTTGCTAAAGTCAAGGAACAACACGTCCACTGCTTTCCCCTCATCCACAAAGCCAGTTATCTCGTCAGAGAAGGCAATTAGATTAGCAGGCATGACTTGCCCTTGGTGAATCCATGCTGACTGTTCCTGATCACTTTCCTCTCCTCTAAGTGCTTCAGAATTGATTCCTTGAGGAACTGCTCCATGATTTTTCCAGGGACTGAGTTCATTTCCTCTCTTCCTCTTCCACTAACTGCTGTTAATTTCCCAACGCTTATTATGGAATAAGTCTTCAGTGATTCGCCCCCTCTCTGCAAGGAAGGCAAGTATCAGTCCTCCCGTTTGACAGATTAAAGTAACTTTTGCCAAAGCTGGAAATAGAGCACGTCTCTGATATGGCAGGTCCAAATCTCGCCCGCTCGACTTTTCCTAAAGAAATTGCCAAATCTATGGGCTTGGCTAGCCTGACTGTAACCACTAGGCCACTCTCCTGTGCCAAGGCCAGGACGAGAACCCAGGAATCCCAATAACCAGCATTTGTCTGCTTTCTAGCAGTCACCCACTGGCAAAATGTGTGTCCACATATAGGACAACAGCTTATTTCTGCTGGCAGTTGCTCCTCTACTCAAGTGGAGGAGATCTGTACTGTGGCTCTAAAAGTCCTGTGTTTGAAAGCAGCCCAGTTCAGCACAGATTGTAGGCCGTTCACATCTAACAGATGTTTGGTGGCCCCCATACAAGATGAGTTTTGTGGGTCTCAGTTCCAGCTCCCTCATTACAAACTCACCTCCCCCCTCTTTGCACTAATTAGCTCAGCAGAAACTGCATGGGCCATGGAGAGGGAATTACCTTTGTTCCCTCTCGATGGACATCCTCCCTCAGATCAGGGTTGAGGCACGTTGGCAGGGGAGTGCATTGGGGAAGCTTGGCTTGCTGCTGCCCTGTAGATAAAGAGAAGATCTCGTTCACTGGGGCTCTCAAGCCAATGCCTTCAGCAGCACTAAGTCCCCACACAATTTTTTGAAAACTGACAATTACAATTAGATGCAAAGTATTTTCCTGGGGGAGCAGTCACTGTAATGGTAGGGTGCAGCATGTTACCCCATGTTCATGTCTCATGGTGAGGATCCTCCTCCTGGTAGAGTTTATTGCTGCTCTCAGCCTGCTCTAAATCCTGCTGTAGTCAATAGAAATACTCTCACTGCAGGTTGAACATAGGCACTCAAAGCAGAGGGATGAGTAAATAAAGACTCATTGAGGCCCTTTAACTCTCTCTTAATATGCAGACAGCAAACCCTTGGCATACACCCTTTGGCGGAAACAAAGCAATGCAGGACAAATTAGCTTAAGAAATAAGTATCAATCAAATATTCATTCCATTAATAGATATAAATAAGTGTGTTCCTCGGCAGAGTGTTTTGGCATTTAATAATATAATGTAATACACTGAAATAAAGTGACTGCCAAGTGAAGAATATACCTACAGTGCTGCACACCCTGAATTGGCAGAGCCCTGTGTGGTAGCGTACTGGAAAATGCCCTGATGTTACAAAGAAATATTTTGGTGCCTTTTGCATTGTGAATCAGAAATCTCATATGATGTTCAACACTCCTTTCATTCGTGCAAAACTTACGCTATGAAATCCCAAACCCGTTAAAAGGCACCTGGTTGGGGTTTAATTACAACCTCGAAACTCAGCCCAGGCTCAGGCCTGGTCTACAGTACGCAATTATGTCGAATTTAGCTGCGTTAGGTCGAATTAAAACTAAATCCATCCACACAGCCCACCAGGTTTTGTCGACTTAAAGGGCTCTTAAAACCAGTTTCTGTACTCCACCTCGGCAAGGGGGAGTAGTGCTAAAATCGACATGGCTGTTCCGGATTTGAGGTACTGTGGATGCAATTCAGCGGTATTGGCCTCCGGGAGCTATCCCAGAATGCTCCATTGTGACTGCTCTGGACAACGCTTTCAACTCAGACGCACTAGCCAGGTAGTCAGGAAAAGCCCCAGGAACTTTTGAATTTCATTTCTTGTTTGGCCAGCGTGGCGAGCTCATCAGCATGGATGGAACAGGAGGTTCTGGATCTGATCGCTGTATGGGGAGAAGAATCCATGCAGGCAGAACTCCGTTCCAAAAGACGAAATGACAATATGTATGCCAAAAGCTCCAAGGGCATGGACGGAACCCTGGGCTGGGCCGAGCGAGGCTGGGGGCCGGGACCCCGGCTGGCAGGAGCGGGCGGCCAGAACCCCAGACTGGCAGCGGGCTGAGCCAGGGCCGCCCAGAGGATTCAGGGGGCCTGGGGCAAAGCAATTTCGGGGGCCCTTCCAGTGGCGTAGCCAGGTGGAGCAAACAGGGGGAGTGGACATAAAAAAGGGTGCCAGCCGCTTGTACTCACCGGGCGGCGCTCCAGGTCTTCGGCGGCGGGTCCTTCACTCGCTCCGGGTCTTCGGCGGCACTGAAGGACCGGCTGCTGAAATGCCGCCGAAGACCTGGAGCGCTGCCAGGTGAGTAAAAATTAAAAAGGCACCACTTGTGCTCAGTGGGAGAGTGGCCGCTGCTCCGCTCCCCACCAGCTATGCTACTGGTCCCTTCCCTGTCTCAGACCTCAGACATTCTCGTGGGGGCCCCTGTGGGGCGCAGGACCTGGGGCAAATTGGCCCACTTGCCCCCCCCCCCACTCCCCCTGAGCCGCTGAGCCCGCTGCCGGTCTGGGGTTCCAGCCGCCGGCCCCACTCAGCCCGCTGCCGGCCTGGGTGAATGGAACAAAAATCGGCACACGTGCCGCAGGTTGCCGACCCCTGCGTTAAATGAGCGTGATGAGAGGAGGCAGGAAGCAATGCTGAGGCTAATGGGGGAGCAAACTGACATGCTCAGGCGTCTGCTGGAGCGGCAGGAAAGGCAGCAGGAGCGCAGACCCCCGCTGCATCCATTGTATAACCGCCTGCCCTCCTCCATATCCTCCTCATCCAGACGCCCAAGAACGCGCGGTGGGGGAGGCTCCGGGCACCCAGCCACTCCACCGCAGAGGACTACCCAAGCAACAGAAGGCTGGCATTCAAGAAGTTTTGAACTGTAGTGTGGCCTTGTCCTTCCCTCCTCCCCTCATCCACCACCCCACCCGGTGCTTCCCTCCTCACCCACCCCTCCCGGGCTACCATGCGAGTTTTCTCCCTATTTGTGTGATGAATTAATAAAGAATGCATGATTTTGAAACAATAATGACTTTATTGCCTCTGAAAGTGGTGATCGAAGTGGGGAGGGCGGGTGGCTTACAGGGAAATAGAGTCAACGAAGGGGGGCGGGTTTTCATCAAGGAGAAACAAACAGAAGTGTCACACTGTAGCCTGGCCAGCCATGAAACTGGTTTTCAAAGCCTCTCTGATGCGCAGCGCGCCCAGCTGTGCTCTTCTAACCGCCCTGGTGTCTGGCTGTGCGTAATCGGCCGCCAGGCGATTTGCCTCAACCTCCCACCCAGCCTTAAACGTCACTCCCTTACTCTCACAGATATGGTGGAGCACACAGCAAGCAGCAATAACAATGGGAATATTGGTTTCGCTGACTTTTCCTTTCACGTTTTAACCATGGTCCTTGTAGGATTCTTACAGAGAGTAAGAGATGGGGAGAAGGGAGGTAAAGAAAGTGGGGGAAGGGGACAGAGGGGAAAAAGGAGTGAGAAAACACCTGCAGCTTCTCATATAGACTAGGGGCTCAGAGTGAAACTTCCCCAGGAGTGGAGGGCTCTCAACCTGCCCCTGCTGAATCCTTGGTCTAGGACTTGCTATGACAATGTCCAGCTCTTTGAGACCTAGTCAAGAAAGACAACTCTTTCTGCAGCTCCTGAGACTGGAGAGTGGGATTCCTCCCCTACTGCAGGCTTTAGATCCTGCTCTGCTGGCCTGCTTTTGCAGATTCTGCACATACTGCAGGATAATGCGCAAGGTGTTTACAACACTCACAACTGCAGCGGTGATCTGAGCAGGCTCCTTGCTTGCCATGCTACGGCGTCTGCACGGGCAATCCAGGAAAATGGGCGCGAAATGATTGTCTGCCATTGCTTTCATGGAGAGAGGGAGGGGTGACTGACGACATGTACCCAGAACCACCCGCGACAATGTTTTTGCCCCATCAGGCATTGGGAGCTCAACCCAGAATTCCAATGGGCAGCGGAGACTGCGGGAACTGTGGGATAGATTCCCACAGTGCACCACTCCGTAAGTCGATGCGAGCCACAGTATTGAGGACACACTCCGCCAACTTAATGCACTTAGTGGAGACACACATAGTCGACTGTATAAAATCGCTTCCTAAAAATCGACTTCTATAAAATTGACCTAATTTCGTAGTGTAGACATACCCTTACAGACCTATCGCATCAGCCATTGCTTCATTTGGAGCAAAACGCCCAAACCATTTCAGTTTGGAAGAAAAAAAATCAACTGAAACTTGGAGATTTCAACTGAATTTTGGAGGTTTTTCAGACCCCAGACACAAAGGGCAACTCATCCAACTCAGACTAGAGCTGGATCTCAAACCAAAACCCCGGCCCTAGGTCAGAACCACCATGAACTCTGGGGAAGTTTGGATTTGGATCTGAACTCTAAGGCACATCTCTCATCTACAGCAAAGTTTCCATGAACTGAGCTGAAACACCCTAGGTTCCCACAGCTTCTTGACCAATAGGCTTGAAATCCAAACTCCCAATGGATGTGAAAACCTGCTTATTGCCCCTCGTGCACTATGTTTGGCTTGACTCAGAACTTCGAGCAGCCCATGAAAGCATATTAAATGATGTCAGAATAACGAATGGGTGAGGAAGCAGGTACCTCTGCAATCTTGAGTCATTCGTTCTCGTCTACTTACTCCTCCAGTCACCATAAACCTCTAATTGGTAGCATCACACTTCATTTGCAGCATCTTTAAAAAGTGATTTACAATTTGTTTTGCATCGGCCACAGGCTGCTTTATGGCTCTATTTGTTTGCAGAAGAGCATCATGGGGCGTCTGGGAAAGCAGCCCTGAAAATATGCAGCTGCTATATGTTGCCTTTAATTATTAATTTACTCTACCGATGATCTAAAGGACCTGAAGAGGTGGGACAGCAGTAAGGAAACTATAGTAAAGAAACTGCTTGCAAACCAATAGCAGCCTGCGGCCATTGCTCTTTTGTGACTGTAGAGCCAGGGTCTCCATATAAGGGCATGTTTCGACTCGATGCACTGCTATGGGGGTTGATTTAAAATAGACTCAAAGTGGCAAACAAACTCAGTCCACTCTGTTGACATGCTTAAAAAAGAAGATTCTGTACACATGGGTTTATGGAAACTGAAATTAAATTGTTTTTGTAGTCATTATAAATGTCAGCTACACATAAAGATGAAAAAAGACCCTTTGAAGTTGGAGACTGTCAAATAAATACACTAAAGTACAGAGCCTCTTTGAGTCAGCAAACCTTTAAACACTGGTTGCTATGCAACTTGAGTAACGTTCGATGAGCAGCTCACTAATGCACACTGAATGTGGTAAATACAGGGTTTCAATATTTATGTATCGCTATTTATTAAGGCATTTCTTCAGGCTGTTGACAGACCTTGATAAAGTAAGGACAGGGATGCCAGTAAAACCAGATCTGTTCCTGCGAAGAAAGGTTGACCAGCGCTGCACAGACACAGCACAAGCTGTGTGGCACGGCCCTAAAGGTCGTGGGGTTGCCAGAAAATGAGAGATCATTCTAGTTAACAGCCATCTGCCTGGAGTTTTTACCAGGGTAGAGCACAGGCTCATCGAAATGTGGTGAGGCTGGAAGGGACCACACGAAGTCATCAAGTCCAGCTCCTTGTGCTGAGGTAGAGCCAAGTAAACTTAGACCATCCCTGGCAGGTGCACGTCCAACTTGTTCTTAAAAGCCTCCAGGGATGGGGATTCCTTTGGAAACCTAGTCTAGAGCTTAACTACCCTTAGAGTTGGAACATTTTCCCTGGTATCTAACCGAAATCTCCCTTGCTGCAGACTAAGCCCATGGAGAACAATTGATCCCCATCCTCTTTAGAACAGCCCTTAACATATTGGAAGACTGTTGTCAGGTCCCACCTCAGTCTTCTTTTATCAAGACGAAACATCCCCAGTTTTTTAATCTTTCCTCATAGGTCAGGTTTTCTAAACCTTTTATCATTTTTGTTGCTCTCCTCCGGGCTCTCTCCAGTTTGTCCATGTCTTTCCTAAAGCGTGGTGCTCCAAATGGATGCCGGACTCCAGCAGAGACCTCACCGGGACCAAGCAGAGAGTGAGTGTCTTACATATGACACTCCTGTTAATACACCCCAGAGTGATATTAGCCTTAGATAACTGGAAACAGATACATCTTCTGCATCACAAAGTGTACAGGGCAGATCTGCAGGTTTTCCTGAAATTCACAAAAATGATTGGCCATGTGCAAAGCCACCAAGTTTTTTATCTGCTTGCAGGTAACAGGAAGTGCTAGACACCCAGGGCTTAGTTCTCTCCCTTCTGTACAATGGTTTTACACTGATGGAGCTCTCTCGACTTCAGCGGAGTTACTCCTGTTTTACCCCACTGCTAGAGGAGAAATCAGGCCCATAGCATCTTTTAAAGCCATTCCTGAAAGACTGCAGTTGCAGAAACGCTGATTTGAAAAACTAAAGCAGAGGCTTTGGCTGCCACTCTCCTGTCACCCATGTGGTTCCACTCCTGGGAGCTGCAATTCCAGGGAACCACAGCATCCCAGGCAAAGATGGTAGATCCTTAAGGTAAAAGACATGGCTTTACCTTGCAGAAGAGAAAAGAAATGAATCACCTAAGTTACAGGGACAAAGACAAAGCCCTGGAGCTGTGGAGGCTGCATTCCAGCAGGCAAGGGGATGGAAAAATGGAACCCCAAAGAGCAGAATCTAGCATTAGTTGGGGTTTTTGTATTGTTCTGTAGTAATGAGAAAAGGAAAATGAAGATGAGCTCTTAAGATGGTGCTTTGATTATGGGGGAAATAAATGAACAGATTTAAAGGGTTCTTGTATGTGGCTAGAAAGTCTGTGCATAAGGAGATAACCATTTTACATTTGAGATGTGGTAGGATTTTATAAATATTGATGGTGATGAGCAACTTGCAGCTGACAAGATCTGGGCCTTTTCTCCCACTCATCACTTTGCCTGTATTGTAACCTCCTTTCCCCATCCCATATCTGTCCTTTTCTTTTCAGATCGCGCACTTTCTTCGTGTCTTCCTCTGTTTTTCAAAAGCATCTGTCAAATTTTGGATTCTGCCACAATTCAAATAACAAACAGTTGTAACTAGTGGTAGTTTTCAAGATGATATTCAGTAATCAACATGCAAACCGTTCCATGGTAATCATACGGTTCACTTTTAATGAGCATTTAGAAAAAATGAATAAATATCTTTCTATCACAACCTCTTTGATTAATCCTTTTTTTAATCAAAAAGCTTATCTGACAGCGGAAGAGGTCACTGGATGAAATTAAATGGCAACAAATTTAAAAAAAAGATAAAAGGGAACTCTCTGTCCCAGGATGGCATTCAGGCCAAAAGCTTAGTAAATTTCAATAAAAAGATGAGACAATTTTTATCCTCTCTGGTTTAACTGTTGCTGCTATCCTTGCTCGTATATGAGCTATAAGTGTCATGTACTTCTGTACCAGATTTGGACTGGTCCCAGAGCTTGCTTAGACAAACCAGATGTGCTCAGTGTAAGATCCTTTAATGCTCTGTTGGGTATGGCTGGGGTTCCTTTAAATAACGTGTTTTATACATAGTGCCACCTAGTGGCGGAACAGTATACTTCAGTTTAGCATTCCATTCCATCTTCCCCTTTAAGTCCTACGTTCCAAACAATTACAATATTTATACCATCACGCTGTCTTTGAAGTTCAGTAGGTATCAGTCCGTTAAGTGTCTCTGAATCATACTGGTTTTCTAGCTACGTGACAGGAACGCATCACACTCGATCATCTGGTTGTTCATTAGTTGCAGTGCCTGGCTGTGTTTGGTTTGAAGTCCTTGAGTCTTCATCTTCTTGTTCTGCACCTGTCATCTGAAGAGTTTGCTGGTTGATTGTTCTTTCTGAGGAACAGACTGTAGATATTGACTGTTTCCACTGAACTCTCCACTGTCGGTCTTCATCACATACGATCTGGGCAACTAATCCTTTTTGGTTACAACAGGTGGAATTGTCCATCCGTTTTCCTCCATCCAATTTGACATGAACGTGGTCACCAGGTTCTAGGCTTGGCAGTTCTCTGAGTGACATCTGTTGTAACCGTGTTCATAAGCTCTTAGCCCTTGTGTCCGATTTGGCTACTCTCTACATGTCTGGCCGTATTGGAAATAGGTTCTTTTCCAAAGTTGTAATGGTAGTTCTGGAGTTGTCTTCCCATCATGTTAGGTCTTTCTAGTACATTATTTCTAATATACCAGAAAAATAGTCCACTATGACCAGGTAATCGTGTCCTCTGAATTGTTAGAAGGAACGGGCTTTAAGGAAGGGAGGAGCTGCTTGGTGCATAAGAAGCAGCTGGCTCCAAGAGTAAGGAGGTAGCTTGAATGAAGGCACCAAGCTGAGAGGAGGAGGAGACAAAGGCCCATATTCACCACTGGTGTAAGCAGGTACAGTGACGTCAAGCAGGAGCTTTGTCCGAGTAACGTCCTGAGTACGTCTCCTTAGAATTGAGATTCAGCCCGATGATGGTAGCACAACTGAACCTTGATGCATTATCAGCTGTGAAAGACAAGGCTTTATTTACCCAGTACGCTACATTGGGTCAGATTCTCGGCTGACGTTTAGTCCCATTGTGCATCACTCCACTGCCTGGGGATTCCGGTCATGGGAAGCGTAAAATCTATACAGCTGGCTGTATGTCACCCGCTTCCCTCCCTGAATAGAGGTTTGATGGGGCACGTGAGCAGCAAGGTCAATGGACCACAGGGGTCATTCTAGCCAGCACAAATTAGTGGCTGTTCTGGCCAGCACCAGGGACTGGTTTGGGTTCTGGCAACCCCAGTAGGTTAAAAATAATATTGGTTACTGTTTTTGCCTCTACTGGTCTAGTGAAATCCCCAGACTTCTATGAGTGAAGTTGATTCTTGGAGTGTAATGGCTTTAACGTCTGGATCAGTATATGGGGAAGACCAGGTTTTTGCTTATGTTTACCAGAGAGCTTCTTTATTAACCATCTGGAGAGGCATTCCTGGCCTCTCCCTCCCTCCTGAAAATATGACATGGTTTTGCCCTTTGAACGGCATTTGTAGGGTTTGCTTGTTTGTTATACAGTGAGCACTATGGCGTGACGCTGACAGCCTCCTGAAGCCTCTTTGTTCTAATGAGTGGATGAGCAGCAAGATTTCCGAGGAGGAGGTACTGTCCTTGCTCTAATCACTACTGCTTTGGCTTCATTCAGCTTCTTGACTGGAACAGAGGTCCCAAACCCATCATTCTTCAGCTACAAGGTGATAAAATATCTGGGCTGTAATTTCTCAGCTTCTCCAGGACTATCCTGACCTCACTAGTAATTCTGACTTGTCAAATGCATTTGCTGCTACGAAGGACTGCCATGGAAACGTGACGACTCAAGGCAGAGTGATCAAATATAGATGATTCATAAGTTCTTATGTAAAATACTCATTGATACTGTCTGAATTCTATGCGCAAACATTGGTGGCATGGTTAAATGGCATCCCCATCATTTGGGAACAGAAATACTGCTCTGCTGCAGTATTTATCACTGTATCTGGAGCGCCTCTCAGCCAATCTATTAACCCCCACCATGTCCCTGCAAGGCAGGGAAGTATTATTTTCTACGGTGCAGCTGAAGAACTGAAGCACAGAGTGGCTAAAGGACTTGCTCAAGTCTGCAGGAGACCAAAGAAGTGAACTGGGTCTTCAGAGTTCCAGACTAGCTTTCTAACCAATGCACCATCCTTCCTACACCAAACCTATCTCAAGGCCATTTCCTGGTTTCTCACATAATGATTCAGGCATTGCCCAGGGGAACTACCTGGGGGCTGAGATGAAAAAATTCTATCCATCTACGTTCTTATAGTGGTATGCATCAGTACAGCATATTCTAGTCACCCCCTAACCCGTACATAGGCACAGAGTACCAACAGACCTGTAGGGGCAGGATTTTAGAATTGCACTATAAGAATTAATGTATAATTTGATTTCATCCTCCTAGCCACCCCATTTGAATAGCAGAAAGGAATGACCCTCTGGGACTATGAGATTCTGTTTTCCCATATGCATTACAAATTGGGCCCTCTTTAGTTCTTTCTTTTAAGGTTTAGTTAGTAAGAGAGACAGGATTCTGTATTGTGTCTATGTTAAGTAGATTAGAGGAACATTGAAGGCCTGGGTCTCAATGTAAATTGTCTTGGTTATTGATTGTAAAACTTAGCAAGGTTTAATTTGCAATGCCTTTTTGCTTGATATAAAATACTACTGTTTGTACTCTCAAAGTTTCTGTAAAAGACTGTTTGGTCTCTGTAAGAGACTGCTTCTGTGAATGAGGAATGCATGCATCAGGAAAAGATAAGGTGTGAAGGCCATTGTTCACCAGATGGTCAAGAAAGGAGGGGCGAAGACACTTATCGAGATTTGTTGATGCCAAAGAACCATCAACACGTATCCATGATTGAGGAAGGGCAAAATGACAACCCTGAGGTGAAGGCTGGCACCCCTAAAGACAATCGATTAAACTGAAACCAGGACAGGATGACCCTCTCAGAGGTGTTTTGGAAAGTTAACACCAATCAAAGAGTAACCGGTCAGAAACTGACACAGCAAAATCTATAGACTTCAACAGAGAAAAAGGACTATAAGAACAGGGTGCTTTGCCATGGGACTTTGGGTTCGTCTTGCCACACTCCAGGAGCATTGGATCGCAACCGACAGAGCCCTGCTCCCCTCTGCGACAAATCTGGCTGGACACTAGATTGATCCAGACTCTGGACTGGTAACTGTAAATATCAACTGGCAGGACTCTGTGTGTGTGTGTGTGTGTGTGTGTGTGTGTGTGTGTGTGTGAGAGAGAGAGAGAGATTGAAAAGCATATGCTAACTGTTGTATTCTCAATAAATGTGGCATGCTGCCTTCTTCCCTATAAAGATCCCGTGTGCTTCTTATAACAGACCCACTCCAAATACAAGTACCCAACATGGAGGTTTGGGACGCATACAGTTGCGTACTCCCAGGCTTTCCCTCTCCTCCATTTTCCCCACATCCCGATGGTGCCGCCACAGAGTGTCACCATGGAACTCAGCTCCGTGGCACGTAAGGGATGATCCACCTGGCATAGCTTGTGCCTCCTGCACAATATAGCAATATTTCCACTGCTTTTCCAGCTTTGCTTCTCCATACAAGGGCAGCAGGATCAGACAGTACTGACTGGGGTCTACTACGCCAGGTGCTTCAGCAGTAGAAATAGCTCCATCCTTTCCCATAACACACCTAATGATGCAAGTCCATAGGTAGACTTTTCTTCACAGGGTGTAGTAATCAAACGTTGAATGGGAAATTTCCAAAATATCTTTCTTTGCAGGTACAAAATTTGCTCCCACATACTGAATTGCAGTCCCAGATCTTCGCAGTTGGACCTGTAGCTATCTGTTTTGAAACTATAAAAATACAAATGCATATGTTCAGATCTAATGGACTATCTTGTGTAAACCTTTATTTCCTATAGAGCATTTGCTGCTTGCTGGAGTCCTGCACTGTGAGTCTAGGAAATTGGAAATGAATGGAGGGAGATGGCGCTGGGCTGACATATTTTGATACAGCGCAATTGGTGGAATGTGGGCAAAATGTATTTGGCTGTTTACTCCTGTTAGCATTTGCTGCTAGCATGGGGCATACTGAGGAGAACGTTTCCAAGCGTTCTTGCATGTGCAAATATGACAACATGTTAATTTTGCAGCATTTCCACAGCTGCATTGACTGCAAGGAGGAAACAAAAATATCTTTTGGTGACTAAGATCCCAGAAACTTTCAAGCAATACAATTCAGGTCAAGTTATGCACCCATGGAGCATAATACCATCTGGTTTAGCTTGATGGTTAAGTGACATCCCCTGTCAAACTTGCTTTGAAAGGCAATTCAAGGGAACCCAGATTTGTTCCTGCGAAGGTCGTGGTGAGCTGTGTGTTCTAATGAGGACATTTGTTGTAAGTTGTGGGGTGTTTGGAAGCTAAGAAGGAGACACTATATATTTCTCATAGCCAAGAGAGAAAGACTCAGACCAGAAATCTTTTAAATTATGGTTTCATAATTGTCGGCAAAAACTTGTCTCTGATGTAACTCTGACTTCAGCAAAGCTACTAACATACCATACAATATGTGTATGCAACTCTCTATGTTACAATAGACACAGTCAACTCTTGAGATCTAATATAGTAGTTGTACGATGATGTAGTCTTAAATTACTGCAAAAGAGCTTTATTTCTAAGTCACCACTTAATTATTAAAAGCCTCTTTCCTTGAATTGTTTATTTTTCATTTCATGGTTGAGTTATTTGAATTCTACAATTTCAATCCCACTTTTATCCTACTCATGGTGCCGATTTCCTTCATCCCCTTCTAAGTCTAGTTTTCAAGCCACATCAAGCACCATCCATGTGTTCCAAAGCCAGATGCTTAGTAAATATTTTTGCACCCAAAGTATTATGCTAAACTCAAGCATATCCACTGGCCACAGCTGCTGAAATAGCAGACATCTTCAGTACTGAGTGATGCAATGATGCTTTGCTCTTTTCAGCTCCTAGAGCCTAATCCTGGTCCCATCTGAGTCAATGGGAAGAGGACCAGAATTTTGCATCTTACAGACCAGGAGTTGAATCCAAAGAAATAGAGAGGCATTTGGGGTGACTCCAGCTTTATATTCAGAGGTAAGGATGATTAATACTGGAGGATTTGTGGGTACTGCTCACATGCATATTACATGATACAGAATATTGTAATAAGTAGGTTAGTTAGGAAGGGCAATGCCCTCTGCTGAATGGAATTACAGTTGCTCATTTGTTTATCATAAGCCCTATACTGCTAAGAATAAATGGAGATTCTCTTTTAGCTTAAGTGATGGGGACCTGTGCTTTGGGACCAACAGAAGTTGTATTCTGGCTGTCAGCATGAAGTCACACGTGAAGCAGAGTGACAACTGTAATGTTCTTTGATGGTGAATGATTTGCTGTGGTACACGGTCAAGTTACTTTATTAGTACTTGGATAGCCTAGGTGTTGCAGAACTGTTATTTTACTTATTGATTCATGTATTATGTGCTCATTCTTTCCTTCCATTCTTTAATTATTTCTCCCTCCACGGCCTGCCGCTGGTAGGTTTTGCATGTGCTTTCTGTTCTGATGTTGTTGGTATCATTGTTCTGTTATTCTCTGATCTGTAGAGGTAACTCGCAGCAAGACAACTAAATCAACCTTACCAACCTACTCACATTTGCTTGGCACATTAACTGTCTTTTCAAATTGGGTATATTATACATAGGGCTGCCTTCTTCTTCTGGAAGGTCATTTGAATGTCTTCGAACAATGGCTGAGTTGTTATTGATCTCAATGTTGTACTGTGTTTGCGATTGCTCCGGATGCCCGTCTGCTTGTATTATTTTCATACGTTCCATTAAAATGGAACAAAGCCCTTTATTCGGGAGTGGCCCACCTGAGCCTGAGAAGGAGCCAGAATTTACCAATGGACATTGCCAAAGAGCCACAGTAATAAGTCAGCAGCCCCCCATTAGCTCCCCCGCCCCACTCCCATCACCTTCTGCTCACCGGCAGCCCTGCCGATCAGCACCTCCCCCTCCCTCCCTGCACCTCCCGATCAGCTGTTTCGTGGCACACAGGAGGCTCGGGGGGGGGGGAGGGGGAGTAGCAAGGGCACGGCAGGCTCAGGGGAAGGCGCGGGAAGGGGTGGAGTGGGGGCAGGGCCTGTGGAAGAGCCAGGGGTTCAGCAGTGCGGCCCCCCCCCCAGCACATTGGGAAGTTGGAGCCTGTCGCTCCAGCCCCGGAGTCGGTGCCTGTACAAGGAGCCGCATCTTAACTTCTGAAGAGCTGCATGCGGCTCCAGAGCCTCAGGTTGGCCACCCCTGCCTTTACTATTCTTTCTTTAAATAGCAGAATAGGAAAGTGGAAGAAGGTTCTACTTCTTATAAGATTTCCTATGGTAACTCTCCCTTTCAGATGATAATCCTCTCCCTTGCTTTACTGTTAGTTCCTTTTAATTCCTTGTTATCCATTCCCTATTTTCCCTGAACCCTAAAAGTAGAAGGGTGCCCCCCCACCAAATTGTCTTTCCTGGTAAAATGGGTTGGGAGGAGATATTGTTCTTTTCTCCTGGAATGTAACAGAGGCAATGTTAGAGACACAGAGAGGTATAGGAACCCAAGCCCCAACAGGACTACATATCAATACAACCTTAGTCCTACCTTACTCCTTTTGAAGGTCCAGGCTGCTGGGCTATTAATTAGGAAGACCCAGTAAGAATGATGACCTTGTGCAGTTGTTTTTGACAAACACTGCAGAATAATTCCGGTCCAAATTACATGGCTAAGGTCGGGGGGTTGGGTGGGGGGGAGCCAGGGGGTAGAGACAAGATGACCTCAAGTTGCCCAAGGTCACAGCTATTGCTTTTGCAAAATTTTAACCAAAGTCAACATTCTTTTACCGCAAAAATAAACAAAGAAACCACCTGCACAGCAAACCCAGTGAGTTTTGCATCACTACTCAGGAGCACTGCTCCTTACAGGGCTGGAAAGGGTGTGGTTCAGCTGCATGAGGGATCCATTCCTTTCTCACCTTTCCCTCAAGCATTGCTTGCTCACATTGCTCTTAGCCTACCTGCCCAGACACTGAGGAACTCGAAATTGAAGCTGATCCTCCTGCAGTACAGAGTACTCACTCAAAAAGGCTACTTTTCGGCACTCTTGGAGTGCAAATATTCTTACTACTTGTAAAGCCAGGCCTGCTCGGTGTGCTGCTGTGCCCCCTCTAGTGATGGCTAAGCCAACTAGAGATTAATATACCTGCTACGAGCTTGGTTGAGAGAACAGGGTCTATTAGTCCCAGCAGTGGAGGCTCATGTGTTAAGATCACATGGTCCCAAGTTCGATCCCCACTGCCTATTACATATGTGATGGTGCTAAAGGCTAGTTCTAGTCCCTGATTAAAACTGATGGGTGTGCTAACCACCATTCTTTCAGGAGAAATGGAAGGAGCAATTTATTATGTGAGATAGCTGGAGACAACAGAAGCTACCGCCCAAGGCAAAATTGGCCACATGGCAATGTCTGAGCCAGGGACTGTGTGGCAAGCTCTGTCTGTGCGTATCTGAGAGCGAGATAAAGGGGGGCCAGACCTGCAGGCAGATAGAGGTCCTTGAGGCACAGGATGGGCTGCAGGAAGGCTTAGAAACTGTGAGTGCAAGGAAATTACCTGCTGTGGTTTGTTTCTACCATGTTCAGGGAAACAGGACTGTGGTCATTCTTTGTAAATAATCAGGATTGCACCCAAATATAGACCTGACTTCTATCATCAATTTTTCCTCCTAATGGAAACAATCCTGCATGGCCCCACGTATTGGCTTACCACTCGGGCCAATGGGGAAACAACATTGCAATCATTTTGAAAGAGATGCTGCCCTTTATTTTGCCCTCTGTGATGATCTTTGGAAAAATACCTTGCTTTAGAAGAAGCAGCTGAATTATGAAATATTGGGGGATAGGAGAAAGTCAGAATGATTGACACACGAATGGAGAAACTGTCTGGCTGCAAGCTTCAGTCTTCGTGCTCCTCATTATGTTAATGACAATACCGAGAACAAGGGAAAATCCAAGAGAAAAGAGAAGCTGTAATATCAGAAGAGGCAGATATTGTGGATTTACATAGTACCATGGCATGCCTGAGTGTGATGGGTGAATCTCCAAAGGAATGGGCTTTGGCCTGAGTTCAGAAAACCACTCGACATCTTGGACGCTCATCCAAAGGTTACATCAACTCTCAGGATTCCTTGGGTCCGGAGAGCAGAGCTGGAGATCTCACGAGAACAGATTTTCTGATGGGGCGGAACAAGAGATTGGTACCAGCCTCTCTCAGCGTTTTAGCCCTTTCCTTTCTGATCCCAGGGAGGTGCAGAAGCAGCACACATGACAGGGAGGGAGAGAAGATAAGAAGGAAGAAGGAATAAATCACCTGCATCCTAAGGGCAGGGCCATGCAGAGGCACAATACTGTGCTTAGAGATCCTGCTCCTCTGTTGGATCTGGTTCTGTGTCTCTAGCCCTCTAGCTCCCCACGGTCATGAAGAGAAGCCTGAAAATGTGAAACAAGCATCGATCGATCCAGTGACATCTGTCAGTCTGAGTCTGCAGACAGCCTCCAGCAGCGTGAGAAGTGACAGCCACTAGAGTCAGGGAAGAAGGTACTGGCCCCACATCCTCACCAGAGCAGAGCAGAGCAGACCTCTTCCTCCGTCTCCCTCCCCACCCACCTCCTGCTACTTGTGGGAAGAGGGGAGAAACCATGGCTGCTCTCAACACTGTGTGGGGGTAGGAAGGGGAGCCACCAATCCACCTTCTGCTGGGGTGGAGGTCACGGGAGCCCTTATGTGAGGTGCACCAAGGGCCCTGAATTATCCTCATCCAGCTCTATTTGAGAGATGAGAAAGACTTTGGACTTAGACACATCCAAAGGCTGAAGACCCTTGGACATTTGTCCACCAGCGTAAACGGTGCCTAAGCAAAAGAATAACACTTGTAATTGACAGGGGAAAAAACATGCGAGCTCCCTGACTGGAAAAGCCCAGGCTGCTGTGTGAACAGCTGTCAGTTTGGACAATGTGGTTGCAAGAAAACACCCCACTGAAGTGTGTTATGCCTAGCCCAGTAAAAATAGAAGTGTATGATTTATGCAGATGCTTCCTGGAAATTAGGAGGCAGAGTACTCGCAAAATGTGCAAATTCACACATGGAAGTCAAATGTAGTCAAGGGGATTCTCTTTTTATTGAGCATATAATGTGTGCACGTGAGTCCTCAAGTGTAATATTTAAATGGTAATTCATTCTGGAGCATTTTAAGTGACTGGTTTTCCTTCAGCAAGTAAATGGCAAAGAGCTGTCAGAAGAAAAAAATGAAGTGCAGACTTGCATGGTGATAACAGGAGTGATTTCCTACAGTAAATGTAAGCCAGGACTTTTATGCTGGAAGTACTTCCAGTCTACCAGGTCCTGGTGCGGGATAGCAGACAGAATCCAACGAGTGTGAATAGAAATATATCATAGAATCATAGAATCATAGAATATCAGGGTTGGAAGGGACCCCAGAAGGTCATCTAGTCCAACCCCCTGCTCGAAGCAGGACCAATTCCCAGTTAAATCATCCCAGCCAGGGCTTTGTCAAGCCTGACCTTAAAAACCTCTAAGGAAGGAGATTCTACCACCTCCCTAGGTAACGCATTCCAGTGTTTCACCACCCTCTTAGTGAAAAAGTTTTTCCTAATATCCAATCTAAACCTCCCCCATTGCAACTTGAGACCATTACTCCTCGTTCTGTCATCTGCTACCATTGAGAACAGTCTAGAGCCATCCTCTTTGGAACCCCCTTTCAGGTAGTTGAAAGCAGCTATCAAATCCCCCCTCATTCTTCTCTTCTGCAGACTAAACAATCCCAGCTCCCTCAGCCTCTCCTCATAAGTCATGTGCTCTAGACCCCTAATCATTTTTGTTGCCCTTCGCTGGACTCTCTCCAATTTATCCACATCCTTCTTGTAGTGTGGGGCCCAAAACTGGACACAGTACTCCAGATGAGGCCTCACCAGTGTCGAATAGAGGGGAACGATCACGTTCCTCGATCTGCTCGCTATGCCCCTACTTATACAGCCCAAAATGCCATTGGCCTTCTTGGCAACAAGGGCACACTGCTGACTCATATCCAGCTTCTCGTCCACTGTCACCCCTAGGTCCTTTTCCGCAGAACTGCTGCCTAGCCATTCGGTCCCTAGTCTGTAGCGGTGCATATGATGAAATATATGATGAAAGATGGGCAGCAACTACACGGGATGTAGGATTCAGAGATGTTGAGCACAAAGATAACTGTATGGACACACAGGTTAGATAGCTGCTGTAAAGGAAACCTTTGACAAGACCTTCCAGAGAATCATCAAGCCATAATGTACTGGCTAGTTTGTATTCACAGAAACACAGTGCCAGATTCTGATCTCACACTGGCTTTTACAAACAAAATGGTCCATTTTTAATCTGGACAGGTTTCAATGTCAGTGTCTAACAGAGCAGTAGAAATAAAGTGAGACACTCACATGATCTATCTATTTATGGTTTCCCTCTAGTACCTGTGACAGTAGCACCAAAGCATGATCCATATGTTGACTTCCATGGAACTATTCTTGCAAATAAGGACTTTTCACGCTAGCAAGGTTGCAGGGCCAAGATCCAGAAGAGAGGCATGTGGACGAAGGGGAACTGATCCAAAAGCATTTATAACAGAGCTGGGTTCATTACTTATCATAAAATACCTTTAAGTGCAATCCTTACCTCTTATATTATCCAAGCAGGAGAGGGCCAACAGGGAGGGTGTTACTAAGAGGGATCCAGTCTCTCTCTCTCTCTCTCTCTCAAAAAAAAATCAATCAACTTGAGTGGCTGGTTAGGCAGCAGCAGCAGGAAGTACAAGGGTGTTGTCTAGTATTCAATGTGCATATTCTCAGCATCCATTTTTATAATTTCACTGCCAGATATTTTTTTGGTCCTGGAAGGACTAATCTATAAAAGGCTATTAAGAAAACCATCCATAGGATCCATATTTGCACTTCAGCCAAGTAAGATGATAGAACTGAAACTGCCTTTGTATTAGATGGAGTCTCAGCTGAGAAGTCAAGTCCTGAATTGGCCAGAGAGACCAAACTGTCCAATTACTCAAAGAGCTGTGGTCCCTCCACAACAGGGCCCCTTGTGAACCTAGGAACAGCTATACTGGATCAGACTAGTGGTCCTTCTGTCCAGTAGCCTCTCTCTAACAGTGACCAGTAACAGATGCTTCAGAAGAAGATGCAAGAAACCTTGAAGTAGGGAATTGTGGGATAAATTTACCCAGCAGGGGAAATTTCTTCCTCACACTCTGTTATGCCCGGATGCCGATAAAGTGGAGCGAGGGAATCTTGCACCATTACCACCTATAATGTATCTATGTCAGTTGACAGAGATGTTCAAGTTTCAGAGAGGTCAGAGTGGCACTAAAATGACTTAAAAGAAATAGATTGTTCACCACCATGAGATTGCAGCTGCTCTGATGTAACTCATCCCATCATCTTCCCCAAGAAGTGTAAATTAGAAACAGGAAGGTCTGATACACAGTCATCTTTCCTTAGCGCTAGGGAGATTGCTTCAGCAAAGGACGAGCAGCTGTCTGCTTTAAAAGTGACAGCAAATGAGCCCGACCAGAAATGGAAGAAGATCCAGACTCTGTTAGCTGTTATGACCCACAGGTCTTGAACCCAGGCCCATAAGGTTCACGGGAGCAGTCATGCTTCAACCCTCCACCTTGTTTGCACTAGCTTAGCTGAGACACATGAAGCCCAGCCCCATTGTGAGGCTCCACCCCTGAAGTCTGATTGGCAGTGTCCCAGAGTGGCTGATTGGCCCTCTGACCCTACTTAAGCAGCAGCAGGACCAGAAACTGTCCGAACAATTGGGCTCTGCCCTGCTCGAGGCTGTCTGCTTCCTGATACCCTGGTCTGATACCCTGGCATTTGGTTTGTGATTCCTGACTCCAGTTTGTCTTCCTCTGACCTCTGGTACCCTGACCCGGCCTGACTCTGATTCCTGACTTGCGCTTCTGACCTCCCAGTATCCTGAACCAGCGGCCTCTTGAATCCTGTCTCATGATTGTGGCCGCTGCCTCCGACTACTAGGTCTGGCTATTCCCCCAAACTGGGGGTGCGAGACAATCTGCCAAAAGCCAGTCTGGCATCAGTCTCAACAAAACTGGCAGTCTCAGAGTTCAGGAGGGTGATCAGACAGCAAGTGTGAAAAATCTGGACAGGGGGTGAGGGGGTAATAGGCACCTATATAAAACAAAGCCCCAAATATCAAGACTGTCCCTACAAAATCAGAACATCTGATCACCCGAAAGTTCAGGCACATCTCATCTGGCCTCGCAAAACAGTTATGTATGTACATGTGCCTAATAGAGTCCATCCCACTGGGGGAACACGTTTGTCTGGTATATGAACAGGACACTCAGTGTCAGTTAGCAATGACTAGCTTGTGCTGGATTTCGCGTGGCCCATGTTCACTTCTTGGGTCAATTCCACCAAATCATGTCCCTTTATACTCATCTGCACCCTCGTGCACAGAGTAGTGCAGATGGGGCCTTCTGCTCTTACTTTTAAAGACAATATGAGGGTGTAAAGCTTTCTCAATGCATAGCAGTTCTCTGCCATCTTCTCATAAAGCATTTTCCCCCTCCCATTTGCCCCCAGGTCATTCTAACCCAACTTGGCCCTGTGTTCCTAGATTCTAAAATCTACAGTTGTCAGTAAATGTAGCCTCCTTGTTCCAGCTATTCTGCTTTCCTCATCTCATTGTTAGTATCATATCCTTATTGTGGTTGCAAGAACACTATCTTAGAAAAGAGGAGAACACATACACAAAACATTCTAAATAAGTACAAAATACACCAAACCTCAAAATAAAACGTGTTTTCCATCACTGGGCATTCCCACCTGGGTTTGGGGTGGGGGGTGGAGGGTGGAAGAGGCCTACATGACTCTTTTGCAATAATATTTTTCTAAATTACAGTATCTCTGACTCTCCAGGAAAGGAAATCAAATCACGGGAAGAACTGTCACCACTGAAAATGTTCACCTGGCAGCTTACGGAACATTATGAAAACAAACAAACAAAAACAAAAACACCTGAGTGAGTGTCTCTATCAGGGGTTCTGCTTCTTGTGTGAAGAGAGTGGGAGATGAATTCATTAGCGGCTCAATCTAAAGCCTAATGAAGTCAATGGGAGTCATTTAATAGGCTTAAATAGGCACTGGATCAGGCCCACAGTGTGTTTAGACTTCTGATTTACACACCAAAATAAGTAAGATCAGCAGAGCCCAGTGCATTTGGCTAATGAACGTGTTGTGACAAATATTTTCTCATGTGGTGTGTTATGTTATGAAATTATTCCATAGTCAATAAAATCTTAAAGGGGCAGAAAAGAAAACAAAAGGAGAAAAAAGAAAGAAAGAACAGGACATGAAAGAGTCAGATACACATCTAGTGCTCCTCTGCGCAGTTAAAACCACAAAATATACAACCCAAGTAAATACACATTAATAAGGATGCAGTTCAAAGTAAGTACACTTTTCAAAGGAGGCATTCTTATTTAGTATAGATAATTACAGGAGCAAAATAAACCATCTTTCTTTCCCCATAAAAATGTTTTAAACCACTCAATTAAAGCCTTTGAGATAAAATCCTCTCTCCTGGGTGTTTTCCTTTGCTCCTCACTTTGTCATTTCAATATTTTACTATCTTGCTAATAAAAAATACATAATGGCTTGCCAGGCCATATTATTTCCCCTGCCAACTTGCTAGAAGAAGAAAATTTATGTTGCTCAGTTGCCTCATTTTACTTGGGAGAAAAGACATGTGACCTAGCACCACGAGGGCGGGACTAGAATTGATCCTCACCGTGAAATATATGAAGATATTTGCTTAGGGTTGCTGCAGTGCCCTTGAGTAATCAGGGTGGACCAAGCTGGCTGTTATCTCCTGAGAAGCATTGGTTAGCCATTGCCTATATCAGCCACTGACACCATTCAACTCCCTCCCCAAATCCCAATTGCAATGAAAGAGGAGAAGAATCAACATCTTCCTAAGCATCAATAAATCTTTGCCATCAAATTACCTGCCAAAAAATACCCCATGTTTAACTGGTTCTAAGTGAAACAGTGCATCACTCCCCATATGTTATTTAATACTCTTGGAAGTCTGCAGTGACTTTCTTGCCCAGCACTAGTGAAAAATACATTACATACTTCTAGCAAGTTCCAGTTTTATAAAATAGTTACTTGCTTAAAACTTTTTTTAAAAACATCTCAATCAAATAAGTCTTCAGCCGGCACTTTTCAGACCCCAGATATTTCATTTTTAAACTGACCTTCCATAATGAAGCTATGGTGTCACCAGAAGGAAAGACATTTGTTAAAGGAGTTTCTTTAGGTTTAAAAATAAATAAATAAAGTAAGGGAAATTGAGGACAAATATTAGGAAAAAGACTTCTTGGGGCACGTTCAACCGTCAACTGTAAAGTGGCAGAAGTCAGATTCCTTCGTGCTCCGGGGATGTCGAAAGAATTTCCCATCCTGCCAACCATCAGTTCAGCTCCACTGACGTTAGCAGCCAGGGGGAGCTCTAGTGTAGACAGGGTGGCATTTTAAGCATGTCATCTAATTCTATCCGAGCAAATCTATATGACATGCTGATGAGTGTTAATGTCTAGTCTTCGCTTGCATTTCCACCGCTGTAACCATCAGAGCAGCTCAACTGGGTGGTGGGGAATTTATGGGAAAAGTCTCACAACTGACATGTCTTCAGTGTGACTTCTTTCCTCCTACATTCCTAGATCTACTTACACCCACTTACTGATATGCGCATGAGTGTAAAGGAGTCTAGGATAAGCTAAGTTACACACCGGGGAGCCAGGAGTAGGTGTATTGTTACACTGGTTTAGACCAGGGGATGACAACCTTTCAGAAGTGGTGTGCCGAGTATTCATTTATTCACTCTAATTTAAGGTTTCGCAGGCCAGTAATACATTTTAACATTTTTAGAAGGTCTCTTTCTATAAGTCTATAATATATAACTAAACTATTGTTGTATGTAAAGTAAATAAGGTTTTTAAAGTGTTTAAGAAGCTTCATTTAAAATGAAATGAAAATGCAGAGCCCCCCGGACCGGTGGCCAGGGCCCGGGCAGTGTGAGTGCCACTGAAAATCAGCTCGCGTGCCATAGGTTGCCTGCCCCTGGTTTAGACTCTCTCTACACTTAATTCACTTCTGAGTTTGGCCAGTTGACGCGGAGTTCTACTAAGCTGTGGAACAGTCTCCGAATGGAAGTGATGGAAGCCTAATTGCGTGGGACTTTTAAAACTAAATTGGACAGTGCCCCAGAAAGTCCATGGTAGGGAACAATGCGGGAGTGGCAGCGGGACAGGTGTACCTCTCTTGGGGATGGGGAGCAGTGAACTAGATGCTGATGATTTAGTCTGGTGTTTTAGAGATCAACTCCTTTGACTGTTCCCTAAGTTCTAGGATTTGTCCTCAGTACTAACCCACCTCCTGAATCTAAGGAAGGACCTGTCCCTGTGACCTTTATTCACACAAGTGAGCCTCATTTCTTACACAAGCTCTATTCAGGTCTATATGCCATGCCCATCACCACGGTACCTGATCACATAATAGTCTCACTGTCAATTAGATTTTCCCCACGAGGATTATTCATGCAAATACGGGCTGCAGGAACAGGTCCTTAAATTGTGTGCTGTTTTTGCCTGGTAGCACTGGTACACATCTGCTTGGGATATCCAGTTTTTTTTATTCCTTGTTGTTCTTAACTTCAGCTTTTGGTGACAGCAAAGAACACACAAGAGATTGTTAAGGAAGGTTAAAAAGCAGAATATGGAGACTGCTGTAGAGAATGCAGCGTACTTATTGATCACGAGGCGATCGGCTGGACATGAATTGGATTATGTTCTTCATGCTCCATTAAACAGGTAAAATAGATTTTTTTTAAAAAAATCATGCATTACACAGTTCCAAGGGCAATTCAAAACAACCCTTGGTATTGTTATTCCTGGGCAAAATTTGCCCCTGAGCAAGGATCACCACTTAAGCTTGGATTTTGTGGGTTTAAGTGGGACCTAAGCAGTGCACAGGTCTTATGATGGTCCTCGGCACAGGTCCTTGTTTGCCATAATGAACCTCATTCTGTGTATTTAAAAAATCCAAACGAACAATTTTTTAACCTGAGAAAATGGATGTTTAAAAATTTTCATTATTGCTTAGCTCAGAAATGGACTTTTTCCCCCCCCCAAGAAGAGGTTCAAAACAATTCACCTTCAAAGGAAGAAAGGTAAGCCCCAGATGAAGATTTGCGGGGAAAGGAAGGAAAAATAAATGATTAACTGAAAAATCAGGGTTTAGAATGGAAAGCCGCTCCTCAGTGTTAACTATGGTGCCATTAAAACACACAGCGCCGCTGCCAGGGATAATATACATAGTGCTCCTGGAGGGTGTACGAGAGGGGAGATGGTGCAAGGATACCTTCCCCACGCTACACAGTGGGCTGCCAGAATCCTGGCTATTGTTCGTCTTGACCTTCCCACAGCCAGGTCCATTGAGAGAAATTTGGTGCCCCGTCATGTTTGCTGTGGCCCCACCCCCTCCCATTTCACTTTATTTACACAGTCGATACAGATGTTTTGGGGGGCCCTGTGCTTGGGGCCCCAGGACAATTGTCCCCCCCTTTTCCGCTCCTGGAGAATGTCACAAAGACCATCAGACTGCTATCTGAGGGGGGGGGAACAGTCAGTGACTACCAGCTTGGGCTAGATTCTAACTGATACCCCGCAGTCAAGTGAAAGGCTCCTGCTCCCATTACTGAGAATCTCAGCCCTCCTGTCTCTTGGCTGCTTTACACAGACCGTGCTTTCTATTGCGAGTATCTGAGCCACTCTTATCCTGTCCATGCCTCCTGCATAACTGGTGACACCAGAGGTAAAAGGAACTGGCTTTCTGCTGAGTCATAGACCAAAGGAAAAATATATATATCTATGAAAAAGCAACCCACCCCTACAAACCCTACAAAAATGGTTTTAAAATATTTAAGCTGCTCTGACTTTCCAATTACACTGATGCAATGTAAGCCTCTTTTTTCAAAAGCAAGGTTTATAATAATACAAAATGCATTAGCAGAACTAATACAAAAGGCCAGGATCTAACCATGCCAAAAGGCCAGTCTTTATAACACAGTCCTAATGAGGCACAGAACGGTGCAGGAAAGTTATGTGCATAGGGAGGCAAAGGATAGTGTGGGTACTTATTTCAGACCCATCCATTATCAATGAAAAATAAAGGCTTGTGACCATCTAACCCAAAGCACTGGAAATAAATCGGTACTTTGGCATGCCCCCGAACAATGCCCCCCAGGACAAATCCAGCTCTGACATCAAGGCCCAGGGGCAGACGTGGGTGTGCACATGCAAACACACGCAATCCTTCTGGGGTGCAGAAGACATTCTCTTCTCCCCCAAGTTGCCAAGAAAATTTCCTCACCCTGAGTCAATCTATTCTCTATTCCCTGGCTCTAAACATTCACTAGCCACCGAGTCAGGGAATAGCTCTTCCCCCTCCTCTCTTCCTCTCTCTGTTTTCTAGGCCATGGAGTGGTAGTAGGGTTACCCCATGGTCAAAATATCAGTCCTAAGGTTGCAATAGCCACTCCTATAATGGCCTCCATGGTGCATGGGATGATTGCTAGTAGATCGGCACTGTGGTGAATCCATCTGTCCTCCATCCTCTCCTTCCAATCCCCAACTTACCCCTACACCAAACATTGGGGATGTGGAAGGAGCCCCCATGGCACACAAGGCTCCCTAAATCTTCACACACACACCCCCTCACCCCCTTCCATTGCAAAAGCACAGCATCATTCCACTGCACGCTGGGTCCTTGATGGCTTTGAAGGGGGGGAGGGAAATAGGCAGAATTTAACCCTTCAGAGAACAGTAAATCCACTAGCCACCACAGGGCACTGTTCCCAGTTTCTATTTAAGAGCCCGATCCTGCACTAGTGAGATCAGCGGGAGTTTTAACACCGGCTCCAGTGGGAGCAGGATTGGGCCCTGCAGGCTGCATTACAACAAAAATAGGAGTTTCACCTGCACAGACCAAGGGTGAAACCCTCGCCCTGTTGAAGTCAACAGCAGGTGTGGGGTGGCCCCACCTGCCTTGTGCCTTAGAGAATGGCAGTGACCCCAGGCCCTACCAGAGCGTCCCAAGCAAATGAGAATTCTTCCACACCCAGCAGCTGACTGACTACACCAGTCGAAACAGCCACATTAAACCCACAGACTCTAGGGACGGTCAGGTGGATGGGCTGCGTATAAAAATCAATGTTATAACATAAAAAGAACCGAATGCAGCTGTCTCGGACTGAAGTACCCTCTTACCCAAACCATGGACTCTGTATGCCATTTTCCACTGGTCTTGTTTAGCCAAATACCTTTGATGCTCCTGAAATGATCTGTGTAAATCTGACATTCATTAAATGAAGCCGCAGGCCTGGTGAGACATACACCCCCCTCCACCCCAGAGTCTGAAATATTCTTTTATCATCTGAAGTTCAGGTGTTTCCCCTTTTACAACCCTGCCTTGAAGAAACGAACAGTTTCAGCAATTTCTGACAATACCTCACCTTTTTAATGCAATAAAAGGAGATTTTTCTGTTGTTCTTTTTTTTAAAAGGAAAATGGGGTGATTTATTGATCAACATTTGGACCAATCTCTTTGTCGGGGGAATATTTACAGTGTTCCATTCCTCTTAAAATCTGGCGAATCAAAAGAACTCTCTGACTGAGATGTAACATTTCCCCAGCCTCAGAAAATCCCCACTGAATTTTTAACAGGATTTTTTTTTTAAATGTGCTTTCCCCCTTTGGCTGGGGACATTTGCTCAGTATAGTGTGCTTTTATACTGTGAAGGAGATTGGAAAGCTGTGAGGTTACAAAGCAAAGAAATGAACTAATCTGAGTATGCACACTGAATCCATATAAACCCCTATAGGTTTACGGTATAGATTTCTGCACAGTATTGAAGAGGTCTCAGTAATCGGGGAGAGCCGCATTTGACTGCAAAACATTCTGCTCTGGTGTGTGGACACACACATTAAAAGAGGGGAATCAAAGGCAGCATTCCCATCTTTATACCATCTACTCTTTCTTCCCTGGCTCTAACTATTCACTACCACCCAGCCCAGAGAAGGGATCTTCCCCCCACACTCATCAGCTATATGTTTCTCCATGATATCCATTACCATTTGCCAGATGCTCCGATATGTTCTTCACCTTGACCCAGATTCTTCCTTACTCTCCTGCTGCAGTAGCAATATAAAACAGGCATGTAGAAGGGTTAAAAAGCCCTCCGAGAACACCTCCCATCGTAGGGGAGCTCTCCAGCAAGTGCGGAGCCAACATAATTGCTCTGCACTCGCTTGCCTCCCTGTCTCAGCAGGTGTGCAGATGTCGGGAGGTGGGGGAAGGACAGGATGAGAAGGGTGCCTGGCCAAAGTGCACCAACTAAGTGACCCATAGGAGGCCATTATAAAGAGGTGCCGTTTAGAGTAGCATGGAGGTTCCCTGCATAGCCCAGAATGAGGGACGCACAAAGGTGGCTTCAATCCACTTTGTTGCCTAATGTCCTCCCATTCCTGAGCTGATATATGGAATGGAACACATGGAATCTGGGCCCTTATTGAAGCTTTGAGACCTTTAGGTGTGTCTCACTACTCTGCATATCAAGGATTGTAACAAATTACCGTACACAGTACAGTCAGTATGGATGGGCAGAGTCCCAACCCCCCAAGTAACACACACACATGCAGCTGATGCTCCCAAATGACTCTCGTTCTTGGAAGGATTCTCTTCGTAGGAACGGAGGACAAAGGATGGGAAATGACCTCCTGGCTCATCGAGTCCAGCCCCTCCTATACAGGCAACCTCATCATTGGACTGTAAACTCTTTGGAGCAGGGACTGCCTTTTTGTTCTGTGTTTGTATCGCACCTAGCACAATGGGGCCTTCCTCCAAGACTGGGGCTCCCAGGCACTACAATTATATGAATAAATAAAAATAATAATATAATCCCATCCATAAATGTATCTAGCTCCATCTCATTCTTAAGAACACTGATACCAACACTGATGGTTCAGGATTTTGGAAAAATGTGCTCAGTTTTTTGGTTGACATTTTGCTTTTAATCAGGGGTCCGTGCTGGGAGGGTGAGAAAAGTAGCGGATGGACCCAAGATGTTCCAGGAATTCATCTTGGTGAAACATGGGCAAGGTCTGTCAAATTAAGGGGCATTTGTGGGGACGGTTGTTCTTTAGTTCGAGTTACCCGAAGAAATGTGAAGGCAACAGGCTAAAAATCAGAGGGAGCATTTAACAAAAAAACTCCTCAGCAAAAGTTAGTAAATATCTTTTCTGGGGCAGAAAAGAAAAATCATGGGGAAAATCTAACTCTCAGAAGAGGTATTGGGCCAAATTTAGAGATCAAATTCAGTCATTTAAGTGTGAAAAAGCGAATTTCAATCCCATTTTTTGTGAACATTCAATGCAGCCTTAACTCTGGAGTCACCCCTGATGCCTCTCCACCCACATGCACACACAGTGTAGGCCAGCTTGTGCCCTGCTGTGCCAGGACCATGCGAGTGAGGGGGGATGGTGCAAGAAACCTCCCAGTGCAGTTAAAACACCTTGCACTGCTGAGGTTTGCACTCCTAGAATGGGAGAGACACTAAAAAGAAGAGCAGAGTACAGAGCATGTCCCTCCCCCTGCCCATTCCACACCAGCCAGCAGAGCTGACTGGGCTTCCAGAAGAAGCTACTACAGGCTTCACCTCCTGAAGGGGTGTAGCGGGGGAACATTGCTCTTGCACCCTGGGGGACACCAAGAAGCATCCCCCCCACCCCAGAGACAGAATTCCCCTGGAGCTCCCACATTGAGCAGGCAGCTGCACAAGTCACTCCCTAAAAGCCCTTTGGGGGTGATTTCAAAGGCAGTTAGGCACCTAATGAGAAAATCAGTGCGAGTTAGGCACTTGCCTAACATTGATGCATTTGAAAAATCTTCCCTTTCCTGCACTCAGATTCCATTCGAGTGATCCTTCTCTTGCCCACTTACCCTCCTAAACGCCGCTCAGCAAAAGAACTTGCCTAGCCTTGTATCCCCCGAAGAAACATGACTTAAAATATACATATATATATAACCCAAAGCACTAATCCATGCATTACAAATATATTCCAGGCCAGATTAAAAATTCATCGCTGTCCCTCATTATTTTCCTCTATTGAAAGCTTTTTTCCCTCCCCCAATTTGTGTGTGTATGTGTGGGGAGAGCTGGGGGGAGAAATCAGGGTTGAGACTTTTCCAGTCAGCCATGTTAATTTCCTTCCCTGTTCTAGACAACTAATGAGATCTGCGTGGGCGAATGTCTCCTGCACCGTGTCAGAACTACCCTCACATGGATTGAGGCATGTGACTGGAGTACCATTGTGTCTGTGTGTGTGTGTGTGTGTGTGCGCGCACCGGATGCTCTCAGACTGAGTAGTGGGGCTCAACGCTGATGAAGCACAGCAAATCCCTTCTTGCTTAAAGGTTAAATCAATACATTATCCACTTTATTAGCCATTTGCATGCTGGAATATTTGTGCAGAAAGCAAGTGGGTCTGTCTCTTCCCCTTCTTTGATTGGTTTGGTTGTCTTAGAAATGAGCTTGACAGAGTTCAGCCTTTAACCCTCTCTTTGTTCAGGAGATGCATAGGAAAAGAAAGGGGATGGAAAAAGCATGTTGCCTGCTTCATTGTCCACGGGGACAGGGTGTTAGGAGTACGTTGTGGAAAGGATTTAGGAGTCAGGTCAGTGCTCATTGAAATGAGGAATTTAAAGCGCTGGGTTAAGCCAGGTGCCATACGAAATATCTGCAAGCTCCCCCACAAAGAGCAGAGAACAGACCTGCTGAGGACAGACCCCTGCAGAGGACAGACCGAATGCTGACTGCATCTCTTCCTGCTTGGACAGCATGGGAAGATTACCCAGCTCCTGAGCAGCCTGTATGAAACAAGTGTGGCAGGTCTCAGGCCTTTCCCCGGTGGACAAACATCCATGTCACAAAGGGACATTATCAGAAAACAGGATGATGTGTGAATAGTGGCAAGGTGGTGTAGCCGATAGGGCATGGGAGTGGCACTTAGAAGGCCTAGGTTCTACTCTGGTTGTGCTTACGGAGTTACCTCAAGCAAATCTCTTTGCCTGTCTATGCCTTTCTTGTCCCTTTGTCTCGTCTTTTAGATGTCGGCTCTTTCGGGTAAGCACTGTCTCTTCCTATCATATGCAGCGCCTAGCACAATGGGGCTGCAATCTCCACTGGGCCCTCTAGGCACTTCTATAATAAAAATACTCAATAGAATAAGCAGGGGGACTAATCGGAGGCAGCGTCTCCCATTCAGGGATGAGGGGCTTGATGGGGGAAGCTTGCATTGATTCTGCCTGAAGTTAGAGAACCTGTTCTGAGATGAAGGAGAGGATGTCAGGATCAGCCTTCTGGCATCTTTCACCTACAGGAAATTCACACAAGCTCCCACAGAAAAAGAAGCAGAGGAAAACCAGCAGCTAAGGGGTAGTTCTTTTGATGTGCCCCAACAGGGAGTAGGATGAGACTAGCTTCCTCATTTCCACTCGTACCTAAATCAGACGTGAGCGTCCCGATGCATGTGTACATTAACTAAAGCTGGGTGGGAATTTTCGGTCAACATTTTTTTTTTGATTGAAAACGCAGTTTCCACAAAATCAGAATTTTCTGCAGGAAACTTTCAATTTTGCCAGCATTGTTTGATTTTTCCATCAGGAAAATCAAAACAGAATATTTCTTTTGGGTGAGGTCGAACTGAATCAAAATGTTGAGTTTTGGGTCAGTTTGACATTAATCTCTGTCCCCCCCCGAGCTGCCATAATGCCTCATGTGACTTGTCGTTTCGGTTTTTCACACCTCCACTCTCCTCAATGGGCCAGACTCCCTGGCTGGACTACATTTCCCATTATGCTCACCTGAGGTTGAATCACATGGTGCATCATGGGAGTCACACATCCACAGGGCATCATGAGAGTCATAATTCATCTGGGGAGCCCATGCAGGGAAACACAGACTACTGTAGAACCGACATTAAATGGAATATTTCAATTTGGAAATGATGAAACTTTCTGACATTTCCTAATAAAAATCTGTTGGAACTTTCTGTTCCTTGAAAAAAAAAAAAAACGTTGGTACTTCCTCTTTACATCCCAGTTTGGGACTAAAACAAATTTTAAAATATTGAAAGATCCGTGGGATGGAAATTCTGATTTTTACCTAGTTCTAATGTAGGGTCTCAATGAGCTCTTTGTAGATTAAATCCTGGTCACTTTAGTTATGCAATTTACCCACAGCTGTCCTACCTAGTCCCAAGCAATCCCTTCTTCTCTCCTTTGATCTTATTTCTCCCTGGGTCATGTCCTGTCTAAACCAGAGTGCAGCCCTAGGAGAGGGGATGGTTTCCAAGACTTTCAAAAAAAATGGTTGCCATTGGTTTAAGTGTCTAAATTTGACTTTAGGAGCTTATCTTTAGGAACCCATTTTAGAAAACCTAAAACAAGGACCCTGCCTCAAGGAGCTGACCAACTTGGTTGCATACCATGCAACATGACATGGTCCCGGTATAAATTGGTTTATGCAAGGGAAAGGTGGGAGAGGTTCAATGGAAGTGTGAGGACTTCAAATCCAAGGGGTTAAGGAGTCCGAGACCACTTTGGATAAGCAAAATTGTGAGTACTTATCTAATACAAATGGGAGACCCGCACTTATTGAGGTCCATTCAATACTTCAGCAAACCAAGTACAGTATTAAAAGCAAGAGTTAAAATCTTACATTCAATTGTCTGAGAAACAGGATCCCGGACACAAATCCATGTGCTCAAAGCAGAAGGCTCCACTGAATGCATCAGCTAAAAATAAGCTCATTTCCTACAGCAAAACCTCATACCTGCTGCTGGAAACTTGAATCAGAACGTCAGCAAGATATCAATCTCACAACACAAACAGAACCTTTGGCATTTGAAAACTATTTGGAGATAAGTGGGTGGATCCCAATGGACTACATACACAATCCTGGATCAGCCAGAAATGAACATCCAAGTGGCAAATGTAGAGAAAACTTAAAAGGGGCAATCCTCAGCCAGTCTAAATCAGTGTCACTCCACTGGCTTCCGAGGAACAATGATGATTTACACCAGTTGGCCTGAAGTTTTCCTTAAGGAGACTGATGGCCTTTAATTCCAGTCCTGGTGAAAACAGCAGCAAGGGTTTTAGTCAACACATGATGATAAGTGATCTCCTCTCCTGATCTCCTGCTGTGCGTTTGGTGGAGATGAGATAATTACATAGTACATCCTCTCAGAGAACAACAGAGCTTCATCCGACCTGGACTCTCCCCTGGCCATGCTTAGAAGGGCTTCTTACAACAAAGTAGCTAGTACTTAACTGGTACTGAATTTGAATGTACTATTATTTGTGAGACAAGGTATCAAGTGCTCTACTAAAATCTCAGCACATTCCCAATTACAGCTGCTCTCTTCCTTTCATCCATCCACTCTGTAATTACATCACATGAAAGCAATCAAGTTTTCCTGGTAAGATGTATTCTCTGAAAATGTATGTGGCTTTATCTGCCTGGGGTCCAATCCTGCAACATTTGCGGGAGGTAGGGGTGGGGGAGAGGCAGGGGAATAGCTCAGTGGTTTGAGCATTGGCCTGCTAAACCCAGGGTTGTGAGTTCAATCCTTGAGGGGGCCATTTAGGGATCTGGGGCAAAAATTGGGGATTGGTCCTGCTTTGAGCAGGGAGTTGGACTAGATGATCTCCTGAGGTCCCTTCCAACCCTGATATTCTAACACTTTATCAGGTCTGTGTAAGGTACCATTACTGTAGTATCTGAGCACCTCACAAGCTTTACTCAGATACCCCTGTGAGATTAGGCAGTGCTGTTATCCCCATTGACAGATGGGAAACTGAGGCACAGTGGAAGTGACTTGCCCAAGTTCAAAGGAAGTCCATGGCAGAGCAGGGAATTAAATCCAGGTCTCTCAAGTCAAAGGCTAGGGCTTCACTTGTGTGACTCAACCCATGGGAGCACTCATGTGAGCAGGGGTTGTAGGATCAAATCCTAAATATCTGGGGCTGGATTGTGCCTTTAAGACATGGTTTTGTCCTGAGTTGAGTGACAGGGAGCACCACGAGGCTTTCTTCCTAAGAGAGGCACAATACCTTCCCGATCTCCCTGTGCAAGGGGAATGACAGACTGCCCCATGCCTTTATGGGAATTAGCTTACCCCTCCCTGTGCACCGATCCCTTCACAAACACATCTACTTCCTACTCCATTTTAACCCCTTTGAGACACCATGGGGGAAATATGGAGTGAGCAGTGCCTGCAATTTTATACCTGCCACACTAGGGTGGGATGTGGGGGAGGCTCCATGTGCCTTCCTGCCCCACTTCACAGCCATGTAAGGGCCAGACACAACCAGAGACAAGCTATTTTCTACCTTCATATTAGTCCCATTATTTCCCTGGGGACAGAAATTAGACTCCCGGGGCAGTAATTGCCAGGAGAGCCCTTTTTTCCTTTAGGGAAGATCAGCACCCCCTTTGCTTTTCTCCTTTCACCTGGTACTGCTCTAGATGTCCATCCTGTTTCATAAATAATTGAACCACTGGCTCAGAGTAATTTTCTGAGCTAATTAAATTAATACTCTAAGATGCAAATCACACACACTGGCCTATTTGTGCCTGTTCACATCTTGCAAGCATTCTCTCCCCTGCTTTCTCTCAAGAGTTATTTTTACAGGGTTCTTCTTAGTCCTCAGCTACTTTTGAGTCCTGTTAATGTCCTCCCACCTTTTGAATGGCTAGGTGCTTCGAGTAGGACAAAACATTGGAAATACAGCACAACACAGATGATGATCCATTGCTTTAATCTGATGTACTGGCTTTTTGTGTTCTTTTCCCAAGGACAACGTTACGTAGATTTAAACAGAATAAGGGGCAAAAGTAAGAGAGATACCCAAATCAACGGGGGAGAGGAGTAGGAAGAGGACAGAGTTTGGTACTGGTAAGATTCCTTGGGCAGCAGCTTCATCTGACTGCTCTGTAGGCAGTTGCACGTTTTATTCTTGTCTCGGCGGGATTAATTACATGACGGGCAGAATTCAAGGAGCATGATGTCAAAACTTTTAGCTGTAGCAAGACTTGCCTGGGTCAACAAAACCCAGCTGAAAGATGGTGTGTGTTAAATAGCGTGTTCAGTAAGTGCTTGTAAGACCCACACGACGGTAATATACACAATTCCCTTAAGGACTCTAAGATCTCTGATTCTCCTCAGGAATACGGGTCAGCATTACATTCTAGCATCTGGTATGCTCGATCACTTGGTGTCATGTTGCACTTAAGTAGATTGGCCATGTAATGTGAATGGAGCTGAGTCAGGGAGAGAAGTGTCCTATGTCATTAGTTCATTGTATCGTTATTATTGAATCTGGAAACTCTGGCCAAATTCACCACAGTACACTGCTTCAGTGAAGCCATTTTCAGCCCCACTGTAGCTGCCTGCTAACCGAGCCAGGAGGCAGGAATGGAGCTGTGTGAATAACAGATTTTATGGGGGTCAGCAGCAATTCCAAAAAATAATCAAACGAATTGTTTTGGGTCGAACCAAACTCAATTTTTTCAAAATTTCTGGCACATTGAAGAGTTGAAAGAAAAATGTCACTGCTGGTTGAATGAAAAGTCTTCTTACGGCAAAATCAAAACTTTTCATTTCAATTTTGGACATTTTTACATATTTTTGATTTTTTAAAAATAAAATATAAGGGCAGGTTGAAATGAAAAATGAATTGCCACCCAAAAAGACTCAAAATATTTAAATTCAGATTTTCTTCTTACCCCAGACATTTCAGCAAAACTGACAAATTCGCAAACCATTTCAGAATTGCAGCATCTGGGTTTTTCACTGAAAAACAGTTTTGGCTGAAAAATGTCACCCAGCTTTAGGAAACTAACAAGGATCTGAATGTCGATTTGCTTGATGAAGAGTACGTCTACACTGCTGCATGCCTCTTTGACATGTATAGCTGCCCCCCAGCACAGGTATAAATAACAGTGTAGACCATAAGGCCTGGCTTAGATTAATAGAGCAAAAACACACTGGAAGGGGAGGGGTATAAACCGGAGTACACACCCTAAATGGCTCTCTACTCTTGCTATTTTGAGCCGTGTTGCGTCCCGCTGCCTCCCTGGTGCCAGAGCATTTCCCTGCTGTCTTCTCACTTCCTGAGCCTTTCACTGGCACACAGCCACACACAGCAGTGTGGACACAGCCTGCTTTTCCCTGCAGTGTGTAGCTACATGTACCCTACATGCCGCTGACAGTGGTGTGGAGTGTGGATGTAGCCTAAACCAAAAACCCTTTCTCCTGATCCCATGTATGTAAACATTCACAGCGACCATAGAGTTGCTGATGTTGAGGGTCTGTGTTGTGTAATAGCAGAACCCCCACAATGCATTGGGCCATATACACTGCTGGTGTAACTTACTGAAGTCACTGACCTTGATCCATGGGGTGGATTAGGCATGGGGCAAATACGTTAATAAGGCACACACTCAGAAGACAGATCTTCAATCCCATGTTAAAGGGGCATTTGCAATTATCCACAGACAGTTTACTTTCACAGATAATTGGCGGCTTGCGTATCTCTATTTGCCATGGCAAAGGCTGATTTAACTGCAATGTGAAGCATTAATTAACAGTAATTTTGCCTTCATTCAAGCTCAAAGAGAACAGCCAGTGAAGCATTCCCACATTGAATGGGGCTTTTGGTAGCATCCCGTTATCAAATGCAGCCCACTTACACTGACCTTGATAGCTCTGGTGGCTGCACTGATATCTTGTCCCACATTCTCTGTTTTAAGATTTCTTCCCAGTATGGAAATACGATGCTACTCAGCTCCTGCAGTACATCACTTTGCTTTCGCTGTTTATTGTTGCTCCTGGGTTTTCTTTAACATGCTGTTGAACACCAGGGTTTCCTGTGCACTTTGGTTATGCTGCTGATCAGCAGCTATTCTGAATTAGAGAATATATGCTAACATTAGCACATACTATATACACATTGGCCTGAGTTCTCCTTTACCTTTAGGCCACATTACACCACTCTGGCCTCAGAATGGATGTAAATTACATTTCTGCCTGCTTTAAAGCCCCTTTACTCTGCCAAAGTGGTGTAAAGAGGCCTTCATGTAAATGAGGAGGAGACCAATTACGAATACAGACCTTATATACTATATGCACGTGTGTATGATGTACATATTGGAGACAGATTTAGAGATAGACCCCCAACTGATCTTCCTCATGGGTGTTCTGATTCAGGGCACCAGAACTGGACCCATGCCCTGAAGCTTTGGATCTAACCCAAGTTAGAAGCCAGAGGTAAGTCCCTGGTCTAAAGTTTCGGGGCAATTCCCTCCACTGAGGACTTCACCAGGCAGCAAGATAGGCAGATGGCCAAGATTCAGAAAAGATATTGGACGTTTATGTGGATGTCAAGAATTCCCAAAGTTATCGTAATGATAACAACGTTTTGTGGAAGGGCTGTTCAAATTCATGTTTTAGGGCTTTATCCAATCTCTAGCTATTAGAGATCAGGATGAGACTTTACATAGGGGGCAGATTATCCCATCTCTGTCTATCATGGGGTCTGACACCTTCCTCTGAAACACCGGGTACAACTCATTACAACACACTGGACCACACGAATCTTAGGTCTGACCTGGCATGGCAACCCCTATGTTATGCCGATTGCTAGCCCCAAGCCCCGCCAGCTATGGAAACAAAGCTGCAGCAGTGCTGGGAAAAACAACATACAGAGATGGAGAACCAAAATGTTTGTGAAATGCAGGATTCATAAAATAGGGGGAATGTACAAAACCCCACTGTCCTAGGGTGATCAGCTGTCCCAATATTAGGGACTTTGTCTTATATGGGCAACTGTACCCCTCTCCCCTGAAAAAAAGTGTCCCAATTTTTCACATTTCCTGTCTGGTCATCCTACCGCTGTCCACCTGGGGGGCATGAAGGCATTTTGAATGAACACAAAGTTTTGTAGAGAGCAGTGAATCGCAGTTTGTCTCTTCACCATATTTTCTAAAAATAAATGAGATCTTGTACACAGGGAGAGCAGTTGTGGCCAATTGTGCGGGGGCCAAACGCAGGCATCTAAATCCATGGTTTGGTATTTGTATTTTCAGAAGCGCTCAGTGTCAGGGCTTCTCCCGCTCACATGATGCTGTCCACACCAGCGCTTCGGCTGGTGTAAATTACATCGGTTAGGGAAGCGGCTTCTCCACACCCCTGAGTGACTTATGTTATACCAAAGTAAGCGCTAGTGTGTACAAGCCCTCCGTAGGAACTGCCCAGGCAAAGTGGTAAGAATCAGGCTGCATGGTTAACTACTGTGGCAAGGCACCTCCTCCCTCTCGCCAGACTTAGCACTTCCCCCTCTGGTGGTGATGAGGTCTGGGGCAAATCAGCCCCCCCACCCCGTCGACAGTGTTTGTCTTCCCCCTCTGGGTTAACTTGTGGGTATTTTTGAGGTAGGCCATGGGGCAGGCCCAAGGAGTGCTCCTCCACCAAACAAATGTACAAAGTGGGTTACCTTTCCCTGCCACCTCTTTGCGGAGCTGTTGTCCTCTTGTTGGCCCCAGGGTGTCAGTCCTTCCCCTAAACCAGCACTCAATTTTAGTTGTGTCCCCTATAGGGAGAAGAGCAGCCTTGCAGCAGCTTGTCTCTCCTCTCTTTCTAGAGGAGGGGTTTTAAATGGTCTCAGGTGGCCCTTAATTGGACTCAGGTGTCCCTACTTGACCTGAGGTAACTCCTTCTCAGCTTGTAGGGAAAAGGGCCTTTATCATTCTAGGCCTAACATACCTGCCTTCCCCCACCCTCTTGCAGCCCTCGTGTCCCACCTTGACACTAAGCAGCAGGACCTGTTGCCATCTGTTGAAGGTGAGGACCCCGGTGGGCTAGTCTGCATTCCACCTTGGTCTCATGGGCCAATGCCTTTCCTTGTGCGGCATGAGGGAGACCCTGGCGCACATGTATCTTGAGTGAGCCGGGTTGCAGCCCCTTTTCCGGCTCCTCCTGAAACTACTCATACAGTTCTGGCTGCACTTTTCCCACCACCTTCTCTCATCTATGCACACCCCATCTGTGGCCCCACAAAGTCGCAAGACACCCCCCCATCAATCTCCTCCCAGCGATGGCCAAAGTGGCTATCTATAACACCAGGGAGAGGATGTTGGTGGAGGGGGTGCTCTGCCACTGTGGGGCCTATTTCCGTTCCTCTCTCCGTTCATATATCTGGGCAGAGTTCCTCTGGGCCACGTCTGCTGGCTCCCTTGACGCCTTTGAGGAGCAGTGGGCGCTGTCCGGGGTTCTCTGCTAGGTGTCCTCTTCAGGTTCCCTAATTTTGACCCTTTGACCCCCACACTTGTCCTTGTTTTTTCCTTTATTGTCCCCCATACTCGAGTGTCCCGAGCTCAGTATCTTCTCCCCTTAGGCTAGGGGAGGGGCCTTTAGCTGTGGGCAGGCTTGCGCCCACCCACTTCCTGGTACTCGACAGGCCCACCCTCTTGCAGCCGTCAGCCTGACTTTGTCGTACTACCTACATGTGGATTTGGGTGTCAAGACTTTAGGCTTCCCTGAGCCTCAATTTAAGAGGTGGCAGCTCCCACTGAAGCTCAGCACCACTGAAAATCAGGCCACTTAGTTAAGCACCCAGACATGGATTTTAGAGGCCTAACTTAGGCCACCCACAGTTTGAAGATTTTGGCCAATACAAAAAAACGCTGTCTCTAATATTATTCATCTTCCCACTGGTTCAATGGCTCCACCGAGCAGCGGGGGCAAAGAGCACACAATTACACAATCCATTTTCTGATCAGCTTTGCAGGAGCCTTTCAATCAACTTCCTTCCAATCCAGCTACGCTATTCCTTTCATGCTTACCCCGGCACCTGTTGTTTATTGCTAAAGGTTACTGGGGGACAAGACCAGGCTTTAGTGTAATTTGGTTGCATGTAAAAATTGAAATGAACAAACAGATCCAAAGAGAGAGAGAGAGAGAGAAAGAGAGAAAATACTGTGCTCCAAAGAGCTGGAAGACGTAGCAGATGATGCAGGGCAGGAGGTGATTTCTTTCCTTGCTGATTTATTCTTGGGCTTTTGGGGGTGCTTTAGATAGGTTATGATCCAATACACACTGGGCTTTGATTAAATTGATTTCATTTCCCTCTATTTATAAGATGGCAAAGGATCAGGGACAGGGCCAGCTCCAGTGTTTTTGCCGCCCAAAGCGGCAAAAAAACCAAACCAAAACCAAACCTTGCCACCTAACACGGAGGTGGAGTGATGGTGCGGCCGCCGAATTGCCGCCGGCGACTGAAGAAGAGGAATTCCCGCTGCCGCCGAGGGCGGATTGCCGCCCCAGAGCCCGACGTCCTGCCGCCCCCTTACATTTGCCGCCCCAGGCACCTGCTTGGAGCCAGCCTTGATCAGGGAGCTATTGGCTCATGGAGCTAGGAAAAAGTACTACTTGGTATTTTGCTTGCTGGATACACCCTATTGAGTCTAATTCTCTCAAAGGCTGTGCTAAAGCTTTCCATCTAGAGGGGATTTGAATGGCCTGGCTCAAATTTCATACCCTCCTAGACTATAAGGGCATTTGCCATAGCATATAAATTGCTACAAGATTCATCCTTTTCAGTGGACCTTGGCTTCCTCTTGGTAGCTTCTATTTTTCAGTCATTCCAGTGGAAGGCTGCTTAATGCTGGACTCCAACTATGTTCCTGAAGTTCAGCTGGGTCACCCCACCGTGAATGCAATGCTGATGTTTCCTTTGAGCCATTTCATGTGGAGATACAGCTGTTTGGAGTCTTCCCTCTTCACCCGGGTCACCTCTGGCTTTCGTGGACTCAGATCGATGACTTCAGCTCTCCAAAGTTTGCTCACCATTTAGGATCCAAGCACACCTGAAAACTCCCTGTCAGCCTCTAAGCAAACGCAGTAACTTAAAGACCCTTCTCCTGAAGCAGGCCTGGTATCTCCCTTCTGCTCTTCAGATACGGGGAGGGGAGAAAGGGGTTGAGAAGTGGCCGAGTACCTCCCCTCGATGAAGGAAGGATGTGGGTTGACTGCTTCATTTGCCTCTTTTTAGACCTTCTTTTCCTCCTTTAATTTAGCCAAGATCTGAGTTCAGGCTTCTGTTTTTCTGATCTTATCTCCTGTTGCCAGAGGAGCAGAGACACTTCTGCTTGACTCTTGGGGGAATGACTGTACTTTTCTCTTCACCTTTACCCCATGGTATTAATGGCTTGATCTGTTGTCCTGTGAAGGAGAAAACATTCCCCAGGACTTAGACATGAGGGTGGGGAACGGGGAGTCAGGATACCCGGATTCTCTTCAGAACTCTGCCACTGATCTGCTGCCATGTCACCGCCCAGTGTCTCATGTTCGCTGTAAAACGGGAGCAACACAGACCTGCCTCTCATGGGGTGCTGCAAAGCTTAACTTCTTGCTGTTCCCAAAGCACTTCGGTACCCGCTGAGGGAAGGTGCTCTACAAGTGGAAAGGATTATTAATTCTTATGATGATTCTCTCTTCAGGTTGTTTCATAGACTTCCCATACTGCTAAATCTGAAGACCTCAAAAGCAACCTGTCATGGGGCACACCACCCACTGCTGACTGGCACCTTTTCCTCACCACGTTGGGGATTAGCTCAGGGTAGAGGCTCTCCTTCCTTTCGCATTTGCTTTCCCCTATCTTGACTCAATCTGCTGCTCTGTTCTCTCCGGGATTTTCAGTTCTCTCCTCGTGGCTTGGCAATCCAGCCAGGTCACTTAAGTCTTCTCCTTCCAGGGAATCACAGTCTTTCCTAACCCTGCTGTCTGCTTGGCGTCTCCCATGCCCTTAGCCACTACCCAGTGGCTGGAGGGGAGGGAACCCAGGCCTGCTCATGGACCCTCTGAACCGCAGTCACCTACTGCGTTCCTGTGCTTTGACTACGGCTGCACTTCCCTGAGCCACTTCCTCATGGCCACAGCACCCTAACTCAGTCCTGGATCTCCTTCTCTACTGCCCGGGTCCCTGCTTGCACTCTTTTGTCCAAGGTACTACAGGGCTGCAGCCTACTGGGCACACAGTCTTCTCTCCTCAACCTCCCAGCAGCCACTGACCCTGCTCTGCCCTGCAGCTCTTCTTATATGGGCCTACTGGGCCCGGATTGGCTGCTTCTCACAGGCTCCCTCCTACTTTTCCTTACATATCTCAGGGTTCGGCATGCACAGCAGGTCTCTGGGTGGATATTTACTGCATTAAAAAGAAAACCAGCCTATTATAGACTGCACTGATGAATTTTCTGCCACAGGTGAGTTGGAAATTCAGTTACCCGGAGTTTCCTTGCTGGTTGCATGACATGATGGGCAGATTTCCACGGAAGCAATGGAGGAGTCAGGCAGAAGGGAAAAAAAAGTAGAGCAAACCTTCCCTGCCATTGTACACAACAGAGACTAAGCTGCTACTGCAATTAATCATGAAGCTATCAGCACCCAGAGCAACTTCTCCAGAGAGCCATTTCAATTATGGAGGCAGATAATAATACCAGTGAAAATACACAGGAATAATGTACTACAGATGAGTAAGGGACCCTGCCTGGGACTAGTTTAGCATGTCAGCCCTTTTCTTGTTGTGAAGTTAAGCAACCTGATTCATTTCATTACAAGCAAAAAGGTCTGACTAGAAAAGCAGCATGGTCTAGTGGGTAAAGCAATGGCCGAGCTCTTAGAAGACCTGGGTGATATTCGCAGCTGTGGCACCGACCGACCTACTGTGTGACATTGAGTGAGTCACTGCTGCTCTGACAGGTTTCAGAGTAGCAGCCGTGTTAGTCTGTATCTGTAAAAAGAAAAGGAGGACTTGTGGCACCTTAGAGACTAACCAATTTATTTGAGCATAAGCTTGAAGTGAGTCCTAATTCTCTCTCCGTCCTCAAGGAGAGACCTTGAGAAGGAGACTTGCTGCAGCAAAGCCACAGGGATCTCTGAGGTTGCCCTTGCCCTGCACATCTGTCCGGTCTGGCTGATGTCAGGGTCTCTCTGTGAGGTCACCGCCTCCCCACCGCCTTTGCCCAATAGGCTGAGGTCCTGCAACAGGCCTTTGTGATGTCACTGCCACGCCCACCCCTCCCCTGCAAGGCTGACATCCTGCCCCTGGCCAACCTCTTTGAGTACACGAATTGGTGCGAATAAAGTGCTCTCAAATGAGCTTCAGACCCAAACTGTTCATAGTCCTTAGTCAGGAAGTATTTTACAAGAACTAGAACATTAGAGAGAATCATGAACAGCTCAGAGACAATTATCGGAGGGAAGCAGCAAGATTAATCAACTACATGATTGGTTATGCCTTATTTGCTTGGTCTCAAAAGAGAACAAAAGGATCTGAGTCCTCCCTGTCAATAGCCCCCTTCTCAGCCAATCAGCACTGAGGCCCTTAGAGGTGGGAGGCTGAGGGGTCTCACCAGAAGTCCCAAAGGATGGCCCAGGTCCCTACCACAGGGGATCCCTCTCAGAGCACTATTCCAGCCCCACCTCTTTGTGAGGGCCTCCCACAATGAGAGCAACCTCCCCCCCACACACACACATATCACAGACTTCCTTGGCGGAGGGAGGGAAGCAGGGAAACGGGGACAAAGAAGCACACGAAGAACAGAAAGCAGAGAGAGAAAGAGGAAAAGGAAACCTAAAAGTACGAACCCCAATGTAGCCAGTGATTCAATGGGACAAAATCTTAGGCTGGAAATAAAATCCTGCCATCTTAATCTAGTGATTTCTGCACCTAGAATTCAGCTAGCAGCAGGTGGATCAGACTGAACAGGTTCCAAACCTCTCAGAGGCGCTTACCTTCTAAAAAGGACCTTCGTTTTCTAGCAAAATCAATAACAGGAAAGGAGAAAATGCCGAAGATGTTCCTCCTCATGCTCACATACGTGAATCCTAATTCTCTCTCCGTCCTCAAGGAGAGACCTTGAGAAGGAGACTTGCTGCAGCAAAGCCACAGGGACCTCTGAGGTTGCCCTTGCCCTGCACATCTGTCCGGCCTGGCTGATGTCAGGGTCTCTCTGTGAGGTCACCGCCTCCCCACCGCCTTTGCCCAATAGGCTGAGGTCCTGCAAATGGCCTTTGTGATGTCACTGCCACGCCCACCCCTCCCCTGCAAGACAGATGTCCTGCTCCTGGCCAGCCTCTTTGAATATTTTAGTACCTTCCCCTTGATCACCCCATTCAATGACTATTGAGTCTGGGGATCAAGCAGACGACACAGTTAAGCATCAGAGGCTGCTCTCCCAGCCACACTCAGTTTTTCATAAATTTAGTAGACTTTAGGCCAGAAGGGACCACTGAAGCATCTAGTCTGCCCCCCTGCATATCACACGTCTCCTGTATCTCACAATAGCTAGTTTTTGACCAAAGCATGTACCAGAAAGGCCCCTAGTCTTCACTAGAAGACATCAAGAAATGGAGAATCCACTAGGTCCCTTGGTAGTTTGTTCCAATGGTGAATCATCCACACTATTAATACTTGTGCCTTATTTCTAATATGAATTTGTCTGTTTTCATCTTCCAGCCACTTGGTCTTTTTACGCCTTTCTCTGTGAGATTAAAGAGCCCTTTAATACCCAGATTTCTCTCTCCAGGAAGGCACTTAAAACACTTCGAAGAAGTTCACCTCTCAACCTTCTTTTCTATAAGCTAAACAGACGGAGCTCTTTCAATAGCTCGCAAGAAAGCATTTTTCTCCAGCCGTCCCAACATTTTCTGTTTTATGCCTTTTGCTGCCCCATCTCCAATTTTTCAACACCTTTTAAAAATGTGGACCCCGGAATTGGAGGCAGGATTCCCATCTCTGCCTCCCTGATGCTGTATCACCTCCCTACCCTACTCACTACTCTGCTTTTAGCTCTAATGAGGGTTTTAGTCCTGTTCACCACAGCATCACACCGGAAGCTCATGTTGAGCTGCTTTCCCAGTCTGACTCCTAAATCCTTCTCAGAGTCACTGATTTCCTGGATACAGGTCCCCGTCATGTCGGTGTGGCCAGCCTGCTTTGTCGCTAGGTATAGAACCTTGCAGTTGGCTCTGTTAAAACTTGTTTTGTTTGAATGGTCCAGATTACCAAGTGATCCAGATCGCTCCGTATGACTGCCCTGGCCTCATCATTATTTGCCCCTCTGCCAGTATTTTGTCACCCACAAATTTTATCAGTAGTGATTTTACACTTTCTTCCAGTTCATTGATAATTATTTTTAAAAATTAGTTCTTGAGAGCCTCTTCAGACCCCTAGTACCAAATACCTGCTCCCTACAGCACAGCGGGAAAAGGCGATCCAGCCCTACCGTTAGATAGGGACTACGCACAGAACAAACACATGCTTCGGAGCTGTGTTATCCATAGGCTCTGAACAACATGTGGGTCGGCAGCTTATAACTACGCTACAGTCCTGTAGTGTAGACAGGCCCCAACTTCATCTCCGTCTCCCACCCTGTAAAATGGGGATAAATAAATAAAACCTTGATTCTCTCTATTTTATAGTTGAGGAAACAAAGGCACACAGAGGTGAAGAGACTTGCTCATGGTCACAAAGCCAGGATAGAAAACGGCAGCTCTTCTGATTGCCAGTCCTGGGCCCTCGGTTTGATTATCCTGGCCTCTTGGCTCTAAATTTGGTCACAGCCCAACGAGAGGTCTTCTTCTCCTCCATGTCCCTTAACTCCACTTCACTGCAGAAGAAAGAGTCTCTGTTGGCCAGCTGGCTCTAATGCATGTGGGGGCCTTTCCGAAAGACATGCTCGGGCTCAGTCACATGTAAGGGGTTTGATGAAGGAACCACTTGGTGACATTCTACAGCCTGTGTTATACAGGAGGTCAGACTAGCTGGACATAATGGTCCTTTTCTCACCTTAAAATCTATGACTCTATAAATTTTTCTGCTGCTAATAAGATAGAAAATATGATCTGAGTTATCATTCACTTTCAGTTGGAATAATAAGGTGGTACTTACAAGCACACTCTGCTCAGGGAAGTTTATTTATCCAGGATTGGCTCCTAATCCATAGCCCCAAATTAGCCTTCTTCCTTCTCTGAGCACAGGCTTTGTTTTGCCTCCTTTTCCACCTCTCAGCAATTTGCAGTAATACAGGGTCGAAGCAGGCAGAGTTATATAAAGAGAGCATGGGAGAGACAGGGTGAGTTAGCAGCAGATACACCCTGAGTATAGCATCTTCTGTTTATCTTTATTAATGAACAACCTCAGAGAGGGGTGCATATATTTAGCACTGGAAAAGCAATTACATGTTGTCTGCATCCATAGAGTAGCGTGCTGTTGTAATGTTTCGCAAGATAAGCAGCGTCAGGGTTGGCTGGTGCTTGGATAAGTGACCGCTAAAGAAAACAATGTGGTGTTGGGAGTCCTGTGGATGTTTTAGTAGGAAGCACTGCTGTCTGAGTCAGTTTGGAATCAATGTCCTGTAGCTTTTTGGAAGAGATGGAAGACGATGCTACTGACCGCTCTGGTGCCCAAAAATCCTCATTCCAGTCTCCTGGCTAGATGCCAATGGAAGAAGCAACGATCTGCCTACCCAACCGCCTCCCACCCCCCTTTAAATATAATATGCTTTCTTAAATACTTGTCCTCAGAACAGTACACTGTCTCTCTAAGAAAGGCACTCATTCACTCACCGTTCAGACCTCAGCAGCTCCAAGTCCTGAGCCAGGCTGTCCCCTCTCCCCTGTTCTACAGAGATGGGGTACAGGGGTGGGGGGAGGGGGATACCCTGACATCAGCACCCTCCTCCCACCCCCGCGCTCTGCACAGCCAGCAGGAGGGTCCCGGGAGCAGATGCAGGATGGAGCAACGTGGCTGCAAAGCAACAGGGGGAGGGGCACCTGAACACATGCTGCTGGATGTGCATGCTCTGCTAATCTACTGGGCAGCACTTGAATCTCTCCTGGGCGGCAGCCCAACCGCGCAGCTTACAGGGAACACAGGCCGAGGCACGCTGAGACCCCATGTGATAATGTAACCGGGTTTGAGGAAGGTGATACATTTATGTCAGATACCTTTCTGTACCACAGCTTATTGTTCTGCTGGGGTACACACAAGAGTTGAGACTTTACACACACACACACAAACACGAGTTTAAGCTGATAAGAGAGCCACACAAAAACTCTAAATCTATATATTTAATCTCTGTGTGTGTACCTACCTACCTACCTATCTGTATTCATGTTTACTTATAACCCTTGAAACAAATGTAAATATTGTCAATAGCAACTCTTTTTAAAGACACAAGTTAGTACTTGTTACTATCACAAGTTCAAATACAAAATATAATTATGTGCACAAACTTAGAGGCACTTCCCTAGGGCTCTTCTCTGGGTGGATTTACCCTTGCCAGTCTCTGTGGAATAGTGTCCAACTGCTCTGTAGAGCACACGAGCAGAGAAACAAGTGATAGTCCCACAGTTTCCTTCAAACTTCTCTTGAGTGTCTGCAAGGACAGGCTGCAAAAAATCCTTCTCCTTGTCATCTCCAGTGGGGTGAGGGAGCTTGCTGTCTAAATCCCACAAACTGGTAAGTGGTAAGCCCCTGGCAAACAATCATTAGAGCAGACTTTTGTCATCTTCACACTGCTGAGCTCTTTGGTCTTACTCCCACTCCTCCCTTTTATCAACTCTTCCCCACCCTCTTGAGCTCCCATTGGTTCCACTATCAGAGATTGGCTCTGAATGTGCCCTTCCAAGCTGCTTGCCCATAATGGAAATCATCCAAGTAGCTTCAAACAGCTCATGAGCAAGTTTAGGGTTTGCCACACCCAATTTCTGGATGATTCTGGCTCATCCAGTGGAATGTCCTCACCTAGCTCTGGCAGTTTGCAGACACACAGAGTCCTTAAAACAAGAAACTGTGTATCTTCCTCACTGTTTTTCCTTCTTATTTGCACCACTAACTGCTGAAACACAAGCTTACTGGTTACAGTAACGTAGCATTCTGCAGGCAATGCTAGGCACTCCGGGGGTTAGGGAGCCTGGAAGATTTTATTAAGTCCTGATATAAACTCAGCAGGCTGAATATGGCAGAAAATACCTCTTGGTTTGTTACAATGGACTTTTACCTCTTAAGTAGCCAGCTAGAACAAGACAATGCCCCAGACTCTAGAAGTACATCACTGGGGGTTCTTTGCCTAGCTTATTTATGTCAAGTTTTATCTGTGTTTCCCTATCAATGAATTTTCACTGATGTTGAATGGAGGAAAACCCAGAAGCCGGTGGAATTTTAGATGAAACTGTATTACTGCCATTCAACCCATCGTCCCTCCTCCATGAGAGATGTTAGCAAATTCAGAGACAGGAAGAGCAGGTAGACAGTATTTCTAAGGCCTGGCAAAGGGCAAAGGGCTAGGATGAGATTTTCAAAAGGAGCTTAAGGGAGCTCAGCACCCAATTCCCACTGATTGGGATTTAGGCACTGGACTTGCTTGAATATCCCAGCATGCATAGAATCATAGAATCGTAGGACTGGAAGGGACCTCAAGAGGTCATCTAATCTAGTCCCCTGCATTCATGACAGGACTAAGTATTCTCTAGACCATCCCCCACAGGTGTTCATCTGACCTGCTCTTAAAAATCTCCAATGGCAGAGATTCCTCAACCTCCATAGGCAATTATGCCAGTGCTTAACTACCCTGACAATTAGGAAGTTTTTATAATGTCCAACCTAAACTGCCCTTGCTGCAGTTTAAGCCCATTGCTTCTACTCCTCTCCTTAGAGGTTAAGGAGAACAATTTTTCTCCCTCCTCCTTGTAACAACCTTTTATGAAAACTTTACTTGAAAACTGTTATCATGTCCCCTCTCACTCACCTCTTCTCCAGACTAAACTGAAAAACCCAGTTTTTTCAATCTTCTTTCATAGATCAGGTTTTCTAGACCTTTAATCATTTTTGTTGCTCTTCTCTGGACTTTCTCCAATTTGTCCACATCTTTCCTGAAATGTGGTGCCCAGAACTGGACACAATACTCCAATCAGCGTGGAGTAGAACAGGAGAATTACTTCTCATGTCTTGCTCATGTCAACACTCCTGCTAATACATCCCAGAATGATGTTTGCTTTTTTTTTTTTTTTTTGCAACGGTGTTATACTGTTGACTCATGAGGAGAGCTCCAAGGTCTTCTAGCCACAAATCACAGAACAGCAGCAAAGCCTTTTCATATGAACTACTTTTATTAAAAACCAGCTAGCTAAAATCATATGCTACCTGCCTTACATTTCTTCTTCCAAAAATTGAACAACCAAGTGCCTTAGAAAACAAATTTCAGAATTGTCAGCACCAAACCCTGAGCAAAAATCATGAAACTAGCTTTAAAATGATGAGATTAAAAAATACATTTGAGAGGTTTTTTTGTGTGTCAGCTGGTTTTTGAGCTTTTAGGGTTCTCCAGATTTTCCCTGCCACCACGAGGGCTAAAAACATGCTTTTTCAAAAAATAAATAAATAAAGCTGAGCTTCTTATGTAATCCATGAATCCAGGAGCTGGACCTTTAAATAAAAACTCTAAATATCACAAGACTCAGGATAAAATTGCAAGAGTTGGCAACACTGGACTTAACCGGAGAGGTAAAGCAGATGAGGCTCTGCCTAAAATCTAATTTAAAAGTAAAGGTGACGCCCACATTTTTATCTGATTATATATTTTATAGAGGAGGAAATTGAGGCACACAGAAGTTAAGTGGCTTACTCAAGGTCCCATGAGGACTCAGTGGTGGAGTGGGACACAGACCCCACAAATAGTTATTTCCATGCTGATGCCTCTAACCACTGGACAGAAAAAGAATGAAGCTCTAAAATAAAGAACTTAAACATTCTTGAGGGAAGTGTGTGTTTCCCTTCTGAGCTGGAGCCATGCAGATGATAAATGAGCAAATGCAGCAGGGCTCTGAGGAATAAGAGAGCCGGTGCTACTGAAATAGAGGGTGTGAAATAATTATTTTTAAAACACAAAGAAATATTATTCTAGATAAAAAGCCGGAGAATGACACAGTGTTCACAGAACTATGTATATGTTCCTTTTCTTATAATTACATGGGTGACCTCCATAGCAGCAGTGGAATGATAAATATCAAATGACCGGAGAACACAGAGGAAAATAGCACTGAGATGTCACTAAACCAAAAGCAAATAGTTGATGGAGCTATTCAGCCAGCCATCTCCTCATCAGAAAGCCATGGGCTTGACCTTGGAAGGGAATTAAGTGGCCCCATACAGACTAATCTTCTTGCTTCTCATCCAACATCATTTGGAAATAAAAAACTAGCCCTATCCTCTGATGCCCTTGCAAAATTTCCATTTATTAAGTAGAGTACACAGCATCATTCTCTCTCTAGTTCTTTCAGTTACTGTTTGTTAAAATACAGTGGTCATCACGAGGCGGGGAAAAGGAGCATGGGAAGAAAAGGAGCCTCATGGGAAAAACTGACTAAAGCTTGTGATCTCCAAGATAAATATCCATCGGAGGGGGAGACTGGAATGTTTAGCTCATGAAATAAAAGCATTAGCAATTATAGGGATTTTATTATTAAGAGCTGTACTCTTCTACTACTTTTGTAGACAATGGCTTTATTTGGGTGTGATGCATCTCCAGTGTCTGACTAGAGCAGAAATATTGTGGAATTATCACATGTGTAGGGAGCACCAGTCCAAAGAACTAAGTTTCCCTTCTCAATAGGGTGAGCCAAAGGGAGGGCTTTACAAAAGATCTGAGGCCCAGAATCTCAAAGACATTTAGGCACCTCCTATGGAGTCAGGCACCTAAATACCATTGAGGACCTGGGCCTAAGTGACCTAGGAGTGCAAGTCCTACTGGAAATCCTTGGGAGCCAATGGGACTTATGCTCCTAAGTCACTTCAAGTGCTCTTGAAAACCCCACCCAGAATTAAAAAAAAAAAAAATCATGACAATATGGGCCAGGATTTCCAAAGAGTGCAGCTCCCATTTAGACAGCTGCCTCGAGTGACTAAGGCTACGTCTAAGCCTACAGTGATGTGTAGAGCACATACACAGCGTGTCCTTCTAGCACAGACATGAGTGGCAGTGACAGTGAGACACGGCTTAGGTGAATAAAGACATGCCAGAACCATAGGGTGTGTACCCTTCAGGGCTCTCTCTTCGCCCAAACGGTGTCTCCCCTCTCTGTAGGCCTGGCTTGACATAAGTAATCGGACACGGGTGAGGCCTTATTTCCAGGGGTATTTCTCAATGGTTCTCCAGGTGCTTGTGGATCACTGTGGGCATTTCACGGACATTAACGCAGGCTGGCCCAGAAAGGTACATGACGCATGCATCTTTTGGAACACTGGCCTGTTCAGGAAGCTGCAAGCAGGGACTTTCTTCCTGGACATAGGGGAAGTCGAAATGCCCATTGTGATCCTGGGAGACCCCGCCTACCCCTTAATGCTGTGACTTATGAAGCGATACACCTTGACAGCAGGAAGGAGCAGTTCAACAGGCTGAGCAAGTGCAGAATGGCTGTTGAGTGTGCTTTTGGCTGTTTAAAGGCCTGTTGGCGCTGCCTATCTGGGAGGTTGGACCTGACCAATGATAATATTCCTATGCTTATAGCCACATGCTGTACACTCCATAATACTTGTGAAGGGAAAGGTGAAAGCGTCACTCAGGGCTGGACCACAGAGTCTCAGCACCTGGAGGCTGAATTTGAACAGCCAGAGACCAGGGCTATTAGAGGAGTACAGTGCAGGGCCATAAGGATCAGGGATGCCTTGAAGCAGCAATTTGAAGCTGAAAGCCACTAATATTTGTTGCTATGCTCGGGAGCACAGTGCTTGTAATGCTAGGTGGTGATAGTGCATTGGCTGCACCAATCACAATGAAGGTGTAAGAAAATTGCCAGTTGCTTTGCAGGGCTCTGTTTGCTTTTAATTAATGGAATAAAGATTGTTTTGGTGTGAAAGCAATTCTTTTATTAAAAAAAACAACCACCAGAGGAGAGAGACAAAAACAAACAAACAAACCTCATCAGCACTGAGGGAGAATGGGGGAAGGGAGGGTCCCAGGAAAAGGTGGGGGTTGTGGGGCAGTTAAAGATTTGTGTATGTCCAAGTATCATATCAAACCAGGGCCAAACTACAGAGGGATGGGTGTTGAGTGCAGTGGGTACTGGGAGTCTACAGGGCTGGACTGTGAGGAGTGGAATGCAGTAGGTACAGACTGCAGCCAGAAGGTTGATAAGAGTGTCTTGGCAGTGTCTGGGGGGTGCATGGGAAAGAGTTTTGCAACAGCGATTGCAGGGGAGGGTGGGCACGTAGCTGCTCGGTTTGCAGTGCTAGTATCGCCTGGAGCGTGTCCGTGGCTTTGTTCTGGCGTGCTGTGCTCTCCTTTCGGTCCCTCTTCTTGCTGTCCTGCCACTCCTTCAATTCTTGTTTTTCGGACACACAGTGCATCATGACCTCACACAGAAAGTCCTCTTTAGTTCTTCTCAGAAGCTTTCTAATTCTGCACAGCCATTCAGCCAGCGATAACAAAGAGGGAGGCTGGGCTCCCAAGGTCATATCCGTGAAGCCAAAATGCAACATTTTGCAGAAGCATTAGTGTCTGCAACAAACAGACCAGTGATTTAAAAATACAGCCACTATTCACATACCTGTCACTAACTCGCTGACCCCAGGCAAGCACACAAGCCACAAGACCCCCAAAATAGTGAGTACCCACAGAAGCAGGGGAAGTCAGTGTTCCATGAACATTCTGTACACTGGGCATGTGGCTCTTGGAGAGAGCCAGCACTGTAGAGGGGCCTTATCATTCCTGTCCTCATATTTTCCAAAGGCTTTGTTCATTATGGAAGATCTCGCTGCTGAGGGTGATCAGGGAAACAAGGGAGGGTCTTCTCCAAGACTGCGGCTTCTGCCCCGGCCCTTATGTGGCTAGCCTGTGTGCGGCAATGGTCTCCCCAAAGTGACAGAGTGGCACAGGAAAGTTACCCTTAATGGGGCAAGAAACAAAGCAGCTCTGCCAAGGAACGGTGACAGAGATTGCCTGGTATCTCCATGAGAGTTTCCTGGAGATTGAGGCAGATTCCCATGAAGTGAGGGAGTCAATCACTCTGTTCTGCTGCTCAGACTAGGCATGTGGTGGTGCGTTTATCATACAGACACAAGCCTGCTTTCTCCAACCCTCCTGCCCACAACTTGCTTCAGAGATTCCCCAAATCAAAGCCACTTACCAGGGGCCTCCTCTCCTGTTTGTGCTTTGCCAAGATCTGACAGCTGTGACTGGCTAGCCTCCTACAGGGTAGAGAAGAGCTCTGGGCTGCATGCATCTCTGACCTCCGAGTCATCCTCTGCCTCTAGGTCCCCCTCCTCATCCAAGATTTCCTCCTCCTGGCTCGGTCCACTCTCGACTGGCACGTGAGCCACCGAAGTATCCACAGTGGCCTTTGCAGTGGAGGTGGGGCCACCACTGAGTATCACGTCCAGCTCTTTGTAGAATCAGCAGCTCATGGGCGCAGCACCGGAGTGGCGGTTTGCCTCCTGTACCTTGTGGTAGGTGCTCTGCAGCTCCTTCACTTTGACCCTGCACTGCAATGTGTCCTGGTCATGGCCCCTTTCTGTCATGCATTGTGAAATCTGTACATAGGTATCCTATGGCTGGAGCGCAGCTGGGACCGGACAGCCTCCTCTCCTCAAATGCTGATGAGGTCCAGCAGCTCGGCATTGCTCCAAGCGGGGGATCACCTGGTGCCTGGAGCAGGCATGGTCGCTTGGAAAGATGCGCTGAGACCACTGCACACTTCACCGAGCAAAGAGGAAAGGAACTGTCAATATTGCAAAGGAATTTTAGGGGTGGGGATGACGGTTGGTCACCTGAGGGCAGAGCAGTAGAGTTCAAACCAATGACCAGAGAGGCGAGAACAGGCATGGTGGGACACCTCCCAGAGGCTAACTGCAGCGCTGTAATCGACCAGGGTGTCTACACTGGCACGGCCGTGCTGTAGCCCTGGCGCAGAAAGCTCGACGCCTCTTGTTGGGGTGGTTTTTTACAGCGCTGCAACTGCGCAGTTTCTGCGCACGAAGTGTGTTCACCTCAGGAGTTACACCGCAGAAAGCTGCTTTACTGCACCGAAACTTGCTGGTGTAGACAAGGCCTCAGTGTGTGACAATTTCCAGCTCAGGGAGAAGAGGAGTATTCCCATATTGTATGACTGAATTCTCCCAGTGTGGTTACAAACTGTTTGTTCCTGTGGCATGAGGTAAATTATTTACTCCACTTACCTTTTTAACTACTCTTTAATGAGCAGTTCTGTGTTTGCAACACTAAATTACCAGAATCAGAAACTTAAATGATTCAGTATCATAGATTCAGGGTATTCTTGTTCATTTCAGTTAAACCGCTCTTCAAACACATTTGGGCAACGGCATGGCTACTGTAGCAGAATAATGACTATAATTACAGATTGTTAACTCAGCAGGTGACAGGGTATAGCACCATTCGTTCAAAAATGAGCTACCCAACCCGTGCGACCCTTTAAAATCCTCTCTCTTGCTGAATAAATGTAATGGAAACCTTGCTCTTTCTCCTGCTCGCTGCGACTTGAGGAGATTCTTAAGTTTGGCGTTGAATTAAAACAATAAAGCCAACATTCTGGTTCCAGTGAAAAGGCTGGCTGAAGTCGCATGATTAGAAAGGACTGGGCCCAAATATACTTCTCAGGAGGCCTGTTAATATCCGGGTCAGCTCTAGGTTAGAATTTTAGCTTGAGCTGGCTGAACTTATATATTTTGCAATAGCTACACCTATGCTCATTTAATTAAGTGAATGGTTGGAAGTGCTGCTCAGTGATCCGCTGTGGTTTCTGGTCTATTCAAGGATGTCTTGATGATTCTGCTTTGAAGCCATCTACTTCAATATGCATGAAGGGACTGTAAAATGTGAGAGGGTCCCCATCGGGAAGAGCTGCTCTGTAATATTAATGTGAGAGGTAGGCTGCAAGCAAAACCCCTGGATCTAACACCCTGATCATTAGGGAAGTTCAGCTCTGATTTTGCAGTCTGGGCCCCTCTTCAGTTAATATTTCTGAACCACAAATGGGAAGATAACTATATATTGACTCTGATTTTCTTATTTTTGTGCCTACAGCAGTGTAGTGGCTATACTAATGGCCACAGATGAGCTTTTTGTAAAAACTCCTTATGTAGGAGCTAGAATGGCTCTAAATTTGTTTGGATAAACATTTTCTCTCTGAAAACTGGCTTTTTTCTGAAAAAAATTTTTTTTTTTTTATAATTGAGCTGCAATTCACTTGTTTTTCTATGAACTTTTCAGATTTCAGGAAATAAGGGAAACTATTTCTTTTTCTCCACTTCTCAGTGGAATAAAAATAGGCGGAAGGATGAAACCCCCAAAACTTTTCAGCTTTCTTGAAAAAAAATCCTGCACACTTTTTAATGTGAATTTCCTGTTTCTTTACCAATTTTAGCAGACAATACTTGCCCGCTTTCAGTCTTCTCTGAAGGACAGTCTAATGGCCAGATTCCAGATCTGTTTGGGGTCATTCCAGATGTATACTAGTGCAACAGATCAGAATCAGGGTATTACCTCAGGTATCACCAGGGTTCCCACAACGCCCTGTACGAGGACTGGCTAAGGAGTGATGCATTACAATAGTGTTTGAGAATGGTGCTTCCACAATAATAGCAAGTGTATTCACAAGAGGGATTCGGGCTGATTGGGCATGTAAAGTACCTGGGATACCTGTAAGATGAGGCAGCAAGAGGAACTGGCACACCACACATTTCAGACTGTGTGCCTAAGGTTAATAAGGCCAGGTCCACATTACAAAGCTGTCAGTCAGGGTGTGGAAAAAAGCCACTCCCAAGGCTAACAAATGCCAGCAAAACCTCCAGTGTAGCTGCAGCTTTGCCAACAGAAGAGTGCTTCTGGCCACATGGCTAATTCGTTCGGCAGAGATGGTGTTACTCCATCACCGGCGGAGATGGTTGCCGACAGAAAAACTCCCTCTCTCAGCACATGCTCCATCTACACTAAGGGCTCTGTTCATATAGGTACACTGCAGAGCATTTGTACTCGAGACAAGACCTTAATCATTCTATTCCATCTCTTCCCATAAATTCACTGAGCAAGTCCCAGCCTAACAATATCTTAATGGAGCTGACAGCCTTCCCTCCCCCATTAGGTACTTGCTCTTGAAATCTCCTGTTCAAAAGTGAGAACTTATCTTTAACTGAATGTAGTGGGGGAGATCTTTCATTTGGGGAAGCGAATGCGTCAGTTTCTTCACCATCCTTTGCTTTCTGTCCTTGCCGGCTTGTTTCCAAAGTTGCAGAATAGTCTCCCTTAGTGTATACTTCAAGGTTAGTCTCAGGTGCGGTCCAGGAGCTGGGGCCACGCTGTGTTAAAAAAATGTAACTCAAGGCTATTTAGGTTACTCTTTGCCCTTCACAGTCACCATTCTCCCTGAATCTTCAGACCTCAGTGTTATGAGTCATCTCAACACTAACTTGGATTGATGTTCTATGTGAAGCATTCCCCCCTGTCTTGTCTGCTGAGCTTGGTGTTTTGTTTCTTTTTCAGGTCACACCAGGCCAGGAAATCTCCACTCTTAGCATAAAAACAGCTAATGAGTATGTTTTCTGTTACCTCTTCCCTTGCTCTCTGTCCTTGTGGGTTTGTTTTGGAAGTTGTAGAGCTGTTTACAGCAAACAATACTTCAGAGTCAATCTATGATCAGTTCCAGGCATCTGGGCCACGTGGTATAGACAAGTATAACAGAGCTGTAAGATAGTTACTCTACATAATCTTTTCCCTTGCATCATCAGGTGATAGTATTTTCAATCCTGATTGAAGACACATATGAATACCCCATGCTTATCTTGGTGTATACCTCCCATTTACTTTGCTAGTAATGCACATATGGCTTCTCTGGTATTTTTCTCTGTTAAAAGGGCCTGTACATATTTTCCTGGCTGACAAAAGATGTAGTATGTTAGTGACTGATGCAAAGCATTTTAGCCAGAGGAATACTAATGTGCAGGTTTACTGGGAATACTTAGAACTTAGGCAGCGCTTTGCACTAGCGAGTAGATATTAACTAATGTATCTTCACAACATAAGAATGACCCTACTGGGTCAGGCCAAAGGTCCACCTAGCCCAGTATCCTGTCTTCCAACAGTGGCCAGTGACAGGTGCCCAGAGGGAATGAACAGAACAGGTAATCAGGTGATCCATCCCCCGTCGCTTATTCCCAGCAACATCCCAGTGAGTATCTTAAGTATTAGCCCAGTTTGATAAGTGATCAGACAGAGGGAGAGAATGAAGTGAGGAGTGTGCTTATGTCTTGTCAGATAATATATCATCATAGGCGATTAGGCCAGAAAGCAGCTTGCAAGCTCATCTTATGGACTTTAGGGACCATCATGATCATAGAAGATTAGGGTTGGAAGAGACCCCAGGAGTTCATCTAGTCCAACCTCCTGATCAAAGCAGGACCAACCATGCACATTGCAGGCCACAAAACCTCACCCACCCACTCCTGTAATAGACCCATAAGCTCTGGCTGAGTTACTGAAGTCCTCAAATCATGGTTTAAAGATGTCAAGTTACAGAGACTCCACCATTTACACTAGTTTAAACCTGAAAGTGACACATGCCCCCATGCTGCAGAGGAAGGTGACCCCCCCACCCCTTGGTCTCTGCCAATATGACTCAGGAGAAATGCCTTCCTGACCCCAAATATGGTGATCTAGTTTCTAGTGCATCTTCCTGGCCTCAGGGAAGACTAAGTATAACTAGCTAATCCATAGATCTCAAAGCACTTCACAGCTTATTATCCCCATAATGATACATATGAGGAAACTGAGGCACAGTCAGGGGATGTGACGTGCCCAAGGTCATGCATGCAGACAATGGCAGAGCCTGGAAATAAATCTAGATCTCCTGAGTCCCAGTCCAGTGCTCTATCCACTAGGCCGCATCTCCCCCCCACACCATTCTCCACTTACCCTGCACCTATTTTACCATGTGTTTGAGAGTAAGTGAGCAGACACCCAAGATCTTGAGACTTACTAGACTTTCGACCACTAGTACAAACTCCTTTCATCTGATCCGTGCTCTTGCATAGCTTCCATACATACACACACAGGAGCAGGAGAATTTTGAGCCCCTTGCAACTTGAAACATTGAGACCCAAGTATGTCACATTGCTCTCTGAATTCTACCTTCAACAGCAATCAAATAGTTGGCTCCCGAAATTGGTGCTAGTTATTAGCAGACTCTGCAGCTCTTGTTGTTTCCTTTAGAACGGAATTACATCACACACCATTTCTAAGTATAATATCACAGAATATGCACTGTGGAGATTAAGAGAACTTGATCATAGGGATACCGTGGTTTGTTAATGGACCAAAAAAAAAAAAAAAGGAGATTTTTTTTGTGAGCTTGGCTGACATATCAAATTAGCACACATTACCATGTTCTAATTGCAAATGGCTTGGCTGGGGACTTTAAAAGGCTTTCTGCTCAAGTACAGTATTTGTGAAATATCTTTTAATGCTTAGCATAGCTATAAAGATCATGTTATTATTGCAAATCTAATCAGCATTTTCAGCAAATAATCTACCTGTTCCCTTTTAAGGCAACGGCCAATCCAGTGGAGACACTTTACCTAGCATGGAAGATTGGAAGCAACATGAATTTAAAGACACCCCGATAAGACAAAAATTATGGCCCCAAAGCTGACGTCAATGGGGGAATTTATCCGAGAAAGGAACTAAGTGATAACTGAGGATTTGGCCAATACATATTACTTACCAGGTTACTAACAGCATTGTAAACATCATGAGACCTGAAAGACTGAGGGCCTGAATCTGCATGAGCTTCTCACCCATGGCCTCCTAGACAGTGCTGAGTTTTCAGAAGATTAGCTTTACTTCATTTTTCCCCTATGTTCTCTGCTTACTTCTGAGTGAGCTAGTTTCATCAAGGAGTGACGTTCGCATTAAAGTAGGCTACACTGATGCAAAGTAGGAACCTTTTAGGTCACACCCGCAGTGTCAACATGGAGGTGTTACAGAGCAGTGTTTTAGTGCACACTGCTCTTCACACACCCCTAGTCTGAACTGCAGATTGGTGTAGATGTAGCCTTTGGAACTTAAGTCCCATTTTCAAAAGTGACTTTGCCACGGAGGGCCCAGATCTTCAATGGGAGGTAGGTGCCTAAATACCTCCGAGACAAGCCTTAGGTCATTTATAAGCTTTTGAAAATTTTACCCTCAGTGACTTGCCTAAGGTCAAACAGGGTGACTGGGACAGAGCCAGGAATTTAACTCAGATGTCCTGGGTCCCAGCTCAGTGCCTGAAAGGTTTCAATTAATTTTTTTTTTTTTGAGTGTCATGGCGACATTTGTGTCTGTAGTCAGGTTTGCAACGCCCTTTTTTTAAACACCACTTCTAAACCTCAGACTACTTGATGCTTTCTCTGAATAAGCATTTCAGGACAAAGGACGTGGAATGGCATGGGGACAAAAAGATTAAATCCCCTTGTGTATGTTCCCTCGTTTAATTAGCTGTGAAATGATTAACTAAGAAGCCTCATTCTATCCTTGGATAGACAAAGAACATCAATTAACAAATGTTTACCTGAAGATTTGTGTGGCACTGGAATCAGGGAGCTATAGACTGAGGCAGAGGGATAAACTAGTAGCGGCTGAGTCTTGTACAAACACTGAAGATAAAATCCATAGTCATGTTCGGCCAGGTAATTTTGTCACATCAAAATTAGAAATGGGGTTGAAATTAAACAAAAATTCACATGTAATCTTGTTCGGTAAGTGTGGTACAATGCAGTGGAATAGCTTGATACAGTATATTGGCTGTGGGAATCGGTAATCAAATTGCCCACACAGATAAGAGAACAAATATTTGCACTTTGAGGTTGAAAGGAGGAACATTCTTACTATTCATAGTTATAATCTGATCATTCTGTCAGGGAATTCTGGAGATAAACAGTATGGGGGGAAATGTCAGCTTTAGCTGCATACATTAATATGCATTTACATAAATTATCATTCATATGAAGGATCAGTGTATGATTTTGCTCATTTATCAGAAGAATTTTTTTTATCACGTTCTGCCCCCCGATACTCCATTTGTGAAGCTAGCCTGAGTTGTGTGCGAGTGGATGGCTTTGTTTAGCTAGCATGATGCCAGCCACAACTTTGCCAATAGCCTAGACAAAGAGTAAAATACTTTTTACCTGGATTTACTGTGTCAACTCTAGGCTTCCTCATGCCCGAGTTCAACATAATCAGTGAGCACATTGTAAATTCTCTCTACAGGCAAAGCGATGGTTGAAATAATCTTAGCAAACCATGTTGAGGATAACTAGAGTTGGGTAAATAATGGATTTTTTGGTTTGTTGGCAATTATGAAAAAAATGGTGTCGGGTTGAACTGACTTTTTAAAAAGTTTTCAGCAAATTGAAAAATCATTTCAGGTCAAATCAATCATTTCTTCAAATACAATGGTAAGAGATTTGGCATCAAGAAGTTGTTCTGAACCCAAAAAATTTAAATGTTTCATTTTGAAAAGTATTTTTGGTTTTGTTTGATTTTTCCCCTCTTGAAACCAACAATTTACTAAAACTGACACGAATTGACAAAATTCGTGTGTGTTGCCGAATCTCCATTTTTTGCCAAAACCTCCCCAAATTTTTCCTAGCGCTAATCGCAATCTCTTTTCCCAATCTATAAAAGGTCAATGAGGGCAGAATTTAACTCTTAGGCTAATTTTCCCTTTTCTTTTGTTTAAGATAAAAAAATCTCATCTGCCTGACATGTTGCAGTAATTATGTAATAAGATTATGCATGCCATAAACTTTTTGCATGAAAGGAATCTAAAGGGAATCTAAAGATTTTTCTCAAGTATCCTGGACAGAGCTGGTCAAATCCAATTAAATTATTGCACAGTGTTGTACTGTGCTGTCACACTACTGCTGCATTCCACCCTAGAAATGGCTGCATTTTAGCATTTGGAGAAGTCACTATCCAGGCATATCCTAAATTTCTTACTCAGGCAATATTCCCATTGAATTCAATAGGATTTTTCCTGATTTAGGACAAAGTTTATAGTTTGTAATGCAGTTTGCGAGCCTTTAGGATGAAAGGCACTACAGAAATGCAAGATCTTGTTAATAATAAATAAGGCACTGGACTATCTAAAACAAGACTGTCTGAGACTTGTCTTCACTTCATTTATGTTTGATCTCTTTATGTGTCTTCCTCTCTTCTTACCTACAAAAACTGTTGACTATTTCATATGTAAATTGTAATACTAGCCCATTAAATCTCCACCTGTAACCATTTCCGAATTATTTTTGGATAGTGATTACAGAATAATTAAAAAGATAAAAACCTGAAAGAGAACCTTCTGATGAAAGGTCATGCTCAGGCATTCTGTGCTAGGCCTAGCATTTACCTATGTAATGTCAGAGTGCGAGATAATGACATTGAGGGAACAGGCATCATGGGATAGCAGTAACATGGGGGGAATTGAGGCATATGATACACCAGGGGTTGGGGGTGGGGAGTTGGCAGTAGAAACCTAAACATTTTTTAAAACTGCAGGGCAGTGCTTTTCAGCCATTTTTCATTTGTGGACCCCTAAAAAATGTCAAATGGAGGTGCAGACTCCTTTGGAAATCTTAGACAGTCTGCAGACCCCTAGGTGTCCAAAGGCCACAAGCTGAAAAGGAAACATCCCCCCCGCAGCAAGTTACAGCCCACCTGCAGGAATTCTGTGTGTATGCATGTTCTGAAGTAACTACCCTCAATGCCACTTGCTGACTTACTGTCTGGGCCCATGTACCCAAAGGACACTTTCCAATCAAAAGAAAGAAAAGATTTAACTGCTACTTAATGCTTGGATCATAACAGTCACACTGTTACCTTGTGCCTTGTACCCTGCCAGTTTGTGATCTCATCTCCGACTTGGACCATAAACTCTTTGGGGGCAGGAACCACCTCTGTGTTAGATATGTGCAGTCCAGCACAATGGAGTCCTGACCCTCTGGGCGCTATCACATTACAAATGTGAAATAATAGTTTTAAAAGGTGCTTACACATTAAGGGCTGGATTCTGATTTAGACTACGGACTTTCACAAGACAGTAAGGACTCCCCCGCCCCCTTACGCCTCTATACATGACCAATCCTTTGATCCAGGGTCATAGGATTAGGCGGGGCTGCTCATTGGCTAATGGCTTTCCTGGAGCAGGTGGGCAAGAGCAGGGAATGGGTGGGGCTTGACCCCAGCCGCCCAACTTGCTGGGCTCTGGATGGGAGCTGGGGTGAAAGGGGTAGTAATTTACTGACAGTCTAGGCCAGCAGTAAGTTAGTACTCCCCAGGAGCAAGGAGGAAGCAGGAGAGGAATTGCCACTTGGAAAGATGTCTTCATGTCCCAGTGTATTCATCAGGAGCTATTCCCGAGTTGGTGCAGCGGACCCGTCAGGCCCCGTTCAGGGTGGTGTGTAAAGTCACAACCTAGCTCCAAGCAACTGAAGTCTCCTTGCCTGTCCCATAACCACTGTGGCTCTCAAAGGGTTAGCAAAGAGCAGGAGGCCCGATGTGGAGACTGGTGGAAAAAAAGAGTAACTCCACTGAAGGGAGTCCTACTGCTGAAGCGTTGGTAAGAGTGCAATCAGATTCACGGGCCACACCTGCCTGTCTACAATGCATTTCACGGTTATCCTGATTTAGGGGGACAATACAATGCCCTCAACTTATTTTTTTTTTTAACAGAGGAAACTCTCAACAGCAGGTGAGTTAGAGACTGAGTCCTCATTAGAGATGCCCCATCTCTACAACATATTGGCAAATCTATTACACATAAAAAATGACAGGTCATAGAATAACAGGGTTGGAAGGGACCTCAGGAGGTCATCTAGTCCAACCCCCTGCTCAAAGCAGGACCAATCCCCAATTAAATCATCCCAGCCAGGGCTTTGTCAAGCCTGACCTTAAAAACTTCTAAGGAAGGAGATTCTACCACCTCCCTAAGTAATGCATTCCAGTGTTTCACCACCCTCCTAGTAAAAAAGTTTTTCCTAATATCCAACCTAAACCTCCCCCAGGTCTGAGGAATGTTAGGTTGTAGCGTAGCTTACTGGCTGGTATTAATTTATATTTGCTGTGGAGGGGAAAAAATGAACTAGAGGTTTATGTTGTTATTGTTATTTTTTGGTTCATATCTGAGGTTATGAACACGTACCCCTATGTTGTAGCTGTTAATAGCGTTGTTCATTCAATCGGGAAGGAAAAGCAAGCGGTAGCTTATTTAAATTGGCTCCTGGCAAATGCTAGGGTATTGCAAGAGCCTAACTAAACCTAATTAGGAGAGGTTTCGTTTCACACATTTCAGAGTGTGAATGAACATGGGAATCTCTGCTTCTCAGCCTCCTCTTCAAGAAGAGAGATGGCTGGGGTTAGAGGGCTTGTGTGTTTGAAATTAAAAATGAGCTAAGAAACTCCTCTTAATTAGTTTCTCTCCAGGAAACAGTGTTTTCCTTAAAAAAAACCAACTAAAATTATAATTTTAAAGAGACAAGGACACAGTGATAAGATGGGTATGTACTGGATACATTTAAATGCACCACAATTCATGGTGTGCAAGAACCACCCATTCTAAATACCTGGCCTGCGTCTACACAGGGGGGCAAATTTCACACTAGAAGAGTAGGCAGCATTGCTCAGTTGTCGAAGGGTGAAGTTCATCCCAGTGCAGAGACATGGTGCACAGCCCCCTGCACCCTTCAGGTAGGGAAATTCGTGGGTCTTAAACAGGGAAGAGGACTTCAGGTTTGTTCTCTGCACTGGAAGCTGAAATTCACTCCTATGCAGAAGGCTCCACACAAGGTCTCTGCCCTGCTGAAGTCCCACCTAAGCCCTCAGAACTTGAGGAATAAGCAGACACTACTAGAGACACCCATTACCTTGGGGAATGCACATTCAAGTCTGATCATCTCTAGGGTTCAAGTGGGGCATAAGCGATGGCTACCATTTTGGGTCACACGCTGACTTGAACTAGTGACCACCAGATCTAACACATGAGCTGCTACAGCCTGAGCTAGAGCAGCTGTTCTCAACCATTCCAGACTACTGCACCCCTTTCAGGAGTCTGATTTGTCTTGAGTACCCCAATTTTCACCTCCCTTAAAGAGTGCTTACTTACAAAATTGGACATTAAAATACAGAAGTGTCCCAGCTCACTATTACTGAACAATTGCAGACTCATTTCTAGCACATAATTATAGAATACATCAATTTTAATATAAATATTGTACTTACATTTCAGTGTATAGTACATAGGGTAGTATACACAAGTCATTGTCTGAATGAAATTTTAGTTTGTACTGACTTCGCTAGTGCTTTTTATGTAGCCTGTTGTAAAAGTTTTTAAGGTCAGGCATGACAAAGCCTTGGCTGGGATGATTTGATTGGGGATTGGTCCTGCTTTGAGCAGGGGGTTGGACTAGATGACCTCCTGAGGTCCCTTCCAACCCTGATATTCTATGATTCTATGAAAACTAGGCCAATATCTAGATGTGTTGATGTACCTCCTGGAAGACCTCTGTGTACCCCTGGTTGAGAACCACTGAGCTAGAGAGCCAACTTTCCCTGTCTGTGGTTGTGATAATTCACATCCTCAACAGATCAGGTGCAGAGAGGGACCAGTTACATGCACCAATGGGCCACACTGTCATCGCTTTACAACATAGCTTCATTTTACCCCAGATGAAGAACTGTCCCCAGGTATCGGCTAATGCTGAAGGGGGTGATACTAGAGACGCACCAGTAGCTTAACTGAATACAATGAATCCTATGAATGAAGCCTCACTCAGTTACAAAACATCAAGCTATTAACCTAAAAGACACCCTCAAGCCTCCCATCCCAGTTAGCTCGAGGCCAGCACCCAGGTCTGTAGATCAGCACTTTGTCTCTGCTCCCGCCTACAGCTCCGCTCTTGGTTCCCAGAACCGAAGCATTCTCTTCTCAGCCCTCAGCTAGGTCACCATCTGTGTTTCCCCCTTCCAGGGGTCAGAGGGATCTCTATCCACCAGTCCAGCCACTTCCCCAGTGGCAAGTGGGGTGGAACTTAGGCCTGCTCACTACTCCAGGCCCCAACCCAGGAAACCCATAGATAGCAGGATCTTGCAGTTCCTCTGTAACCTCTGTCAATGCTGCTCTGTTTCCTTGGGTCACTTCCAGGGCTCTCACACCTTCTTTTTGCCCTCATCTCAGGTCACTCACCTGTTCAGTCCCAGCCACTGCTCTGTCCAAGGTACTTACAATTCTCTCAGCCCTCCAGGGATGCAGTCCTTACTCCCTGGGCTACCAGCAGCCACTGACCCTACTCTACCCTGCAGCTCCGTTTTATCTGAGCCTGCTGGGCCCAGATTGGTTAATCTCTGCAACTCCTTCCTGACTGGCTGAGCTTCAGACAGTCTCTTTGCGCCTTAGGAGGACTCACCTCCATTGCTCCGGCATGATTAACCCCTTCTATGCTTGTGTGGGGTAGGCACCCCAACAGAATCCATAGAATTATTCAGTTTCCTACATACCAAAAGCAGACAGACATTTCTGAAAGCTTACCTGCTTTCGTCCAGCTGAATCTACAGGTCACCTCTTTGTTGGGGCTTTATTCTTTAGTAATTCCAAGAGCTTTCCCCGCTGCATCAACTTGCCAAAAGTTTCTTCATCTCCCTTGGATCAACTGAATTCCATTAATTCAACTGAATATTCATTGTGTGATTCCTTCTTCTTTCTATCTCCACTGTAAAGAAAAAATGCAATAAGATCCTATCATGATTCTGGTGAAAAGTAAGATATCCAGTGTTATTAGGCTTCGATGTTATCTCTCAACATCTCAGAGGGGAGCGAGCTCCACCCGGTTTTTAATTTAATGCTATTTGTCTAGATTGTATTATGCCACTGTATAAATCCTCTCTTTGTGTTACACTGAATTTAATTGTGTCATGACATATCACAATAGAACTGGATCGTACATCTTATTTTTAATATAAATCCTCTTAATAAAAACAAACCAAAAAAACCTCTAATGAAATAGCAGTAGTCAACTAGCATGTTTAAGGATTATTGGATATCCACTTGCTCTGTCTAAGGTAGTGGGTGTCTCTCGTATTGCCTGCTGAGATATCAAGAACCTTAAAATAACAAGGGAGGTCAGGTATCAGTTATAACCAATTCCCCTTTTTCATCTATATAATTTTAAAAAACTAATTTAGGGCTCGCTAGATTGACAGCTCTGGAAAATGGAATTCTCAGTTTATCCCCAGCTCAGGTATATCATGGATCAATCATAATAATACCTACCTTCTATATAGCACTTATCATCAGCAGATCTGACAGCTCTTTACACAGCTGGTCAGTAACATTATCCCCATTTTACAGATGGGGAAACTGAGGCACAGAGAAGGACGATAACTTGCCCAAGGTCACCCAGCAGGCCAACGGCAGAGGTGGGAAGCACAAGGTGATGAATCTCTCTTGTGCTCAGTTCCAGCCAATCCACAAGCCAGGAACTGGTTGTGTGACTCCCCAACCAGGTATATAAGCCTCACAGGAGGAACAGCAGCTCAGTCTACTCGACACCACTCTGGGGCATGGAATTCTCTCCTGCCTGATTGTGGCAACAGACTTCACAGGACTTAGCCTGCTCCAGCCTTGGTCTTGCTCCCGCCTTTTTCCTAGTCCTGATCCAACCCCGCCCTGGACTTCTGATTCTGGCTCCAACCACTGGGCCTGACTGTTCCAGCTCCAGCCACTAGGCTTGACTATCTCCATCCTTGTTTCTGACATGAATAAAACCCAGGTCTCCTGATTCCCAGTCCAGTAATATAACCACTAGACCACACTGCCTCCCTTAGGCATTTCTTGTGTTTTGGAGGGAAAAGGAAGGTATGTCACCCTCTGTTGTCCCACATAGATTGGTGATGTTATGAGCAAGAGCATTGTTTTTCATGCTGATTTCATGAGATGGATATCTTTCCTCTAGTAACTAAATTCATACCACCTGCTAAAGGCTATCAAGCAACTTTCAGACTGTAGTATATTTTGATGGATAACAGCCTAGATTGGATTTGAACCGGTGACCTCTGGATGAGAGTCTCAATATCACCTAACCATTAAAAAGAAACAAACAAAAAAACCCCACATAAACTCTGATCCTGGAATCAGCACAGCATATGCCTGCCCAGATGCCAAACTCTGTGGCCACTGTTTTCATCTTTCTTTCAACTGTAATGTGTAGTTACTTATTCTTACAATTTGTAGCTTTATGGCCTTGTTTAAAAATTTCATTTTGATCACACTTTAAGGGTTGCTTTATATTAAGGATGACATTTATTGACAGTTTATAAAGGGTTAACAAAAGATTAACAGACATAATAAATGGATAATCAATTGCAAATTGTTGTGGATTACGTGGTGACAATGTTTGCAAATACGTCTCTGAAGTGTTTGTTTATAAATGATAAATGGATATTTTAATAAATGGTTAATCAACTGCTATAGATTATTTGATGCTAATGTGAGTAAATGGCGAAAAATGCCTGATAGATGATGTTCTAGCAATCTGTAAATTCTGGCTCTGTCATGGTTTTTAGATAGCTTATTGATGTTTGCTACATGCTAATAACAAGGTTTGCAATTCCCAGGCTAAAATGTCAAGTTATTTCATTTTTTAATCTATATCTGTTAAGCATTTATTAACCCTTTGTACTTAAAAGATAGGAAACAAAGGATAGGAATAAATGGTCAGTTTTCAGAATGGAGAGAGGTAAATAGTGGAGTCCCCCAGGGGTCTGTACTGGGCCCAGTCCTATTTAACATATTCTTAAATGATCTGGAAAAAGGGGTAAACAGTGAGGTGGCAAAATTTGCAGATGATACAAAACTACTCAAAATAGTTAAGTCCCAAGCAGCATAGGAAGAGCTACAAAAGGATCTCACAAAACTGGGTGATTGGGCAACAAAATGGCAGATGAAATTCAGTGTGGATAAATGCAAAGTAATGCACATTGGAAAACATAATCCCAACTATACATATAAAATGATGGGGTCTAAATTAGCTGTTACCACGTGAGAGAGAGCTCTTGGAGTCACTGTGGATAGTTCTCTGAAAACATCCACTCAATGTGCAGTGGCAGCCCCAAAAAGCAAACAGAATGTTGAGAATCATTAAGAAAGGGATAGATAATAAGACAGAAAATATCATATTGCCTCTATATAAACCCATGGTACGCCCACATCTTGAATACTGCGTGTAGATGTGGTCACCCCATCTCAAAAAAGATACATTGGACTTGGAAAAGGTTCAGAAAAGGGCAACAAAAATAATTAGGGGTATGGAACGGCTGCCAGATGTGAAGAGATTAGTAAAACTGGGACTTTTCAGCTTGGAAAAGAGACGACAGAGGGGGGTTATGATAGAGGTCTATAAAATCATGACTGGTGTGGAGAAAGTAAATAAGAAAGTGTTATTTACTCCTTCTCAGAACACAAGAACTAGGGGCCATCAAATGAAATTAATAGGCAGCAGGTTTAAAACAAACAAAAGGAAGTGGTTTTTTTACACAACGCACAGCCAACCTGTGGAACTCCTTGCCAGATGATGTTGTGAAGGCCAAGACCATAACAGAGTTCAAAAAAGAACTAGATAAATTAATGGAGGATAGATCCATCAATGGCTATTAGCCCAAATGGGCAGGGATGGTATTCCTAGCCTCTGTTTGCCAGAAGCTGGGAATAGGCAACAGGGGATGGATCACTTGATAATTACCTGTTCTGTTCATTCCCTCTGGGGCACCTGGCATTGGCCACTGTCAGACGACAGGATACTGGGCTAGATGGACCTCTGGTCTGACCCAGTATGGCCGTTCTTATGTTCTTTATAAACATATCCTTAATGTAAAGTGTAACCTTCATTTTTCGCTCGCCATGCTTTGCTCTCTGTATATATTTATGATAGTACTAGGAGGTATGTCACTTTGTATTAGTCTCCACTGGAAAAATCTGTGATAATTTTAATGCAAAAATGCAGCCTCTCTATCCCTGTGAAAGGTTTCTCTGCTTTAATAATGCTGGAAATGAAACAGCAAATCCTCTATTCCCCTGGTAAGTATTCTTTAGAAAGTGAGAATGAAATCTTTTCTATACCCAAGGCAGGAAGGTCTTGTCTTTCTGCTCTGTGCTGGGGAATCCTTTCTAGCAGATGTAATGGTATGCCTAATAAATATGTGCCCTCCTCTCTCGCACATTACCTGATGCAGTTATGATCTTTGAAATTAACTTTGGAGCAATCACGCTGCAATAGTGGTCGACTTGACTTGCTAGCTCTTCTGTCCTTTGTAGCTATATCGGCCAAGCCAATTGGTCTTGGCAACAGACTAGCCGACTGATGAGCATGGCCTTTAACTCCTCCCAAATGGAGTAGAAGTGACTGAATGGGAGTACAATGGAGAGACACTGACAAAGACCTATCCTTTACCCTCTTCTGCTTGAAGATGAGAGGGAAAATATCTGTGAATATGATTCATAACTAGTTCCCACATTCCATCACCTTTAAGCAGCAACTTGAGTCTGTTACTAACCTTCTGCTTCTACAGCATGGAAATGTTTTCTTCTCTTGGCTAGACGGAAGACCCTTAAAAGTTATTGATGGTGACATTTTGCCAACTCTGTACGTTTTCCGCAGCCATTTTTCTTCAGAATCATTTACCTTTGTGATCCTTCTTCGTCAGACTCGGCAGGTAGCTTTTTCACACATTTCATCTGAGCATTACAGATTTTCATCAGCCTCCAAAGGGAAGGAAGATATTAATCACAAGGCTTGCTGACTCTTGTGCCTAGACAATATGCGTTGGAATGGGAACTGGTTGGCATTATGGGCCAGAATATACTAGCCCTTCACCTGGCATGTTTTCATGGCTAGTTCTTGCTTCTTCAGAATTTACTCTCATTATTATATCCAAGTCACTTAATTACGCCCTCATTCTTTATTTCTTAAAACTGTGCATATATTCAAAACAGAGAAAAAAGAAGAACGTTAGATGCGTTTAAAGGGACAGCAACCGACTGTTGCACATTTACTTTCTTACTGACTGCTACACCCATAGGTTTAAAATTATATTAATAACATTTGACCGTGACAATGGTAGCTATTAGAGAAAAGAAAAGTCATCTACCTTCTGACATCTACCTATCATTCATCAGTTTAATTTAATCCGCCTCTCATCTAATTTAATCTGTTACATGTATCATGTGACTATTATTACACAGTCTAAGTGCCAATGTAGATGCCACATGGGGATATATTTAGCCTGGGAAATCAAGGTGGTATTTTCAGATACTATGGTGTAGTAACTGTCAGTACATGGGACATTTTAATGGCAGCGACTGTGAGTAGCACCTTTCACTGCGAGAGCCTACAGCATTTTGACCAGCGATTTATGAAACCCCACAAAACCTCTGTAAACACTTCGACGGAAGGGATTATCGGTGTGTTATTGTCAAGTCATTACATACAGTCCTAAGAGAGCCAGATCTTAGGTGAGTCTCCAGTGTCTGATTTACAGCAGCTGAGTATCTGGAGCAGGTGGTTTTAAGTAAGCATATATTGGTTGGAATGGTAGCAGCGACTGCTGTATCCAGTGAAGAGGCGCAAGGCTGGGCGGCAGTACAAATGAGGGTGAAATATACAAATCAAGAAAGTACGTTTCCAGCCTGCCCAGTTGGAAATAACACATATATTTTTTAAATTGTGGCCACAGGCACAACATAACGCCAAAGTGCGGGAACAGCCAGACTTCCCAAAGCTAATCTTTCAAGGGCATGGAAATTCTCCTCTTTGGAGTAGCTTTGACTCAGCTAGTGTGCTGAGAGGAAAGGTGAGCATCTCATACCATTATCCACACAAGGCCATGGAGGTATTTACCTGTGCTGGTTGCTCTGTTACTGAAGGAGATATAGAAGCAAAGCGAGCATTGCCCAGCCCAGATCTCATAGAGGGCCAGATCTACACAGCGTCCTGTCTTTAGTTGCCAAAACAGCTTTCAATATCACTGTTATTCGTAATGGAGTAGTGTCCCGGGGACACAACCGAGTGGTACATACTCATGGGAAGAGAAAGCCCTTACCCCTGAATAGCTTACAGTGTAAATAGACAAGACAAAGAGTAGGAGAGCAAACAAAAGCAGAGAGAAGTAAAGTGATTCCAGCAGTAGTGTGGCAGAGCCAGGAATAGCATCTAGGGCATATGAATCCTGAGACAGTACCCTACCCACTGGAAAATACTCCATTCCCTTATGTAATGTAAGCCATGTCCACTCAGCGTGGCAGTCTGTCCCCCTCTAGTGTTGGCTAGGCCAGCTAGTTCACTCTAAACAGTTTTAAGGGGGCTGACTATAAATCAAATTCTTTTGACGTCTTATATCAACATTTTGCTGGATATTTGTGTGTGACTTCAGAGCTGTTCAGGTGGCTGTTAAAAATATCAGCTATTTTCAGCATACTGTATTTCCTGTTTGGTTTTGCCTCCTTCTGAAATGGAATATGTTTCCCATCCAAAAAGCAAGCCACAAATGAACGAATTTTTGGCACTGCTGAAGCCAAAAATGTGACAGTCTTAATAGAACTCTGTGTGCGCTTTGCCATCCAGCCAAACACAAAATAAAATATCTCGTGATTATTTCTTGGGTATTTGTCACACAGGTCTCAGTCCAACTGCCACTGAAGTCAATGGAAGCACTCGCATGGATGCTCAGGAAAGTTGGATCAAGCCCTATAAGAATAATTCTGCCAAACCTTAACGGTGACAATGGAATGTATAACTCTTGACAACACACACATAGACACACACCCATTCATATACACATTACATATAGATACACATGCATATATATTCATATTATATATGTATTAACACATATAGCCACCCACCCATATATGTATTACATGAGTGCATGCACACACACACACCCCGCATATACATTCATTTAAATGGAACTTCTGTATTCTGGAAAACGGATAAAAAATTTGTGCCAGATTGTGACGTGAGTTAGCCAGGCAGCTAGGTATTAAAAGTGCCTATTTGGGCTTGAGGTACCAGGCTTGCACGCAAAAATTGGGTGACCGCATGCACAAATGTCTTGGCTCTGTTAAGTGTGTGCTTCTTTCCCTTCAGAGCACAGCTGTGCTGACACATGCCTGGCTGTCCTTCTGTCCTTACTGTGCCCCGTCCTGCCCTCATTGGAGCTGGTAGCATTGCTCTCAGCTCTAGTCTTGAGTAATCTTTTGAACTCCCTCATTGCAAGGACTGGGTCCGTGTCTGGCCCCTGCTTTGGGCTACAAGGCAAGGAGCAGAGAGCTCAGCATTCCAATTAGGTATTCCTGAGCATTTCCCAATTTTGGATCCATTATGGAAAAGGCCTGTACAGCGCCCTAGAGAACGTTAACTTTTCTATAGGCTTTTTGAGCAGCCAAGAAAGGAATAGTACAATACTTGTTTAGAGCAGAAAACCCAAGGGAAATTCATAAATATAACCAATTGGATTGCATTTGGCAATGCAAAGGCATAATACAGATGCTCAAAGTACAGAGAGTGTATATGTCACATAGGTAACAAACTAGATGGGTTAATAGACCCAGCACTGCCCTTTCTTGGCAGCTCAGTTGAGCTCCTCTCTGCAAGGATTTAATCAACTTCTATCTAACTCCAACCGACAGTAATTCATAATTCACACACACTATGCACATAGACCATCCTGCAAGGCACTTCACATTTGGAATGCAGTCAGGAATTATGCTCCATTTGATGAGCTGCTGGGAAATAAATTTCCTGTCACCTCTCGAAAGAGGCTTCATTGTGCAATAATCAGTACCAGCAACCAGATGCCGGGTTTGCCACTAAGCCATCAGTTTAGAAATAAGTGCCTGGGATCATAAGATCATTGCATGTTAACTAATTCTGAGCAAAAGTTCTGGTATATCTTTCCTCTCAAAAGCCAGCAGAGCCTGGGAAATTCCTGGTTTAGCATCTTCTTGGGAGCTGCCTGCTTTCCCTTTAACTTGCAGTGGTAGCCTCAAAGTCTTCAGGTGGCCTTTCCAGACCTGCGGTCCCTTTAACACCCAAGAGACTCATGGGAGCTCACCATCTTGAAATGACACATTGTGGAGAGCTCTTCCCTGCATGGTTAATATCCAGATCTTTTCTGAGTGTGGAAGCCACAGTAATACTTGGCAATCATGACTACACTTTCCTAGATAACATTTATCCTAGAATCACAGCTACTAGAGAAGAAAAAGACCTATTTGATCATCTCCTCCATCTTCCTACCATTATAACAGCCCTACAGTACATTTTCCAGTATGGTGTCCAGTTCAGCTTCCACCACACTCCTCAGGATTCTTCGCTATCAGGACATTTTAAAGATGCAATCCTTATTTTGGAATATCATAACTGATTGTTACTTCTGCACATTGTTAACATCAATGTGTTATTTGTTGCCAGTAGCACCCACAATCTGCTAGTGTACATTAGTTAGTGTAAAACCAATTGAGAATTTAATGCAAATGAATGGATCTTTCAACTATTATTTTCCCAAAAGCACTATTGTTTTATGGTTATAATTTTCATGCAGTACTTCAAAAAACCTGCATTACACAGCTAACATTCATATCTTACATCTGAAGAAGCTCCTGGTGCAGCCATTTAATAAAGACTAGTGCTATGGACAATGTTAACTTTACTTCATGTTGCTGCATTTATCACCAACACTCTGTGTAATGGGGAGCCACATACCACTTTCAAATCCATTCCTTAATGTTGTTGCTCATTGAATTAGACGTCCTGAAGGAAGATCACTGTGTCAGATGAACCCACGATGCTTGGTGCATGTCACAATCGCTAAAATGTCTAAATTGTCTTGTCAGGATACGTTAGTGGAGGAAGTTGAAGTCATTCCTTGGATACTGAGTGATTGGATGGAAAGTGCATTGATGTTTTTTGGCTGGGCAGTTGTCAGCAGTAGCAGGTAATGCAATTTAAGGTAGCTCATGTACTTCATCCATGGCTTATAAACAGACCTTATTTTGGTGGGTAGAGGAGGTCTGCATCGACAATTAATTGAATCTATACAGTGACACCTGTCAAAAGCAACCACTCAAAGGTCCCACCAAAAACGAGGTACCCTTAAGGGTATTCTTAAGGGGAAAGCATAAAACAGGTTGGCAGAATTGTACTCGGAACCATAGGGCATGCTTTGAGATGGATTTTAAGACAGGAGGTGAGCTCATAAGGATGTTCTCTTGTACAGGTTTTGCTGTGTGTGAGGAGGCTTGATTGGTTCTGTGGCTTGGCATTTTTAAGCAAAATATTCAGCAGTGTCTGCTTTCTGCATTTGGGCAGCATTAAATCCAACCTCTCCTGGAAACTTTACTGTACATTGCAATGTAATCCCCTTTCCCAGGAATGGATAGGTCATCTCATTTTTTGTGGCAGGAGACAATGAACAATGGAGATCACAATCTATACCCCTAAAGAACACTGTGCTATACCGTTGCCCTTCTGCAGTAACAACACAAGGACAGATCGGAATTGATCTCCAAGCACTCCCATTCTGGATGGTACCTGAGCCAGTGCTATAAACACTAATGAAGCCTCCTGCCTGTGGAATGGCATGGTCAGTGTCAATAAATTTATGTTTTAGGCACGAATGGGTTTTGCTAATTGAGTTTATCCTTGAAAAGGAGCAGCACATCTGAGTTTCTCCCAGCTTCTATAATCCTCAGCAACTGGGCTGCTTAAGGGAATTCAGTCTCCACTTGTCTCTTCAAGGCTTTTTCCCCGGATACATCCATGTCCAGTTGATGTGTTTGCTCTCCACTAGCTGGGGGACAGAGGTTTTTGAACCACAGCTCCCACATCTATGGGGGTGCCCTTGACAAATCAGAAAGACTGCCCCATTGTGGGGTAAACTTAATGGTTCATTAAATTCTCACCCCCCACTCTGGACCCTCTGTGCTGGGTAAAAGTACCAGAGCAGCGTAAAGGGGCCCTAAACGGCCTGGTTCTGGCTGGGGGGAGGATACCCTAGGTGCAGGCACTGTAGGAGACAGGCAATGGGCTGCCTTCTGAGGATGCCCTGGCAAGGCCTGGGGTCAGGAAGGGTATGGCAGAAGCATGCAGCACTGTGGAGATTCCCACGGATACTGCAGCCCTGGGAGGACAGGCCTCCCATGCCTATGTATATTATGCTGGCTAACTCTCCAGTCCCTAGGGCTGTCCAAGACTATGAAGGTGCAAAGGTGACTTAAAGCCACCTTCCCTCCCTCTGCTTCTGGGTTGAGAGTTCTGTGCTACAGCCCAGTCTCTCACCCCTGAAGCGCTGTAAATATAGTTTGGGTAAATCTAGCCATGTTTTTTCTATATCACCCATCACTGTAATATGTGAGTGCTGGATCTGACTTTGGGGAATGAATGTGTTTCACTTTTATGTGTCTACTTAGGAGTCTGGTTTAACGTACACCTGGACAGTAGCTTATACTCCTAGGAATTGTCTTGACCATTGAAAGAAGGAAACCTTATCCTGGGACAAAGAACAACAACAAAGACAAACCAACCCACCCACAAACCTAAAACAAGATTTTTTGCCTCCACATAAAATTAAGTGGTTTAAAAACAATTGTTTGAGAGACTAAGTTTTATTAGCTTGCTCAGAGAGGAGAAAACAAAGATGACAAGCCATTAATATTGCAATCTATATGTTCCATTATTCATCAAGTGCTTTTGTTTTATGTGTGTGTAATCGGTGTCTTTGTGTGGATTTGCAATGCATTTATCTCTCTCTGCTTGTGCCATCTTGGCCACATTTCATTTTGCACTTCTTCCCACTGCAGAAGCCTGGCTGGTTACTCCACTAATTGAGTTTGTGTAATGAAAGTCACTAAAAATCGCTTTCATGTGGTATGTTGTCACAGATCTTATTAAACCATTAGATTTGTTTTTACCCCCTCCAATAAATACATAAAAGCAATTCCCTAATATTTTCCCTAATGTGTCCAGAGAAGCTGCACTACATAAATTACATTGCTCTTGCATTATTTAACCTGCCCACACACCCTAGGGCTTTAAAGAGAAACTCAAGATACTACAGAGCTCTCATCACAGACAGGTGTATGTGGGTGTCACAGTTCAGGGCACCTGCACCTGTATTCCCCCTCCGTGGTCCACCAAAGGCACCCACTTCCCGACCGTCACCTCTCTTGGGCAGAGAGCTACAACTCTCTCCCTTCCCACCAGGGTTTTTCCAGGCTGCACAGTTCCCTGCCTAACGCTGTGATATTCCCAGCAAGCCAGACTGCCTAAAAGGCCAACGTCTGCCCTTTGCTTTCTCTCTGAAGGCCGTGAAGAGTGTAACTGCCCAGTTACAAATTACCACACCGCTCTTTCTAAGCAAGCACATTTATTCTTAAGGGGAAAGCATTACAGAGGAAACATATTAAAAACAATAAAAGAACCTACACACATGCTAACAAGCTTAGCAGAGATCGTCCCCAACTCCAACTTCAAGCTCTGGCAGGTATCAGTTCTTCCAAACTCACAACGGGGTTTGTCCCTGGAGTGACAAGTTCAGAACCACAACCCAGAGTGGGCAGACCATCCTGTTTCTTTACACAGCTCAGGTTTTCCATCTGCAGCTTCTAGGAACAGGTAATCAGCAGACAATCACCCTCTCCTCAGGGCATAGCTTCAAAGGGCTGAGTTTTTGCATAATTGGAGGTGGGACATTTGCATTATCTTCTCCTTAGGAATTCCCTGGAAAATCCATGTCACACTTATAGCCCCAAAGGTCCATACTTGTCTGACACAATTTCATTATGCTCCTGTGAACACCCAGGCCTCACACCACATCTCCCTCTAGAGAGGATACACACAATCCCAGCCCACAAGAACGCATACCCTTTGCATTGAACACCAAATGGTTTTCTGAGGCTATTGCAGGAAATTGCCGTATCTGTCACACTGTGATCAATTTACGGCAGGAGACAGAGTTTTTAAAATCTCCACACCTGCAGGCATCTAGTCTGGCTTTTTTACAAGTCTAACCCAGACGTGGTGCCTTGTTGTTTTGCACCCAGAGCATATCAGGAGCCAGATGAGAGAGACAGTCTGGTTTTTCCCTTGCACCAGGGGATGTAATCTATGCTCACAGTATATCAGGTGCAGATTACTTCCCCTGGTGCACCCGCTCAGATGTGCTGGTCAGCGCATTGGGAGTGGAGCCACGTTTCTGCTCACCCTGGGATACTAAAACCCTGCAGTGGCTGCTTTCTCTTCTAATGCAGGTAGCCTGGATAGGGGAATAAGACCTTAGCTGCCATTCCTCCCCTGAGAGAGCATGGAGCCAGCATCCCAACTTGACCCTTAAGAGGACCAAGATCCTGATCTCCTGGAAAACTCATCTCATTTTGGATAGAAGGTGGTGCCATTTGCAGAGATGCAAGAACAATCATTAGGCCTTTTCTTCAAATTCAGGACCTGCTTGTATCAGCATCAGGAAGGCGAAGCGTTTGGTGGCACCGTCATTTCCCCATCGCTGGAGAAAGAAGTCTCCTTAGTATAGTTTTGCTGCAGAAGGCTTAAGAGCAATTAACAGTACTGCAGCAAAGAGGTAAAAAGCTGGTTTTTGTTAAAGCACTGGCTTCTTCCCCTATTATTTTTCTCACATGGCAAAGGGGAAATACAGATCAGTGGACGAAGCAAGCAACTGACAGCCAGAATCTCCTGAGTTCTCGTCTTAGACTTCTACTGATTTGCTGGGTGGATTTGGACAGGTCACATCAGCCCCAGTTCAGCAAGCACCTGCCTAACTTTCAGCAGTGACTTTATTTCAATGGGGCTGAGCGCGTACTTAAAGTTAGTCATGTATTGAAGAGTCTTGCTGAATCGGGGCCCGAGGGCCTGATTTTCATCCAGGTCTCAACCCAGCTTCCATTTTCATGGGCTCACGTTTAAACACCCTGACAGCTGCACCTGGATGTTTGCTTCCACAGTGAATTGCATGACAAATGTTAGTAACCAGGCACCGAACTGCTGATTTGCAAGTGCAACCACGTACCACAGTGACACAGCTAACTCTTAATAGTTGCACTTGCTTATTCATCGCAGATGCAGAACTTTGCGGGAAAGTTGTTTGCAGGAACAAAAGTGAGACTAGAGTTGAAAGTCAAGCCCTAAATCTCTCGTTTCCGTTTTTCCATTACTATCCATCGGGATATCCATACTCATTTGCCTACTTTGGGGGAATTTAAAGGGTTAAGTAGTTAATATTTGTCCAGTTCTTTGAATATATTATGTCTTAAGATAGATAAACACGTAGAGAGATCGACAGTAGGTGATTAGGTTGGATGGACCTGATATATTAGGTCCCAATTTCTCGAGTTAATTCATAGAAACACTCTGTTTTTGAAGACACTGGCACAGCAGAGAGAAGCAGGAAAATGAATGTTTGAACTTTAACTTTCCCCAATATCACCCTATTTACCATATGGCAAAGCTGTGTGTATCTTTCACTGTTCACATTTAAATGTCAAAGTATCAGCATGTCTAAATCCCACATTCTCAGATGGAAATGGTCGGTTTTCAAATACAAAAGGCACACGGGAATGTAATATACATATTACTTGGTGTCAGAATCTAACCTTTAAGAGATGTGCTTTGAAAGCACTGTGTAGGGTGAAGCCAGGGAGTTTAATGAAACAACAATTTACTATTCTACAGCACCTCCATCCCAAATGATTCCAAGCTACTTTGCAAAGTGACATAAACCAGCACAGTTCAGACCCTCTATCGTTTGTTACTAATAAAAAACCTGATATAATGAATGTATAATGAACATTTATGCTTCTATACCTTGAGGCTTTCCTGTTTCTAGGACTGAAAAAAAGGTAATGAAGGGATCAAATACAATCTAAAAAACTATCCGGCCCTTTGCTTGTACTCACATTTCTCCATTCGAAAGAACAAAGCAATAAAACCTCTCTCCATTCTCCAAGAAGCACTCTGCATGCATTATTTAAAATGCCATTTTTCAAAACCCAAGTAAATGGGGAGCACTTTAACTCTCCAATACAGAGGTGTGTGTCCTGGAGGAGGCAGACTCCATTTAGTAGCACATCAGTCTGGGGAAACTTTCTCCTTTGGGCCTTTCATAGGCATGAAATGCAATCCTGGCCTTGGGCCCTGCGAATTAGCGGCCCGGGCATGAGGACCCGCTCCCCACAGTCTGTGGAAGGTCTAGGTCTAATAGCCCAGCAAATAGCCTGTACTGCACAGCTAGACCTGCTCTTTTATTCAGAGGGAAGTTTTCCTACCTCACCCCTTTACGTCTTCTCTGGGTCTCCCATTCTCGTCACTGGTGGATCAGGATCTCCCTGCCTGGAGAGCTTTCTTCGCCATTCTGAGCTTCCTTTCCTGCTCTGACTCTCCTTCTTACTCCCTGCCATCTCTTCCCCTCACAGCCTCTTTCCCCGGCTGGGCCCTGCCAGCATTGCGACCTGGCTTCTTTTCTACCGGCATCACCTAATTCCTCACAGGAGGGGCTCGTCCTGTAATCAGGGTTGCTTTAGCCCCAGGCTCTCCAGCCCAAGGGCAAGCCACCCTGTGGCAGCTGTACATACCCAGGCCCAAGGTCCCGGTAGCCTGCACAGAGGCATCAGGGGGAGTCTTGCTCTTCCCCCGGCGTGTGTAGGCCAAGTCACAGTTTAGCCTGTAGCAAAATGAGAGAAAGCTTGCACCTCGCTTTTCTTTTCTTTTGCAAACCCTTTCCACACCTACAATTCCATTATCCGAAACGGGTGGCCTAGTGCATAGAATCACAGAATATCAGGGTTGGAAGGGACCTCAGGAGGTCATCTAGTCCAACTCCCTGCTCAAAGCAGGACCAATCCCCAATTAAATCATCCCAGCCAGGGCTTTGTCAAGCCTGACCTTAAAACTTCCAAGGAAGGAGATTCCACCACCTCCCTAGGTAACGCAGCGGTAACACGCTTCAGCGAGGATATCTGACAACGCTGTCCTTGTACAATGAGTCTAAAAAGTAGTTAAAATCATCAATTCCTTCCCAGCCGCATGGCTAGACAAATGCTTCCCTTTGTTAATCTCCCATTATTTCCCTAGGAAGGTCCAGTTTTGCAGCACCATCATTTCTTCTTTATGAAGATGTTGGAAATCTCTACAGCCCTTCAGGCAATTGCCATGCAAGAGGCATTGAATATAGTAGCATGTGTTGTGTGTGACAAAGGAAAAGACAAATGGTGACTTGCCAGGCATGTATTCCCCGAGGCTACCCACTCGATGAGCACAATTAAAGTGATTCAGGAAGCAGGGCAGCATTTGCCTCTTCCAAATGGATGACCGTGCGAGAAGATTTGACAAGGCCCATGGAGAATTGCTGATGAGGAATTGGTTTTATGCGCCTTTAACTCTCAGTGATTTTCATTGTCTTAGGATCCCATGGTTCCCAGGACAATGCTGATGGGAGAGGATGACTCCAGGGGGAGTTTGTTACGTGACGTCACAGCACAGAGTGACTAATATCATCTCTTAGAAAATCTCCCGGCCAAAAGGAGGAGGGTTTTCGTTGTCCAGGGATAGAATGAGAAGCTACACAGGGAGGTGGGTATTGCCCAAGGTACCGTACTCTGTCTCCATTTAAAAACACCTTTCTGTACTTTGTTTTGAAAAATTCTCTCTTCCTTTCGGTCATGGTGCCCAAGGGATTACTTCTTCACCAGTTACCATGTTATTAGCTCCTTTAATGGCCAAAACAAATGGGCAAGAGAGTTCTGACTGCATTAGAAAATGCTCTTTTGTTCTTTCATTTTTTGTTGGCTGGGTTCAAGTAATATATTCCTGAAAATAAGATCCCAGCGCTGTCTAGGGCCAGGTTAGTTGGGATAGGGGTTCTACAAGCTTCTCCCATACAGCTCAACTAATACTCATTAAGTCTGACATTCAACATTAAGTCTCACATCCCAGTCCTGGGCCATCATAGAGTTCTGCTCCTCGACTTCATCTCCATGCTTGTTGAATCATGGTGTCCCTACATTCAATGCACCCTCACCATGACCTAGGAGGAAGGGGTTGTTAAAGCGCAGGATTGAAAATTTGGAGATCTGGGTTCTAGCTCTGACTTCCTGTGCGATCTTGGGCAGGTCACTTCCGTGACTATTGCTCCGTGCCTCCGTTTCCCCATCGGTAAAATAGGGATAACAATACTGCCCTACCGCCCTGTGTTGTTGTGAGGTTTAATTCATTAATGTTGGCAAAGTGCTTTGGGATCCTCAAATGGAAGGCTCTATAGGTTGTTCTATGCAATGATGCTACTCTTCCAGCCCTGGCTCTTCTCTACTCAGAGAGGGCTAGCTGTGTTGCATTGTAACTAACTGGGTGGTGATGTAAATATAACAATCCATTGCTTGAGTTGTCAGCTGTGTTTGAACTTGGGGACCTTCAGTGCTGCAAGCATAAGTCTCTACCATTTGGGATAACTCGAGGAGTAACTCCCTTAGCTGTAGCTGAGGTAAGCAGTTCCCCTTATAGGTAGCCCAACTACTAAGGGAAGACAAAGAGCAACATTGCACCAGACTGCAATAAATACCCATTCTGGATTAGACTGAATCTAATATGCCCTCCATATAATCTCTATCGTGCTGGAACCCGGGAGACTAACGGCGAAAGTCTTGTGCGCTAACCCAGTGATTTGCCTTCTCTGTCCACCACGAATCCCCGAGAAGTGCTCCTTTAATGATTTGTCAATGTCTCTATGGAATAAATAACTGTTCTATTAAATCATGATGAAATGCTTGTTTGATACCCTTCATTAGAGCAAAACTCTCTGGCATAGAGAGATGAAGAATGGGCAAATTAATCTACTAATTGCATTACCTTCAGTCCTCTGGCTTTGAAATGCATCCTTTACAGTTGTAATCACTCAGTACAAGAGCTTGTGAAGGACAAATGGAAATGGTACCTGGCTGTGTAGTATTTTGGTGGAGCTTTATTCCAGTGGCAGTGTGGGAGAGGAGTGGTAGGACTTATTGGTGAAATAGCATCACATTGCTGAAATGCAGTTGTCCACACAATGGCAAAATTTCTAATTTTGGAGCAACAAGACACAATAGACACAATATAAGCTGACTGGCTGTGACACTTTATGGACAGCCTTTAACATATGGCTGTTGGGCGGCGATAGGCTAACAACATGATCTGCAAAAATGAGGAGTTGTTTATCTAGATCTATGGGATTTCAAAGTCAGGACCTTTAATTCAACAGTACTCAGACCCAAAATCAAAATAATGAAGGTTGCTACCTGGCACACTGGCTTAAGTCCACCTTAAAGGAAGCCAGCTAGGTGCATGATGTAAGAGCCACTCATGCATTTATCAGTTTGTGGCCAAATCAATATATTTACTAGGGTTTTTTAAATGAATATCTGTAAAATGGCATGGTCTGGGCCATTTAGTCCATGTTCAGTAAGTTGCTTTATGCAGAGAATGTAAGTAAGCAGTTCCGCCACACTTTATGAACTTCCAATCGGAGCAGTGACCCTAGAAAGATGGATTAGCTCGAGTTTATTTCCCCCTTATTGCTCTTATAAATGAGCAACACAACCTGAAGACAGCTGCCATCTTTTCAAGTTATTCCCCAGACGTCCCCTCTCTGCAAGTTGCAATTTAAGACAGGCCAACATTCATTCTGCTATCTGGCTGTCCAAACACTATGTCATTCCAGGAAGTACTACACTGTGGGGATACATGCATTTTAGGGCTTTCGAGAGCTCCCGTCACTATTGTATCTCAGTGCTTACAACGCCCCTGGAGCAGGGCATGTTCCGATCCAGCCTTCTTGCACTACAGAAACCTGTTCATACCCCACTGGTTGGATAGCTACTCCATGCTGTTTAGTTCAGATCCCTCCCTCCTTTGCTGATTTGTGCAGCAATAACATGCCTTGTATCTTCAGCCCATTTGCCAGGGCCCAAGAGGAGAAGAGGTCTCCCTTCCTGGAGATCTCTCTGACTCTGGGCTCAGCTGCTCCTCTCTCTTGCATGTCTTTCCTGTGACCCTTTTTTAATCAGTCCTCAGCTGACAGCTAATTAATCCTTTAGCTCACTCAACCTGTTATCCTGATTACCCAGTTACATTTCATTCCCCAATCAGTCCTCTCTGGGGAAGTTAATTAGTGTCATAGAGCATAGGCTCACCTGTTAACTCCCAAATACTTTGTCACAACCCCCCGTTTACAGGTGGAGAATTAAGGCACACAGAGATTAATGTCCCTATTTTCAGAGGTTCTGAAAATGTCTCATTAACTGTAGCGGAATCTAGAGGTTCTTGGCATCTTTGAAAATCAGGTCCTGAGTAGAGCTACTTGGAAGATTTCTGACTAAAAATTTTTTTTAGTTGGAAAATGCCAATTCATCAAAGCTGAAACTTTTCACAGGAAAGGACCAGGTGGCAACAGATTTCTCTCTTAGACTTTTCTTTTCTTTTTTTTTAAGTTCTGAAATTGTTCAAAGGTCCTGTTTTGACATTTTTGAAGTGAAAAGTTGTGTTTTTTAAGTCAGCATGATTTAGAGTTTCCAAATTTAAGTTAATACGTAGTAAAAACCGGAAAAGTTCAAAATCCAAATGAAATTTCCAATATTGTTGTGAATCAAATTTTTTTTAAAAAAAAGTCATTTCACATGAATTGAAAGATGTTGTTTTGCTAATTTCGAAATGTTTTCGACTTTTCATCCTGATTCTGGACTGGGAAAAATTTTCAAAATCTCTAAAACTTTGGTGGGACACAAAAACCATTTCCTACCCAACTCTAGGCATAAGAGACTTGCCCCAGGTCACACAGGAAAGAAGTGGCAGAGCCAGGAAGTCACCCTAAATCTCCTGAATTCCAGTCTGGGCTTGAAACACAAGGCCATCCTTCTGTTCGGTCTTTTTTGTAACCAACACCATAAAACATGACAGCAGTCACCACTTTAGAGGCTATGACTATTGGCTATGACTATTGAGGGGATGATTAGAAAAGTCATTTGGATAAACAATGGCTGTTAGTCAAGATGAAACATTGTAATGGAAAAAATTCTCTTTCAATGACATTTTCCAGTTTTTCAACTAATCGGCATTTTTTAACAGTTTTTTTATTTTTTTTTTATCCAAAAACATTTTTTAAAAACCTAGTTTGGGGGTGGGGAGGAGGCAGGGATGGCCTGGAAAAAAAACTGGGGAAATGTCAACAAAAACCAAAACCTGGAACGTTTCACAATTTCCCCCAAAATTAATTGGTATTTTTCCATCCACTCTATTAGACAAGTGTCCAGTGCAGGAGGAAGTTCTGCAGTGTCTCTCTATTGAAAAGGACTTTGGAGGAAATCTCTCTCTGCTGGGGGGCAGCATATGTGGTTCGTCTAAGGAGTAGACATAAGACAGACAGAAGTAAGAGTTAGAAGGAAATCTCTTACATCAGGAGGATTATCAACTGGCTGGTTAAGCTGGCTTCATGGGCCCTTTGCAACACGGGAACAGGAAAGAGGAGCTGTGTATGTGTTGAGAATCTGGCCAAAGGATTTCTGAGCAACACTCTTAGGAATGAATGTCCTGGCAGGATTGCTCTGGGCGGTAAGATCATGATTATTATTAGTAGTAGTAATTAACAGTCATTGACCAGGACTCCATTGTGCCAGATGATGTACAAACACAGACTAAAAAGACAGCCCCTACCCCACTGAGGTCCTTGCTATTCCTTCAGGTTCTGCTCTGTTGAAATGTGGCTGGTTCTGGTTCAACCCTTCAGCCTGAAGGAATGGAGAGCAGCAACCCACTGGGCTTTGTCCTGCCATGAGCTGAGAAGAGCCGAGTTGACGAGATCTCTCTCTCTCTCTCTCCTTTGTGTTTGACCAAGAAGAGGTTTCTATGGCCAAGTCTGTGCTGAAAGCACAACCACTAGGTGTGTAGCTACACGCCGCAGGGAAAGGCTCCGGCAGCGGGGAAAGGCCCCAGCAGCAAACCTTTCCCTGAGGCAAGGAAAGGCTCTAGCAGGGGGGAAGGCAGTGGGCCACTACACTGCTACAAAGAGCCGTAGAGACGTGGGAGGCACAACTCGTATGTGTAGAGAGCTCTGTAGGGTGTGTAACCTGGGGTTCAGGTGTGTAGCACACTCAACTCTGCTCCACTCACATAAGCAGTGCCTCGCTGCTATTGATACCTGGGCTCGCTGGGTGTGCAGTGTCTGTATTCCATACACTGTCTGCCATAAACGTCAACGTACCTTTAAATGGAAAGATTTCTCTGGAGGGATTACATACTTAATACAATAAAAGACCTGTAAGGGCAGACTGAACGGCTGTTGCCACCTATGACTGTTAGATGGAATAGCATAAATAATGCAAAATTAGGTCTCATTATTTCATCACCAGCCCTGATTATGTATAATCTCACCGACATTACCAGTTAGAAAATAGCACCTTTAGGCTAAACTCTGCCATTATCTAGCCTATTACCACGAGATTTCATTAACAAAATCTCATTGCTGGGAAATAAGGGGAATATTTTCTCTTTTATGCAAAGAAAATAATTTGTTCTATTGAATAATTTCATTTATTTTAGGTCATTTTCCAATGAAGATGTTTGGATCTTTTGTTCTGTGGTTGCATCACGTACGAAGAAAGGATGGGATCTTGTAATCAAAGACTGTATCGCAATGCATACGCACAAGCGGCCGAATTCAAGTTGCACAGGTAACCTTAATACAGGCAGGTCACAGAGCTGGCCTCCCACAGGGCCCCCTGGGGGTTGTAGCCCTCCAGCCCAGTCTGCAGAAGTCATGCAGAACTGCAAGACTGGGTCAGCTGAGTCAGCTCCCGGAGCTCAGAATTGCAGTGCAGACATTCAGGCTCAGGCCGGAGCCTTGGCTCTGAGACCTTCTCCACTTGTGGGGTGCCACAGTCCCGACCCCAGCCTGAGCTGAATGTCTACACTGCAAGTTTATAGACCTACCGCCCAGGCCCCCAAAGCCCGAGTCAGCTCACCTGGGCCAGCCATGGCCATGCCACAGGTCTGTTATCACTGTGTAGACGTAGCCTGCAGGGCCGTACCCTCGATCCGTGCCTCTTTAAGTCTCTATTACAGTCTGTGCAGCTGGTTCAGCATCAGAACTCTCAGGAAAGGGACCAACGGGCAGTGGTCACCTGAGCAGTTCCAGCCTTCTGCCAACTCCTCCCCAGGAGCCAAGGTCTAAAGGCCAATTCTCTCCCCAGCCTACCACCCACAGAGCTGGGCTGCTGCCTTTTACCTCCTCCCTCCAGGCCAGGCAGGCCCTACAGGTTCGGCTGGGTGGGGCTGCTCTAGCTCAGAGCAGATCCTTAACCCTCAGCTAGCTGGCGCAGGTTTGTACGCCTCATCACATGGCATTTCCTAACGTCTGAGAGGATGACTCTGTAGCCCTAAAATATGAAAAATATGAAATTTCCTCATATGAAACCATACTGACCCTCAGTTTGGGTCAATTCCTGGATTGGGCTTTCAGATCCACAGCAGAACTCTACCGCTTGAGCTAACAAAGTAACTGGTAGCAATAGTAGGCTGTTATCTTCTATGTGGACCAGTCCTGAGAGGGGATGAGGCGCACACTTTGCCAGGGGGTTTCACAATATTGCTGACAATGGAGTAATGCAGAGACTCAGGACTCCTGGGTTCAGTTCCAGATTCTCCAGGAGAGTGTTATCTCATGGTTATAGACACTTCTTCCCCTGAGCCCATTCTCTTTTCCTCTTATAGACCCCCCCAACCCTACCAACTGGCTCCTCTCACCCCCCCCGCCTACTCCCCACACAATCCTCACTCCTACTCCCCATCTAACCCCACAGCTTCTGCCCTTCTCCAGCCTAACCAACCCCTCCACCAAACTCTGGCTCTTGCACCTGTATACCTCTGCACCTGTACACCCTCCCAGTCACCTCCCTGGCCCTTGCTCCTATGCCCCTCTGCTTCCTCCTATCCTCTGGCTCCTGCAACCCCTTGCTTCTGTTCGTCCCATCCCCTCTCCACTTCCTCACCCCTCCGCATTGAAATCATAGCACTCCCTTCTTTTCCTTCACTGCCTGGGTGCCAGCGTGGGAGCATTGTGAGCACTGGCGAGATAAAGCCCTTGCTCTCTGTTCTGGTGCCTGATGGCACAAGCACTCCCTATAGAACATGAGGTGCAATTGCAGGGAAAATCCTGCTCAGCCCCTGCAGCCCTGGACTGGACCATGCTCAGTGCAGATGGGATCTTCAGAGAATTTCACTGTCAGTCTCTAATAAATCTCTACTGAGCCATGTGGGAACTGAGATTTTCCAGAGGCTCACAACTTAGCCAAATTTGGGCAGATTTTCATGGGGGCAGCAAAAGGCACATCCTTGACATCAGGGGATCCTCATGCCAAATGTCAAGACACTGCTCCGAAGTGTGGAGGTGCTAGAACAGATCAGTGAAAAAAAAAGTTGTATGTTTTTTTTTTTAACATGGGCAAAACAATGTTTGTTTTACCCTCCCCTCGTTCTTGGAAATGGCTGAGCCGTTTTAGCTTAAACTTTCAGGGGTGGGAAAAGGAGACCCAGCATGGGAAATTTCAGCCCAAACAGTTAAAGTTCGGCAAAGCTATAAGCAACTGAGAACAAGGTCTTATAATGGAAATACCTTTAACTATAGGCAACATGACCAGATCAGCCTATAATTATTGTTCCATAACTCTGTGGCTCATTAAGGCACTCAGAGGCCCCATGACAAGATGGATAGATACATCAACACCCGTGGATGCTTCATAGTAACTTCAGAAGGGCTGGCAAATGAAAGCTAGAAACCCGATTGCACTCTGGGGGGAAATTGTTGTCTCTGATGAATGGAGAACAAAATGAGAGCCCCGCAACAATGCGAAACTCTGAGTCACTGTTTTGACAAAGCTCATGTGATCCCTGGGGGGAGAGGGAAAAAAATCTCCCTTCTACAGAAATGCATAAACCAAATACGTCATGCAGCCAATAATTGCAAATGAGAGCAGTCTGTTTTTAAAGACATTGTTCTTCCCCTCAGTCATGTGAATTTGCTCTTCACCCATCACTGGGATTTGTTTTCTTTTCCTCCTCTTTTCATTTAATTAATGTATTTATTTATTTCGGCCTGGGCCAAAGATTTGCAGTTATCAAAGAGAGCACAGTGCCTTCCAGTTGGTAAAGTGGATTACTAGATTCACTCCCACATCAGATGTTTGCACATGTAAAGGCTTGGAGGTCAGTGGAGGTTATTAATTCACAGATTCCCTGTTTACTTGTTCTGAAGAGGTTAGAGCCAATGACTTAGGGCCTCAGCGAGATCTAGCAACCATATTTCTATGTACAGCAAATCTGTATATATTTTTTTCTCACTGTCTTCCAAATGTAGAAAAATATCCATTGTATTATATTTGCAGACACATCCAAGATAGATAGATAGGATAGCAAAACTTAAAAACTTTTAAGCAACAATGACTAAGCTGAGACAGTCCATGGTAAGACAAACGCGATCTGTCTGGCTCATACAAACTCAAATTATCTAAACCCTGCCAAGCTATGACTAAGCTTTTCAGTGAAGTGGCCACCTTTGAGACATTACATGTTAATTACCACTTTGAAATTGACTGCAGGCATATGTACATGAAGAACTTTTGTCTAAGTCACTTGGCTCAGCTCTGCACTCACACCGTGAAGAAAAAGATGGATGGTTTCAAAGGCTGTTCCTTCAACAGTGCGTGAGGCAAGCATTTCCCTGCAGAGCTCGTGACCATCAGAAATGACCCACAGAAATGTACTGCTGAGGGGTCTAAGTGAAAGGGACAAGAGCCATTCACTGCAATGAAACTATGGCCAAGAGAAAGCAGTTACACTGCTGCCTGCTCTTGTGATTAGGTCGTAAGTCTCATGATATTTGGTATTTTTCTTAAAGCGCCAGCTGCCGGAATCAAGGGATTACATGAGAATCTCAGTTTTCATTGTTAAAAAACAAAAAGAATAAAGAACAGACAGACATCAGAAGGCAAGTAAAAAGAACCCAACATTTAAAAACAACCCCCCCCCCCCAAAACCCAAACAAAAACGATTATTTTTAAGCAAGTTCTCATGATTTTTAACCAGTCCTATGATCTTTGGGTGATCGACTCATGGGATTGTGAAATGCCTGAGCGTGGCCACGCTACAGTTCGCATTATGGGTGGGCTTGCGGGTGACTGAAAGCTGAGACATGACAGGTGGAGGAAACAAACACATGGACAGGTGGCGACATGCCAAAGGTTACAGGATGTTTTAGTACAGGCCAGCTGGGAACACAAGTCACAGCCAATGAGTTGCAATGGCCACAGTGACCGCACCTGGCCATTTGCCTAGCTTTTACCAGAAGGCAGTTTTGTAACTGCGTTATGGAAGAGGTGGATTGTAAGAAGGGACTTGAAGGAGGATCTGTGATGGCAGTAAAACACTCTCCACCCTTCCTGGAGCCTGATGTCTTATAAATGTTTACGATTAAAACTCAGACTGCTCCTTGCCTCCTATTACTGTGGGTCCCATCCAACTCCCACAGAAATCATTTACTTTAACAGGAGTTTGTTCATTTGTTAACTTTTGTGTCCGTTTTCCTCATCTCCCCTCTCCCACCTGCCCAGTGCAGCCTGTGGCTGAACATCGTAAACCAGCAAATCTGAGATTATCTCATCTAGCAGCTAAACAACCACTTGGATTAATCTGTTTGCAACAAACCTGGTTTGCTGCGGTGGTGGGGAACCTCAGTTCAGTTTTTCCTAAAGTGAGAATTCTGAAATAAACCTTGACTGACTCTTACTCTGCCAGCATTAGCAATAAGTGTAGCTCTGTCTTTCCAGAGAAGAAACTAGGCCTTGGAAGAATGTAACAGCATTTTGGATTTGCTGGAGCCATCGAATCACTGATAGCTTTATTTTGCCCATGCACTTGTCACTGGTTTAATCACCTCCTGGGGCTCTGGACTGATTATAGACATAGAGCCCAACGCAAATGACAATATCTGTGGCTTTCTGACCCTCTCACCACCTCTGAAGTGCATAGATGCAGCTGCAGAATCAAAACCCCCTCCCTCCGAGGTGGCTAGTGGCGGCACTGCCAAGGAAGAGGAGAGCCGGCTCATTTTTGGTCGACCAGAATTGCTATTGATCATGTAACCCCTTTAATGCCACAAGGGGGGGTGTTCAGGGGATGGCAGGGTTGGGAGGGGGCAGAATGAATGTCAAGGGCAGGAGGTGGAAGGGAGTCCGGATGATTTTCAGTGCAGAGTGGGAGGACTGGACAGCGGCTGGGGAGGAGTGGGTCAGGGTGCTGGCCAGCATTCAGTAGATAGAAGGAAGGTGGGATACTTGTCAGGGGACAGTGGGAAGGGGAAGGGAATGCTTGTTCTGGGTGTTGTAGGCAGATTAGGTTGGGAGGACGGGTTCTTTAAGATCAGTTTATTATAGTTGTCTGCAGTAACACAAGGACTTTTCTGCAACGGTGCTGATCACCTCTTGAGAGGTGCTGAGTTCCATCAAGTCTCCTGGAGTTTGGTTCCTTGCAGGGTTGGGCCAGTGTAGTTTGATGAGGGGGCATGCATTAATCATCATTATCTATCATTGGGGATTCTTAAGAGCAGGTTGGGACCTGTCAGGGATGGTCTAGATCAGGGATTGGCAACCTTTGGCACGCTGCCCGCCAGAGTAAGCCCCCTGGTGGGCCGGGCCGATTTGTTTACCTGCTGCGTCCATGGGTCAGCCGATTGCAGCTTCCACTGGCCGCAGTTCTCCGCTCCAGGCTAATGGGGGGCCCGCACCACTTCCCGCAGCCCCAGTTGGCCTGGAGCAGCGAACCACGGCCAGTGGGAGCTGCAATCAGCCACACCTGCGGATGCGGCAGGTAAACAAACTGGCCCGGCCCATCAGGGGGCTTACCCTGGCAGGCCATGTGTCAAAGGTTGCCGATCCCTGGTCTAGATAATACTTAGTCCTGCCCTGAGTGCAGGGGACTGGACTAGATGACCTCCCAAGGTCCCTTCCAGTTCTGTGATTCTATGATGAGTATTATTATTTGTATGGCAGTGGTACCTTGGGAACCCAGTCATTGACCAGGCCCCTGGGGCGCTAGATGCTGTACAAACACAGAAGGAAAAAGGCCCTCTCTACAGTCTGCATTGTTTTAAGGGTTTAAAAAAATGAAACTTCTCACTTGCACCAAATAAATAAAACTTCAGACCCAAAGATGATCCGAGTCCATTTCCCACTAAGAAATAAAATCAGGGCTTAGAAAATGCATGACAAAAGGAGGTGACATTTGCAAGCATTTCCCCAGCAGAAGAGTTTTTTTTAAAAAAAAGACCTGGAAAGAAAGCCATGGAGACTTCATTTGCAGACTCAGTAGCAAAAAATCAGCTGGTTAATGCAAAAATCGACCTTGCAGTCACTTTTCAGACACATTTTAGTATCCATTTTAATAGCCACTTTAGCATGGAGCAGGGTTTTTTTAATTCCCTTTTTCTTAGTCATTACAAAAAACTGTGGAATGAGGCTAAAATATACCCTTCCATCCCGCTCTCCCCCAGTATACCCACCAGGTGACAGTCAACATAGCTAACTGCGTCCCATCCTTTCTCTGCTAGACAAAGCTCTGTTCAGGGTTAAATTCAAGTGTCCATTCACTGCCACGGGGTGAAAGGATGGGATGGGACTTCCAGGGCGGGCCTTCCCCCACGTCCTTCTCGCTGATCTTTGAAAAGGTCAGGGGTAGAGACAAGAAAGATCTGTCAGACATTGACAAGGCTTCTTTAAACTGGACAACCTATCCCAGCGACCTGCAGTCTTGAGCTAAGCTGCCAGTGTCATATGCTCCCCCGCCCCAGCTCGAGGCGGGGGGAATATGCAAATTGTGCTGTCATCGCAGTAATAATATGGAAGATTTTCTGTTTAAAAGAAAACACTGATGATCAGGTATCATACGTTAGCCACACAGACCTGGATTCCTTGTGCACCGAAGACTCTCGTTGTGGGCGCATACACAAACACGGGCCCTTTTTAGTAAACTCCTCTGTATATCTGTGAAGGGCCACGCCCGCCCACTGGCTGGGAGGTGGCTAATGAGCTTCTCTGGGCCTCTGCTGCACTCAGGAGGCTCACCGGCACAGGTTGTTCCTCCTGGAAGGGGGAAGCTTACCATAGGAAGAGGTGGTGACCAGAAAGAAGGTTGCTCCATGCGGTGATTGCTACTTACAGAAGCAAGCCAGTCGAGGAGAAGACAGCCCCCGACCACACTGCTTCCAGATCAGCTCTGGTGGACAGCCAAGCAACACTCCCCGGGAAGAAAGGTAGGAGGTAAAGTCCGTGAAAGGGCAACAGACTTTCAGAGACTGAGCTCATAAGTCCTATCCAGGGGCTGTCTGAGCCCTGGTCTACACTAGGACTTTAGGTCGAATTTCGCAGCGTTAAATCGATGTAAACGTGCACCCGTCCACACGATGAAGCCCTTTATTTCAACTTAAAGGGCTCTTAAAATCGATTTCCTTACTCCATCCCTGACAAGTGGATTAGCGCTTAAATCGGCCTTGCTGGGTCGAATTTGGGGTACTGTGGACACAATTCGACGGTATTGGCCTCCGGGAGCTATCCCAGAGTGCTCCATTGTGACAGCTCTGGACAGCACTCTCAACTCAGATGCACTGGCCAGGTAGACAGGAAAAGAACCGCGAACTTTTGAATCTCATTTCCTGTTTGGCCAGCGTGGCAAGCTGCAGGTGACCATGCAGAGCTCATCAGCAGAGGTGACCATGATGGAGTCCCAGAATCGCAAAAGAGCTCCAGCATGGACTGCACGGGAGGTACGGGATCTGATAGCTGTATGGGAAGAGGAATCCGTGCTATCAGAACTCCGTTCCAGTTTTCGAAATGTCAAAACCTTTGTCAAAATCTCCCAGGGCATGAAGGACAGAGGCCATAACAGGGACCCGAAGCAGTGCCACGTGAAACTTAAGAAGCTGAGGCAAGCCTACCAGAAAACCAGAGAGGCAAACGGCCGCTCCGGGTCAGAGCCCCAAACATGCCGCTTCTATGATGAGCTGCATGCCATTTTAGGGGGTTCAGCCACCACTACCCCAGCCATGTTGTTTGACTCCTTCAATGGAGATGGAGACAACATGGAAGCAGGTTTTGGGGACGAAGAAGATGATGATGAGGTTGTAGATAGCTCACAGCAAGCAAGTGGAGAAACCGGTTTTCCCGACAGCCAGGAACTGTTTCTCACCCTGGACCTGGAGCCAGTACCCCCCGAACCCACCCAAGGCTGCCTCCTGGACCCAGCAGGTGGAGAAGGGACCTCCGGTGAGTGTACCTTTTAAAATACTATACATGGTTTAAAAGCAAGCATGTGAAAAGATTAATTTGCCCTGGCATTCGCGGCTCTCCTGGATGTACTCCCAAAGCCTTTGCAAAAGGTTTCTGGGGAGGGCAGCCTTATTGCGTCCTCCATGGTAGGACACTTTACCACTCCAGGCCAGTAACACGTACTCAGGAGTCATTGTACAACAAAGCATGCAGTGTATGTTTGCTGGCATTCAAACAACATCCGTTCTTTATCTCTCTGTGTTATCCTCAGGAGAGTGAGATATCATTCATGGTCACCTGGTTGAAATAGGGTGCTTTTCTTCAGGAGACACTCAGAGGTGCCCGTTCCTGCTGGGCTGTTTGCCTGTGGCTGAACAGAAATGTTCCCCACTGTTTGCCACAGGGAGGGGGGAGGGTTGACGGGGTAGCCACGCGGTGGGGGGAGGCAAAATGCGACCTTGTAACGAAAGCACATGTGCTATGTATGTAATGTTAACAGCAAGGTTTACCCTGAAAGAGTGTAGCCACTGTTTTATAAAATGTGTCTTTTTAAATACCGCTGTCCCTTTTTTTTTCTCCACCAGCTGCATGTGTTTCAATGATCACAGGATCGTCTCCTTCCCAGAGGCTAGTGAAGATTAGAAAGAAAAAAAACCGCACTCTTAATGAAATGTTCTCTGAGCTCATGCTGTCCTCCCACACTGACAGAGCACAGACGAATGCGTGGAGGCAAATAATGTCAGAGTGCAGGAAAGCACAAAATGACCGGGAGGAGAGGTGGCGGGCTGAAGAGAGTAAGTGGCAGGCTGAAGAGAGCAAGTGGCGGGCTGAAGACAGGGCTGAAGCTCAAATGTGGCGGCAGCATGATGAGAGGAGGCAGGATTCAATGCTGAGGCTGCTGGAGGATCAAACCAGTATGCTCCAGTGTATGGTTGAGCTGCAGCAAAGGCAGCTGGAGCACAGACTGCCACTACAGCCCCTGTGTAACCAACCGCCCTCCTCCCCAAGTTCCATAGCCTCCACACCCAGACGCCCAAGAACGTGGTGGAGGGGCCTCCGGCCAACCAGCCACTCCACCACAGCGGATTGCCCAAAAAACAGAAGGCTGGCATTCAATAAATTTTAAAGTTGTAAACTTTTAAAGTGCTGTGTGGCATTTTCCTTCCCTCCTCCACCACCCCTCCTGGGCTACCTTGGTAGTCATCCCCCTATTTGTGTGATGAATGAATAAAGAATGCATGAATGTGAAGCAACAATGACTTTATTGCCTCTGCAAGCGGTGATCGAAGGGAGGAGGGGAGGGTGGTTAGCTTACAGGGAAGTAGAGTGAACCAAGGGGCGGGGGGTTTCATCAAGGAGAAACAAACAGAACTTTCACGCCGTAGCCTGGCCAGTCATGAAACTGGTTTTCAAAGCTTCTCTGATACGTACTGCACCCTCCTGTGCTCTTCTAACCGCCCTGGTGTCTGGCTGCGGGTAACCAGCAGCCAGGTGATTTGCCTCAACCTCCCACCCGGCCATAAACGTCTCCCCTTTACTCTCACAGATATTGTGGAGCACACAGCAAGCAGTAATAACAGTGGGAATATTGGTTTTGCTGAGGTCTAAGTGAGTCAGTAAACTGCGCCAGCGCGCCTTTAAACATCCAAATGCACATTCTACCACCATTCTGCACTTGCTCAGCCTGTAGTTGAACAGCTTCTAACTACTGTCCAGGCTGCCTGTGTACGGCTTCATGAGCCATGGCATTAAGGGGTAGGCTGGGTCCCCAAGGATAACTATAGGCATTTCAACATCCCCAACAGTTATATTCTGGTCTGGGAATAAAGTCCCTTCCTGCAGCTTTTGAAACAGACCAGAGTTCCTGAAGATGCGAGCGTCATGTACCTTTCCCGGCCATCCCACGTTGATGTTGGTGAAACGTCCCTTGTGATCCACCAGAGCTTGCAGCACTATTGAAAAGTACCCCTTGCGGTTTATGTACTTGCCGGCTTGGTGCTCCGGTGCCGAGATAGGGATATGGGTTCCGTCTATGGCCCCACCACAGTTAGGGAATCCCATTGCAGCAAAACCATCCACTATGACCTGCACATTTCCCAGGGTCACTACTCTTGATATCAGCAGATCTTTGATTGCGTGGGCTACTTGCATCACAGCAGCCCCCACAGTAGATTTGCCCACTCCAAATTGATTCCCAACTGACCAGTAGCTGTCTGGCGTTGCAAGCTTCCACAGGGCTATCGCCACTCGCTTCTCAACTGTGAGGGCTGCTCTCATCTTGGTATTCATGCGCTTCAGGGGAGGGGAAAGCAAGTCACAAAGTTCCATGAAAGTGCCCTTACGCATGCGAAAGTTTCACAGCCACTGGGAATCGTCCCAGACCTGCAACACTATGCGGTCCCACCAGTCTGTGCTTGTTTCCCGAGCCCAGAATCGGCATTCCACAGCATGAACCTGCCCCATTAGCACCATGATGCATGCATTGCCAGGGCCCATGCTTTGAGAGAAATCTGTGTCCATGTCCTGATCACTCACGTGTCCGCGCTGACATCGCCTCCTCGCCCGGTATCGCTCTGCCAGGTTCTGGTGCTGCATATACTGCTGGACAATGCGTGTGGTGTTTAATGTGCTCCTAATTGCCAAAGTGAGCTAAGCAGCCTCCATGCTTGCCTTGGTATGGCGTCCGCACAGAAAAAAGGCGCGGAACGATTGTCTGCCGTTGCTCTGACAGAGGGAGGGGCGACTGACGACATGGCTTACAGGGTTGGCTTACAAGGAATTAAAATCAACAAAGGGGGTGGCTTTTCATCAATGAGTATTTCAGGCAGGACTTCACGGAGGGTTCCAATAAGAAATGGTGCACCTAAGTAATTGTTCTTATTGGAACAAGCAGGTTGGTCTGGCCTCTGATTGATACATGGCTAGATTTACCTCGCTGCACCTTCTCTGTAAGTGACTGCAGTGTCACCTAGAGGAATGAGTCCCCTAGATGAGGGAGGGGGGGAAGCAAATGAGTACAAAACAAATCTGGTCTATTTCTTGTTTTGATCCACTCCATCTATCTTTTACATCTTTGGCTGGCAGCAGACGGTGCAGAAGGACTGCAAGCCATCCACATCTCATAGCTTTGCTCGGCAGAAGATGGTACAGTAGGGCTGCTAGCAATCCGTATCGCCTGCCTGCTCACCATAAGATGGGTCAATAGGACTGACTGCAGGACTAAAGAGAATGACCTGGTCAAGTCACTTCTAATGTAGTCCCTGCACCCATGTCTGCCGAGGCGCTCCTGGCCAACGCGGCCAGGAGCACCTCAGACATGACGATGATGGCTACCAGTCCTACTGCACCGTCTGCTGCCACAAGGCAAGGGGTTGCTGCTGCTGTGTAGCAATGCAGTACCGCGTCTGCCAGCACCCAGGAGACATACGGTGACGGTTACCTGAGCGGGCTCCATGCTTGCCGTGGTATGGCGTCTGCACAGGTAACTCAAGAAAAAAGGCGCAAAACGATTGTCTGCTGCTGCTTTCATGGAGGGAGGGAGGGAGGGAACGGGGGCCTGACAATATGTACCCAGAACCACCTGCGACAATGTTTTAGCCCCATCAGGCACTGGGATCTCAACCCAGAATTCCAATGGGCAGCGGAGACTGTGGGAACTGTGGGATAGCTACCCACAGTGCAACACTCCGGAAGTCGACGCTAGCCTCGGTACTGTGGAAGCACTCCGCCGAGTTAATGCACTTAGAGCATTTTCTGTGGGGACACACACACTCGAATATATAAAAACGATTTCTAAAAAAACGACTTCTATAAATTCAACCTAATTTTGTAGTGTAGACATACCCTAAGAGACTGGCCCCTGTCCCAGCCAGACTCTCCTCTCTTGCAAGGGGAAGGGAGGAAGAAGAACCAGCTCTCTGCCAGGGAGCGATTGCCCCAGAGAATTCCCCCCAAGTGCAGCCACTGGAGAGTAGAGAGGGCAAATGAAGGACAGTGGGACCTAGAGGGGCCTAGGGCGTTGCATCCCTGTCCTATCCCCTCCCTAGCCTCTGTTTGCCGGAAGCTGGGAATGAGCGACAGGGGATGGATCACTTGATGATTCCCTGTTCTGTTCATTCCCTCTGGGGCACGTGGCATTGGCCACTGTCAGTAGACAGGATACTGGGCTAGATGGATCTTTGGTCTGACCCAGTAGGGCCATTCTTATGTTCTTATGTTCAAAACCTAAACATGGAAAAATATGTTTATTAAAATATAAAGGGTCAGTGCAGGTGTTGGAAATGCCTGTCACAGTCCTCAGCACCTCTCTTCCAGAAACAGAGCTATTATGTCTCTCCATAGCAGCTACAATTTTAATAAGACAGCAGTGTACTCCTCCAGCAGGGGGTATACTGGAATAGGCTAGGGAAAATATAGCTCACCGATGAAAATGTTTCAAAGCTGCTTTCGACCAAGGTGTATCCTTTAAAAATATTTGGCAATGGGGTTAGTGCAATTGTTGTTCTGGCTACTATTAAAATGAGTTGTTTTTTTAAAGGGACACCGTCAAATTCAAAACCACACTGTAGTCTGATCAATTTGACCAGAAGGGAGAGAGAAATAAAATCTTTTCTGGTTTTTATTTTTTCTGTGTGTTTGAGAGTTGCCAGCTCCCACAATGTTATAGTGAGTCTCATGATATTTGATGTTTTACTTAAAGCCCCAGCTTCTGGAAGCATGTGAGACTATCAACTTTCATTAAACCAAAAAGGAGGTTTCTAGCACTCGTGGTTGGGGAGAAAGGCTGGAAAATGTGACCAGAGTTCACCCTAAAGGCTCAGAAACTGGAAACCAAATGAAAAGAACCCAACATGTATAATTATTGTATTTTCAATTTCAGGATTTTAAGACAAATCTTGTGATTTTTTGGGGGGCTGACTCATGATTTTTGAACATTTGGGGTAGGCAATACTTTGCAGAATTTACAGGATTTTGTGCCTAGTCAGTTTTGCTGTTTCCCCTGTATGGTTAGTTACTCCCTCATCCTGGAACTGATTCCTGGTGGGCACGCTCCATGTCATCACTGAGCCCCATTGGTCTAGGGATCCAGCCATAAGAAGTTCCAGGACTGGGGCCTAAGTCACTCCCTCCCTCCCCTACTGTTTATGTGGGGCTTTCCCCAAGCAACAGGAGAGAGAAAAATCCTTTTAGAAAAATTTGATTGTACAGCCCCAAAAGGTGGCCAGGAGTCTGGACTGTGGGGCAGGTAAAGCAACTGAAACTACAACCTTATGGTTTCTAAAACTGATTAGATTTCGAGTTGGCAGTCTGTCTTTAACAAGTGAAATTTCCTAGACAGATAGGCTCAAACTAGCGTTTTAGATCCAATACCACTGAATGTTGGGTGAGCAACAGAGCTGGGCTAGGATCCCCATAATCTTCTTCTTCTGCCACAATCCTTTCTCATAGGTCCTGATTCTGATCTCACTTTAAACCAGTGTAAATTGGGGTAACTCCATTCTAGTCAATGGCATTAGAGCAGAGTCGAAAGAGTGTGAGATTTGAATCGGGGACTTAATGGAGTTTGTGGGTGGGTACAGGTCCTTAATTCCTATATTATTTATCATCAGTATCATACAGTCACAGGTCCAGTCTCACTTAATTAGAGAGAGAATGTACGTGTGATTTGAACACTGTCTCACTCCAGAGCCTGTCTCTTAAATATGATCGGTTTTGATGTTGATTACACATTTTATTAATTTTAAAAGCCTTCTGATCTCATCCAGTTAGACTTTAATTACATTTTTTCATTCCCAGCCCACTGAAAGATCAAACACAGAAAATATCTTTTCTTTCTCACCAACCCCGCCCCTCTGTCTTCACTGAGGATTATAGTTCGTTACTTTCCATGTTCATGAGATCATTAAGTACAAAGCAGCAGTCAGCTAGCGGCGTCTATAAACTCCATGCTCCAGATGCTTATGGCAAGATTCCAAGTGCAGGAATTATGATTTTGGGTTATGCAGTTGTGGGGTGGGGGGAAAAAGACATCAGCTGGCACACTTACTCTTATTTTTGATTAGGCAATGGCCAGGTAGATGGATACAACTCATACACCACCCACTGAGTAGGACGTTTATTGCCGACTGTACAGGGGAGACTGAAGCAGCCAATAGACATGATGGAGACAATATCGACCTCATTTGATCAAGGGAGCTCCTTTGCTATGGCCGCTCCCATTCCAGCCTTAGAGCCATTCTTAAATCCCCAGTTGCTTTTAGGCAATCGGATTAGAGAGGCGACCAGGCTGGCTTTTTTCCATCTGGGGCTGGCCAGGGGGGCTGTGTGACACATTCCAATGGATAGGGACCTTGCTACGGTCATCCATGCCTTCATCAACGCAAGGTTAGGCTCTTGCCACGTGCTCTACCTCGTATCCATTCAGGAAAGCCAAACTGGTGCAGCGTGTGGCAGCAGGCTTATTAAGTGGCGTATCCCAGTGGGCGCCCGAGGCCTGCTGATGTGGTGAGAGGTGCTGCTCATTTAGTGTCCTGCAGGCCTGACCATTCTGAGACACCATTAAGTTCCTGACTTAGCTAGCATCTCTAGTCCGGTGGAATTTATAGCCTCGAGCCTGAAAACTACCAATTTCCTGATTATCTAAATGAGGGGACTGGAGAACTGGGATTTTGCTCTCATTTAGATTTGACATGACATAACTTTCTGACCTTGGAGCTACTGGACAATTACCTGGATACCAATACTATCTTTGGGTATACATAGAACCCAGGCACATCTGCCATCTGAACATACGAACTAACTGTCAGTTTGGGGGACAGAATGGAATCTTCCGCACTGGGATACTGACAGGAACATCGGGACAACTTTCACCCTCCTGGCACTTTGGGACACTGAGGGGTCCCCACTTAGGACCCAGTGTAAGCACCTCTCATTTCTACAATTGCATGGGAAGTGGATCCTGAGTGATCCTGAGTCCATTTCAGCTTCAATTTTTATGACAAATACCCTCTTGGATCCAGAAATCTTTTGCTCTCTTCTCAGTGCTGCAGAGAATCGCTTGGTACCATGTTGCAAGCATCTTCTCTGGGTTTTCTCTTTGTCCCATCATGATTCCCGTAAAAATAATAAATAAAAGTGCCCTAAGCAGCCAATGAACAAACATAGTGAAAACGTTTTTACAGCAAATATAGGCAGTTTTACAGTGCTCCATTTGAACACATTTATTGAAATTTCCCCGGAGACTTGGTAATGTAACTGCTGCTGCTAAGATCCTAGCTAAGAGGAACAGCCTCTGCTGCATGATGGTCCATAGTAGACTAAAGGGAGTAAAACAATTACCGGTAATTTTCAAGGAACTGCATTTCCAGGGGTAGAGTTGGGGATGAGGGTTATGGAGATTGGGTATCACATAAGAACAGCCAGACTGGGTCAGATCAATGGTCCATCTAGCCCAGTATTCCAACAGTGGATAGGAGCAGATGCTTCAGAGAGAATAAACAGAACAGGGCAATTTTGAGTGACCCATTCCTTGTCATCCAGTCCCAGCTTCTGGAAGTTGGCGGTTCAGGGATACCCAGAGCACGGGGTTGCGTCCCTGACCAGCTTGACTGACAGCCATCAAAGGACCTACCCTCTATGAACGTATCAAATTCATTCATTAACCCAGTTATACTTTTGGCCTTCAGAACATCCCCCAGCAACAAGTTCCATAGGCTGACTGTGCACTGTGTGAAGTAGTACTTCATTTTTAAACTGGCTGCCTCTTAATTTCATTGGGTGACCTCTAGTTCTTGTGTTATGTGAAGAGGTAAATAATACTTCCTATTCACATTCTCCACACCATTCACAATTCTATAGACCTCTATCATATCCCCCTTAATCATCTCTTTTCTAAGCTGAACAGTTCCAGTCTTTTTAATCTCTCCTTCTATGAAAGCTGTTCCATACCCCTCATCATTTGTTGTGGTCCTTCTCTGAACCTTTTCCAATTCTAATAGCTTTTTTGAGATGGGGTGACCAGAACTGCATGCAGGATTCAAGGTGTGGGCATACCAGGGATTTATAAAGTAGCATTATGATATTTTGTTTTATTATCTATCCCTTTCCTAATGGTTCCAAACATTCTGTTTGCTTTTTTTGACTGCTGATGCATATTGAGCAGAAGTTTGCAGAGAATGATCCATGATAATGCCAAGATTTCTTGTGTGGGTGGGAATGTGTTTGGGTGGGTATGGTTGTTGAAGTCTTACCTGGAGGATGGCTCCTAAATGGTAGCAAAGACCTTCTTAAGTCTGGAGTAATTCCATTGACTTTCAAGTTCCTTCAGGTTTACACAGGCATCACTGAGAAGGTGCCACAAGTACTCCTTTTCTTTTTGCGAATACAGACTAACACGGCTGTTACTCTGAAAACAGAGAACAGAATTTGACTCCACGACTAAATGCAATTATTAGTGCCCAAAGGGGGTATGTCTACACTACCCGTCGGATCGGTGGGCAGCGATCGATCCAGCGGGGGTCGATTTATCGCGTCTAGTCTAGCACTCTCCCGTCGACTCCTGTACTCCAGCACCGTGAGAGGCGCAGGCAGAGTCGACGGGGGAGCGGCAGCCCTCTACTCCCTGTAGTGAAGACACCACCGTGAGTAGGTCTAAGTACTCACATAGCTGAAGTTGTGTAACTTAGATTGATCCCCCCGCCCTCAGTGTAGACCAGAGCGGAGAGATCCTTTGCTTTGCAGAGTTCAACTCCCAGTGTGAATGCTTTGAAAATGGGGTGTGAATCGTGGATAGATTCTGATAAGAGGATACAGAGCCTTCCCCATGGATGTCACCGAATGTGGTCTGAGTGAGCACTTGGTCCTACATGGGAAAGAGACTAACCCTGCCTGCAATCATCATTGGGGAGTCTACTGGTATTCCCAGTGTGCAACTGTTCACAACACAAAAATTGCCCCTCTACTTGGCATTAATTGGCACTAGGTACCCATTTTGGCAGCTTCGGCAGAGGCCAAGAACTGACTTTGCCATGGAAGCTGACCTAGCCTTTCCACCTAGATTTAGCATTCCCTCAGCTGAAGGTTGAAGCACATTGGACAAGTGGTGTGGGGAAAACTTGTCCTGCCATTGCCTGTAAGATAATGTACCTGTCTTGTGCAGAGGTTTTTCTTTAGCAAAGTAATTATCCTTCTCTCCATCATATTCCACCTCCCACAGGGCCTATTAGTTATTAATCCCTATAATTTCAGGGTGGACTTTTTGAGAAATTGTGTCTAGAGACTGGAGCGTCTTAGCAAACCATCATTAGCAACTGAGTGAAACTCTGTTCAGCAGAATTCACAGCTTCAAAATTGAGGGGGGGGGAAAATTAGAGGAACTTGGAGGTTGGCTTCTGTGTAGATTCAGAAGAAACTCTTGCCTTTTAAGTTAATTCCATGAGCAGTGGAGTAATATAAAGCAGCAAGAAGAGGAAGGATAATAATTTAAAACACACAGACTGCTGTCACTTGGACAGCACAGATGAAATTTCTCTGCTACTTCTCCCCTACCTTAGAGCAGCTGAAAGGTTGGGAGGTCGGCCATATGGAGACCTGCCACAGATGAGACGATGAGAAAGGTGTTGGACAGAAAGAAGAAAAAGCAGACATGCCTAGGGGAACAGGGGAGATAATAATCCTGCTGGATGCATTGGAGACTTTCCAAAGTTCTGCCCTAGAGGGACAGTCTTCTGATAGAAAAACTTTCTTCATACAATCAAACCTTTTGAAAAGAGGTTTCTCAAATCACATTGTGGTAAGAGCTAATACAGGTGATCGCTCAGTTCTTAAGTCTCTTTCTCTCTTTCGGAAATGAACAAATATACTTTGTAAATGACTGATGTTTCTTTAAAAGACACCGGAATCCCCCATATTGCGAAATCAGATGGAGCAAAGATACTTGTCCCACTCTCAAATAGGTTGGTAGCGTAATAGCCAGGGAAGGCAAACATTTCCAAATGCTGCAGGCATATCTGTGTGTGTGAAATCTCAGAGGATCTACTCTCCTGTCTGGGTGGGATTGTCACTTTGGGCCATTATTAATGTAAATACAGGAGCAAGAAGACAAAGATCAAGCAAATCTGGCACCAAATGTGGAACAGTAAATTAACCATCCATGTTAACAAGGAAAAAAGTGATGCTTCAGGACTGCTAGAACATCTTACAGTGAAAAGTGTCCCCATGAATGTGCATGGCCCCAGGAAAAGTGTCTGTTTGGCACATGTCCATTCAAATGAAGAAAATCCTGTAATGCATTCCCGGCTATCCGTCCTGCTCATTGCTTACGGGGGTCATCTTCTATGGAAAAATGAATGAGTCTAGAAAGCTGCCACAAACCAGAAAGACGAGGTGAAGTAGCTGTATAATTTAGACAAGGCAGAGGAGAGGAGATTTAACCTAGCAGTATAATATGGATGAGGTTCAAAGAAAGATTTGCTATTGGCCTTGGTAACTAAACAAAGAAGAACTGGTAAGTAATAGTTGTTTGCACCTCTATACCAAATATAGGATCTAAACAAGATTTACGAACATTGATTAGCTACTGGATGCTTCACCGCCCGCTTATTAATGATATAGAGTGTGACAGGGTGCGACTCACCACTGCGGCGCCCCCTGCTGGACATCATGGGAATCAGCTCTGCTAGCCAGGATTAGCTCTGTACCCTCTTCTGGTAGTATCTCGCCACCGTTACTTCTTCTCCAGGGACCTACATCATTCCCAGGACCACAGCATCCTCTTCGCGACACAGCTCTTCTGCTGTGCCGCACTCTGTGCTCCCCCCTTCTGGGGGACAGTATCACAATCCACTGTGCAGCCACTCCCCCCAATGGCTTCTGCAGCCAACTGGCTGGCCACTCAGTGGCAAGGCAGGGGGAGGAGGGGTGGAACTCAGGCCCGCCCACTACTCCAGGTCCCAGCCCACTGATCCTGTAGATGGCAGCCAGATGCTGCGTCTCCGCCAACCTTTCAGTACCTTTCCCTGGGCCACTTCCCTGTGGCCCCCAGCACTCTTTTGCCCTTTCCGCAGGGCCTCAGCCTGCAGATCCCTTCAGCCTACCAGGAGCTGCCTTTAGCTCCTCAAGTCTCTGCCAGCAGCACTGCTCTGTCTGGGGTGAGAGCTACCTTCAGCCTGCAAGCCCTCCTCAAGCTCCGGGGAGTGACTGAGGCTGCTCTCTTCTGCAGCCCTTCTTATATGGGCCTGCCTGGCTCTGATTGGCTGCTCCTATAAACCCTTCTGTGATTGGCTGCCTCCTGGGCAATTTCCCTGGAGCTCTATTAACCCCTTAGAGCCCAGTGTGGGGCAAACTCCACATCACAGAGGGTTAATACTGTAATTAGGGATGGTCAAACATTTCTGTCAAATTTGTTTCAGTGGGAAATTATGTTTTTGCAAGAGGCAAACATGTCGCAGAAAGTGTTTGCTTTCTGGAAAATTTTTTTTTTTTTCATCGAGTTTTGATTGCTGAAAAAGATCAGATTTATCTTCACTTTTTCAACAAACAAAATCCAAAAATTCCAACAGAAAATGTAAGTGAAAATGACACTATTTTTTTTGTTTTCATGAAATTTTCTGCAGCAACAAAAAAACATTTCTCAGCCAGCTCTAATTAAAATACCCATTATGCAGCTGGGTGAACGGAACAGTATGCTCAAGGCCACATTGCAAGTCAGTAGCCGAGGCTGGGAATAGAACCCAAGCTATGACTCCCAGGCTCCTGTGCTAACCACTGGACAGACTCCTCTCTTGAAGACAACATGAAAGCTATTGTAGATCATTCTCCAGGGTACAATCGGAAACCAAACAAGGGCTTGTTTATGTAGAGGGCTTTCTAAAAGCCAGACCACGGATAGTGGAGGACTTTTTAATACCATGCTACCGATTGGGCTAACCATGGTAAAACCACTGGGGATTGTTCTTGGAGGGAGTACAAGGTTCTGTATTTAAATTGATACTTAAGCAGTCAAGATCAGATACATTTTTGGACTCAGTCCTAGAAAATGAGCCAGGTATGATAATAAGACAGAGTCTGGGGAATATGTGAGGCCAGTGAATTGCATAAGCAGGCTTGAAACTAGAGCAGTCTCACCACTCACCAATAAGGATGAAGTTGCCTCCTAGCATCATAGCCCCTACTCTGCGATCTGAAAGGTCAGAGCTAGGCATCATGCCCAATTCCTCAACCCCTGCAGCAATGCAATGGCCCTCAGCGTGGCCTTCCAGTCTAATGCGTGGCACAGGATTGCAGCTCTCCGAACTCCCCTGGTACTCCGAAGTCTGAATATCGACCAAACCGGTGCTTCTGAAAGCTGTACACTGAGATTTTCAGACTCACCTAAAGCATCTATGACAGGTTTCAGAGTAGCAGCCGTGTTAGTCTGTATCTGCAAAAAGAACAGGAGGACTTGTGGCACCTTAGAGACGAACAAATTTATTTGAGCATAAGCTTTCGTGAGCTACAGGTCACTTCATCGGATGCATGCAGTGAAAAATACAGTGGGGAGATTTTATATACACAGAGAACATGAAACAATGGGTGTTACAGTGTGTGGTAACACCCATTGTTTCATGTTCTCTGTGTACATAAAATCTCCCCACTGTATTTTCCACTGCAAGCATCCGACGAATGTATATAAAATCTCCCCACTGTATTTTCCACTGCATGCATTCGATGAAGTAGGCTGTAGCTCACAAAAGCTTATGTTCAAATAAATTTGTTAGTCTCTAAGGTGCCACAAGTACTTTCTTTCCTAAAGCATCTAGACAGTCCATTTCCCTCCCGGTTGGGGAATAGGGCCTCCAAATGGCCTTGATGGTGTTGCAGGTCTCCACTGTATCTCCCCCTGGATCATGTTGCGATAGGGGCTCACCTTCCTGACCAACGAAGCAGAAGAGAAAGGGGATAATTGCCCTAATTTAATCCTGGCAGGGCAGGTGAGGCTGACTAGAGGAAGCAGAGGCTGGGGCCAATCAGAACAGCCCAAATGCAGGGAAAAACAGTTCCTGAGGGTGGGTAGGTCTGTGCTGCCAGTCCAAAACCACCATTAAACAGCTTCACTGTCCGATGGAGGATTCCCCTTTCGTAGGGGATATTCGGGTGGCATACAGCAGCTGTCGCAGGTCCTCTGTCACCCAGTTACTGACGCGGGGGGGAGTGGCTGGGGAAAGAAGGGCATGCCCCCGGGTCTCCATCCACAACCGATCTCTGGGAGGGCCACTGGTAGCCACCACAAATTACAGCAGCCTTCTCAGTACTCACAGGGACCAGCACAGCACCCAGACTGTGCTAAGATAGTGGGGAACAAAGGAGTCCTCAAACTATCTCCCCCTACCCCCACCCATATACACACACCTTCACCGAGCACTCCTCAGCTGGCATGGAGCTGGGGTCCTTAATGTCCAGCGAGGGATGAGAATCTGTTGGTGCCATTCAAGTGCCCAGTTCATTGAAACAAAGAGAGATGTCTCTTTTAAATGGGTTGCACTGTGGCCCTACACACTGCAACCTACTGCATGGCACCACTTCCCTGACTAAAAATGTGCCCTTCGAGGTTCTGTTCCAGCCATCATCATGAGCATGACACCCACTCCAGCCCGAGCCAAGAGGCGAAAATCAACCATTTATTCCCTTAAACTGAGTTTCTCCGGGGAGAGGCCCTTCTGTAAAATCAAAGTGGAAATGGGACCTCTCTTTTGCTGCTGGACACACCCACCCAGTACCCTGAAGCCCGTCACAAAGCTGGACTCGAGCCTTGGGCCAACAACCCAAGCACCCTATTCAGGTTACACACCAATTGATTTTAGTGCCACCCCTCCCTGCATAAACTCTGAGTAAATGGGCAACGATGTGGGCTTCCGGGGATGGGACTGAACAACTAAGAGCCTGGGCACAGTCCCACCATTCCCTCTGTGTGGGTGTCAGAGGGAAATAGAAATGTAGGCCTGGGAGGAATCTCAAGAGGTCATCTAGGCCAGCCCTTTGCTCTGAGGTAGGACCAAGTAAACCTAGACAATGTCCTTGACCGTGCATATCTAATGGCCCCTCTACCTCAGCCTGTCCTCTCCATCTCAGTTTCTTCAGCATGAAGCCACTTTCCACACTGTGCGGTGAGTAAGCAGGCTGCTCTACCAGGCCCCATCATTATGGGGGTTTAGAAGGCACCTCAGGTGCTGTGCAAACACATTGCACTGGGCTGAATTTCACTCAGGATGAGCAGGCTACAGATCAATAAATAAAACCTCAGGCCCAGAATCTAGTTAGGGGTGCGCACAGAAATCAAACACAGCGTATTTAGGCAGCAGTAGGACTCAGGGGATCTTCTGCCTGCCTGACACCAACATGGATGCTTCCTGTTGGTGAAAGTCACAGATATATCCCAGACTGGATCTGTGTATCCTTCTCCTCTGAAGCAGCTTCTGGTTCTCTCTCTGCGTGACAAAGATTCAGCAAAGAAAAATTATTTCCACATCTTAAAAAACACACCACACTTGCAAGCCCATCTTTTAGGTTTAAAGCATCTCTTTAAGCCCTTCTTTTACTGCTGGGAAAAGCAGGTGGTGCAATAAATGTTTTGTAGGGAACATCTAAATGGTCTGATTCCGCTGAGCTTTTGGTGGGACGTTACCTTACTGAGCCATTAGGGATGAAGGATGCCTGGTGGTAACGGTCATGGACTTGTCCTCCAGAGATCTGGGTTGAATTCCCTTTCAGCCACACACATCCTGTGTGACCTTGGCATGTCACTTCATTTCTCTGTGCCTTGATTCCCCAGATACTACAGTGTTGAGGGCCAGAGAAGGACCTCCCTACAATATATACCTAACGTGTTATCCAGGATGGAAGCATTCTCCTTCAGAATCTTCCTGTGTCTATCACATTTGCTGCATTCTGAATCCCTCATTCTTGATTAATAAGGCCATTTATATGTAAAGATCATCTGTGTTTCCTCGGAGTTCATCTGCGCCCGCTGCTCACCTTCCACCAGACATTCTGTACGGGATACTGTAATTGCGTCTATTACAAACATTCTCAATGTCACAAAGTGGTAAGTCCTACAACGACCTAAGCCCTAGCAGAAGACCCAGCAGCAGCATAAAAGCTGTAGGTCAGCTGTGCAATGGGGGCAGCAGAAAAGACCTCATGCAAGAGGCCTCAACACGTGCCTATCCACCTTGGAGAAGCTCTCCTTGATGGGTCTCTATCCCTTCCCCACATAGGTGGGATTGGTTACAGATCAGGGGCATGGCTAGCAGGTCAGTGAAGACTGCATGCATCCACTGAACCAAAACAGCATTAGGCTATATCCATGATTCCTCCCCATGGCCTGAATTGGCAGCCTTCACCCTGTTGCATAGGCAGCTAGAAGGAGTGGAATGGATAATTCTGTGGTTGCTTGTGACCTCACCATTGTCGCTAAGCTGCGTAGCTCCATGGAACGCAGTAGCAGCAAGTTACAGAGCTCTGATCATCCTGCTCCACACACCAAGGCTGCTACCACTCGAGCTAACAGCACTGCAACCGAAATCCTTTCACTGCAACGAGAAAGAAAGAGACATTGATAAGGAAAGTTAGACAAGCACAAAGCCACAACCTCAGACTCCACTTCGACAGTGTTCCCCCTGCATGGACAGAGAGAATCTCTGTGAGGATTAGTCAGCAGGCTCATCCCACAGCTGAATGCACTCGTCCAGAACGGGGTCCTTCGCTTGCTCTTATTCAGATGCGGACATCACTTCACTGCACCCATGTCATGGAAAATGAAATCCATTAAAAGCATTACAAGGTTGTTATGTTTCCAGAGCAATATCCTTCAGCCTGTGTCCTCCTATGACCCGCTGCTCTGCCTCCAGTATTTTTTTTTACTTCAATGCACAATCTGCCTGCAATCCACTGAAAGGACACTGTGTAGCTCTGTAGGTTTCAGAACCGGTGCCTTCCCCACCTGAGTCCTCTCCATGGCCTATTCTTATGGGCTGCCAGGGAAGCATACCCTGCATCTCAGTTTGGATTCTTCATTAAACTGAACCTCCAAGAAAACCCTTTTCAATCTACTCAGAGGATTTTCTCTCTACAGCTAAAACTGTTTAGCTGATGGAAAGTTGTTTGGAAGAAGTGTGGGCAAAAGATAGAAAACATCAGTCTAGGTTTGTATGCCATTCAGGAATGTCAGCTGAGGACCATTCTGAAGACAATAGAAGTTAGATCAGGAACACATCCTAATTTCATGAGGGTTCCTGGTTGTCTGAACTCTTCACACATTCCTAAATTCTATTCCTGGTGTGACAATACATTGCTGACAGAGTGAACGGAGCTCTTTGAAAGCATCTCCACCCGATTGTCTTAAATTGTCATGATTAGTGATGGGTGAGCCTCCAAAAGTTCCAAGTGTCCTGGTAAGCCCCCAAATGTTTGGAAGCTTATCCAGACCTTCTCTGAACTCTTGGAGCCGCATGAGTCTGCAAAAGTCAGCTGGAAATCTGGAACGGCGCCATTCCTAGAAATGCCACCTCTGAAGCAACTTTCAAAATTGATGACGTAACCTCAGACAATGCTGATGGACTGCAATTAGCTCTAATACCCTTCTGTTCCAGTGGATGTTACTTTCTGGACAAGTAGCAACCAATTCTGAGTTATGCTGTACATGTATTTTTTTAAGACAGAGATCTTGAAGTTTGCTGCTAACAATCAACCACGCTTTAATTTTTCACTCTCCCAACACACACACACACCCAACTTTCCCCTAAGAATTCTGGGTGATGTGGTCAAACAGGCATTTGGTCAGTAACTTAACCTCTCTTTGCCTCCTTTTTAGAGCTGCTTGATCATTAACTGATTTGCAAATGCACCCCATTTGCTTTGCCATTTCATTGGGCCACATTAGTTTTTCTTCACAACTATTGGAAGGGCACTGAAAATATTCACAAACCCCATCAAGTTTCCAGACTTTTAGAAGTAATATTTTGTCATCCAAAAATATGTCCCAGAGGCTTATCTGTTTAAAACATTTGTCATGAACTCAGAGAATGGAAACAATGCGAGGCAACTCAGCTGCCCAGTCATGCAATGTGAATAATGAACAACTATTCAGTCCGTGCGGAAGAAACAGGCTGAAAACTATTTGGTGAAGCTATTCAGTAAATATGTAGTAATAATGACTAGATTTGCAGAAAAAGGTCTATTAATGAAAGTTTTACCTTAAAAGGATACACCTACTCTCTATCACTCAGAGCAACCAGCTCTGATCTGTTGTGCCTTAAAATGTGGATAGTACTTAACCATCTACCTCACAAAGGTGTGATGAGGATTAATTTATTGATTGAACTCTGACCCATCCTTCAAAGATATATTATTGTTAGGTATTATTGTTAAGTATGATTATCCTCATCATTTGACTGAGCTAAGCAGTGTAATTAGGAGTACCACTAGAAGGCACTCAAGACACAGTGGGAACATAATGTAAAACTGTTTCAAAGAGCGGCCTTCATTTATACACACACACAAACTGCCCACTCACTGTTCAGACATTATCAACTGTGCTCAGGTGAAAAAAATTACATGCACAATTCTCTTTGCTGTTGGAGTCTATCCTTTGAATGCACAAGCGCTTAAATAGGAAGCATGGAGGTGTCTGTTTGTGTAGATTTGCCTGGATATGAATGGAGGACAGGTGGGGGGTCCTTTAAAACTTTGACCCAATGTTGCAATATTACCCTAGGCTCACCTATTAAAACAGAGACTGCCAGTTAAGCACTCTGATGAAGGAGGAATTTACCGGAACAGAAGACACCAATCACTCACAAAACGCATTCACGTTTATGTCAGGTTTTTGACTGACTAGTGCTAAAGTTTTTATTCCCTCCAATGCTCTTCCACTCAGTGTCTCTGAAAAGAAGGACTTTCCACCCTTTCCCATTGAATTTTCATGCAAAGCGCTGGCTGGAGAGTGAAATATCCACTGAGATAGCATGGGTCAGAGCCCTTTGCTTTTCCAGAAAAAAAAATCTGGTTTGTGGGTTTATATTTTATTTCAGAAATTCTCTTTCCTTATTTCTGTTTATTTTTACATTCTGCCTTTTAATTATTCACTCCCCACTAGTCAGCTCTCTGCTTGTATCTCTTTTTTCTACCAAAGCACCACAGCTTCCTTCTCCATGCTGAGAGCTCTTGGGGGGCTCTGCTCTGTCTCTGTAAAGTAGGATGAAAGTTCAGCTAGTGACGACTAAACTTCAGAAGGTTCGGTGGTACAGTTCAGATGGGTACCCGGAATTCTGGAAGCTGCACCAAAGTTGCTCTGAAATTCACATGCACAAAGCTAGGCTGGGAGTCATATGAGGAGTGGGTGCCATGCCTTCTTCCAGTGTCACCAACGTTCTCTTTCTGACACCAGTCTCACCCTTTGCTGATGTCTGGGGTCTCGTAGGTTGGCTTCCCAGGGGAGGAATATATCCTGAGTATACTCTAAGTATAACTTGCTTTCTTTACACACATACACACACACACCAGTCCTGGAACAGAGACAATCACAAACAGCATACAGCCAATCCCCTCACTCAGAAATCTCAGCTCACACACTAGTGCCCAATTTCCAGGAATCTCTGTCCCAATAGTAGCCTCCAAATATAGAAAATAGGGCAGAGGGCAAACTAATAAAATTAATCATAATTCTGCAGCTTCTCAAAGACTAAAAACTTGCTCGCAGACTAAGAAAAAGAACGAGCATGTCTATGTGTAACAGCGCCATCTGGTGACCCCTGCAATAACATATCCTACTTCCTATAATCAACTCCTGTTTATAGTCAGATCACAAATACTTCCTAGACAGTCTCTCTTAATATTTAATATAAGTAATTTGAGATAAAATACTTAGCATATATGTACAGTGCTTAGTAGTGTATGTATCTTGCGTAGTGCTTATAAGGGTTATTATTTTAGATGGACTCAAGCTGAATGAACTTTCATCGAACACTCTTGGTTTGAGGTGATTTGTACCCGTAGTTCTGGTTCGACTTATTATGAGTGTATTGCCATGTGGCAATGTTTCTAAGTTGTTTGGTAAAGTGCTCTGTGTCCTGGTTTTAGAGTATAACGCACGTCTCATTCCCCTTGGGACATTTCCCTTTGGGTTGTACTGGTCAGACTAGGGGACCACAGTGGTCACGTCTGACTAGGGTGACCAGATGTCCCAATTTTATTGGGACAGTCCCGATTTTTGGGTCTTTTTCTTATATAGGCTCCTATTACTCCCCACCCACTGTCCCGATTTTTCACACTTGCTGTCTGGTCACCCTACTTCTGACCTTATAATCGATGAATCCCAAAGTGCATCCACTGGGCTCCTCACCTACCATGCAAAGGAACATTAAGGTTACACCGTGCTCTGTTCTCCTGCAGGTTCTTCCCCCTTCCTATGCCCCCCTCATAGCCATGCGAGTCATGCCAGTGTGTGGCCCTAGATTTTAGTTTGCTAACGCCCAAATCAATTTACTCTACCCACAGCCTGATACTTGTTTTCCGCCAGTTCGCTCAGGGCTTGTGCTCAGTACATTTCCAATCGCAAACAACATCTCTGCAAAGGGTGGCATCTGAGCAAAAGTAATTTCCAAGTGACTCATCAAATGGTGCTGAAGCAGGTGAAAGCCTGTGTGATACAGATTATCGGCTTTTTCCCATTCTGAATCATTCCCCAGTATGAAACTGAAATTCGCAAACAGTATTATGCTTTCGACTAGTGCTGCCTGAATTATCAAAAGCTGCTTTGTGTCCAAGACAGACAGGAGAGAACGGGGACATAGAAATTAGGGATGGGAAAGACCTGTTCATCATCTAGAGTCAAATCCTGCTTTCCTTACTCATCTACTCCACTGACCCATCGTCGATGGGACTACTTATAGGAGCAGGGCAAACGGAATATGCCTCATAGATCCTCCTGAGGTCGCAAGATCACTCCTCTCAGTACATTCTCCCAGACTTTATCCAGTCCAGTTTCAAACAACTGAAGTACAGTAGTGAGGCCTCCACAACTTCCCTTGAGAAACTGTTGAACAATCTAGTTGGTCTCACCAGCAGATCTACCCTCATCCACAACCAACGTCTTCCATTGCTTCCTTTCACCCTCTCCCTCCTAGTGAGAGCTCCTTCGGCCACACTAAATTATTTCTCTACTGAGCGGCAGTTTATGCCCTTCGGATACCTATCTCCTGTCACAGATTGGTGCTGCAGGTCATTGTTCATTGGGAACGAAGGGAAACGTCTACAAATGGTGTTTCACTTGTGACCTAAATAAAGCAGAATTTAACGCCAGTTTTCAAGGCCCGTGTCTGAGGAACCACCTCTCTCTACCATCCGCTGCTGTTGAACTGTGTTCAGAAGAGGGGCTAGAGTTAGGACATGGGGCTGTTCAAAGGGCGTTCTCCCCGAGGGAAATCTAGGATGGAATTTTCAGAAGTGCTCATCATCAGCTGAACTCTTTTCCCATCGAAGTCAGTGGTAAAGCACCCATTGACTTCAGTGGGAGCAGAGTTAGGTCAATGCTGAGGGCTTTTGAAAAGAAATCACACCCGTAGTCCGCTTTGGAGGATCTCCATTGCTTTTGGAGTCCATGATGCCTGCGCGTTTGGAAGCTCTGTTGTGGCCTCACGCGGGGTTTAACTGCTCAGAGTTCAAGCTCACCTCTGCAGTGTGGGTGTGTGGGGGTGTTTTTTTTATCATCATTTGTCTCTTGCATTCGCAAAGATTGCCAGGTCTGGACTTGGTCATATTTTACATCATGCAAAAATAAAGCACTTTGCCTTCTGAAATATGCATACAGTAGGTGGCAAGGCCTAGCACCTCTGCTTGTGATTCAGCGAAGGAATGGCGCGGAAGTATTAAGCCTGGACATTTCTTAACTATTTACGAACTATAAATGGGTTAAAAAAAACCAAGCACAGAACTTTTATCTCAAGTCATCACCCATTTTACCTGCCCTTGTTTTACTGTTAATGAGCTTGCTGCTGTAACTCTCCAATCAATGACAGGTTTCAGAGTAGCAGCCGTGTTAGTCTGTATTCGCAAAAAGAACAGGAGGACTTGTGGCACTTTAGAGACTAACAAATTTATTTGAGCATGAGCTTTCGTGAGCTACAGCTCACTTCATCGAATGCATCCAATGAAGTGAGCTGTAGCTCACGAAAGCTTATGCTCAAATAAATTTGTTAGTCTCTAAGGTGCCACAAGTACTCCTTTTCTTTCTCCAATCAATGTGCTTTATAGTTCCCCCTTTATGCCAGTCTTTAGAGGATATAATTATTACAGAAGGTTGGCTATTTAGATCAGGCTGCAGCATTTCCTGCTTTTAGCTCTGGAGGTTCCCCGGTTCAATCCCTGGTAGGTCAACAAAGAGAGCAGCCATTGTGCTGCCATACAGCTGACTGGGGATCACTCAGACTGCATATTTCTAACTAGCCATGCTCATCTCCAAGAATGTTCTGAAAAAAACAAAAACATAAAAAGGACTTAAAGGAGAATTAAGAAGTGGTTAAGATCATGAATGATTGACAAAAATATGTGCAGATTTTGAAATGGTCAGTAACAAGACACAGAAGCTATCTGGGCAGCTATTGATCATTTTCAAGTTTCCAAATCTACATCCCAATCCTGCATCCCTTGTGCTCATGCTGGTTTCAGTGGGGCTCTATGCCATTTGAGGGGGTCTGTCCGTGTGGTTCACAATGCACGATCAAGGCCCTATTTTGTTTCTGACAAAATCCTAAATAGGTTTCCATTTGTCTCGACAACATCCTGGCCTTTCCCTTCAGTTACAGAAGTCTAATTTCTGCTGCAGAAACAGGCCTAAACTACTGAGCAGACTTTATTTTCAGCTACAAAGTTGGAAAAAGCTAGTAACGTAAAACTGACTAAAATTGATTTCTGTGGTTCCAGACCATAGTAAACTCTCAGTTCCGTGTGAAGAAACCAACTGCCCTGGGTGATAAATTGATTGTTTTCCTGTTAGCTTTGGAATTTGCCAGCACTGTAAACGGCTGCCCTTGCCCAGGGCCCCTTGTCCACAGACTGAAGCTGGAGAACAATAAAAAACTAGTTGGAAGATTCTTAGAGCCCCTCCATTTTAAGCAGCCAGCTGCTAAGCTCTGTAAGGCTGGCCATAAATTGTCTGATTATCTGCAAGCGGCATCTTTAAGTAGAATAAAAGAAATGGCATGGGGCTTGCTTTCTATGGAAGAGCTCAATAGAATAGTATAAGCATTTCAAGTATAAACCCAATGCCAGGATCTGCAAAAGCACAGGACACACTCCCACCTCTTCCCTGATTGATAGCAATTGTTGGAAAGCAAAAATAATTCTGTCTGACTCATTATTCCTTTAGGTCTAGGTGACATATCACCATCTTTTTAATGCTGGAAGACAAGTCATGCAAGGAGACTCAGCATAAACTCAAAGACTTCATAAAGATTCACTACTTTCCTCCCCTACCCACGCACTTACCAATGGGATCTACTCCCAGGTGTGGGGTGTTTGATTTCTTAGAAGGAAGGCATGTGTTAAAAATAGACATCAAGATGATGCCTGGAAGATCACAGGGGAATCTAATAAAATAAAATGATATCAAAAGAAAATAGCCAAATGGAATTTGAAAGTCAAAAGCTGAGAAAGCTTTAAAGAGACAGTATCTTTTCATGTAGATTCTTGCTATAAATATAGGGTCATAGAATCATAAAATCATAGAATATCAGGGTTGGAAGGGACCTCAGGAGGTCATCTAGTCCAACCCCCTGCTCAAAGCAGGACCAATCCCCAACTAAATCATCCCAGCCAGGGCTTTGTCTTCAGCTGGTGTAAATCTTTAATGGGGCTGATTTTCAGTGGCTGAGGAGCTGGCTCATAATCACTAGCCTGCCTATCTTCCCATTTTAAGTAAAATAATACCTACCCCAATCCCTTCCTCTGATTCAAGATTTGAAGCCAAATAGCAAGGAAATGGCAGAATAATATATTCTTCCCTTGAAAGAGTGTATCAGTTACATATTAGCAACCCTCTGCCATGTCTACCAGGCCAGATTCTGGAAGAAGAACTTGCCAGCTATCACTTTTAAGTTCTTCTGCATGGCATAAAACTGAGAGAACTTCTTTGCCAACACAGGAAATGCCAAATCAGAGGCTTTGGACTGAAGTTGCAGTTCAATTTTCTCCTGGAACGGGCTAGTGTAAAGTGAATCTTGGGCCCCTCAGTTATTGCACATCATCTGTCTAATGCTGCAGAGGAAGTGACAGCTTTGACTCTGACTGGAGAGGAGAATGCAGTGATTTTTGCTAATTATCATCAACCTCTAAGCTTCCCCCCAAAATGAATTGTCAGTTTGATGTTCCCAATGTTATGTGAGCAGCGCTGTACTTGCTTACCATTGTCACGTGGTCTGAAATCTTGGCTCACTACTTACATGATCATACCAGAGTCAAATGAGTCACACAGGTAAGGCAAGCTGTATTTTCTGGTCCTCTTCTTTTCCTCATCAGCCCATCCTTGTGCTTGTTCGGTTTAACTTTTGCCTGTCGCCACATCTGGTTTTGATAAAATATGTGGAGATAAAGTCCCTGAACTCCTTACAAGCCACCGGCCCAAACACTGTAATTCAAATGTTTTGTCTAATGCGCCCCCATTAAATTGAATCTCTTAAAAGAGAGAGTGAGAATTCCTAGTGCTGATGGAAGTTCAAAGTCAACATAGTGTGAATCCAGAATAGATGGCTGTCACTCAGGCTGATATCACCTCCCGGAACTATCTAATCAAACGCATTTGGCCTCAGAGATGGGAGGCTGGTGGAACGAAACTTTAAACGGTGTTTTCATCCATGCTGGAATGGCACGATTTGTGCTTTCGTTTGTTTGTGGCGCAACTGCTTTTAAAAAAACTATGCTAATCATAGTTACATAATCACATAAATGATTATTTAAGTGAAATCTAAACCAGCTAGGGGACTACATGCCCCAAAACAGTACAGTCTTTTCAAATTTCTGTTGAGTTGAGCCAATATAAAAATAAAGTCTATATTCTTGTATAACCTTTGGGCTCAGTATATTTCTTAAAACCAGTGCTTTTGGGGCTAGTGCATGGTTTTAATTTAAAGGGAAATGTAACATTTTACCAATACGCTGTTATGGGAAGTAAAATTTCTCTGTTAAACTCTTTAATCTTTTTATTCATGTGTTTTGTTGTTTTCAGGCAGGGACCGGGTTTGTCATATGCTGCCTTATGTAAAATAAGCGACTCTATTTTCTTTCTTCTAAACAAACCCACTGCATTTTCTCCCTATCTATCATCTAAATGAATGCACTATGTTGTCAATCTATCACATTTCTAAGGTGCTTGTCATCATAGTATGCAGGTAGTACATAAAAATATAATGAAGTTAAATTAAATAAAGAAAATCAATGCTCAACTCCCAGTAAAACTGCGACAAATTGCATTGAGAGGGTTGGCAAGACAAGAATTTCGCCCTCCATGTTTAAGCACAGGACCTTTCATAAGTATCTTTACTAGCAGCAGTGACATCTCATTGTCCTCAGGGCTTCTACATCTGTCAAATACCAGTATTGCCAACCCAGGACATTCAAAATTATGAGTCAGGCTCCCAGAATATCATGAGATTGACTTAAAATAATTAAATGTGAGGATCTTCTTTTTGTCTTCTGTTTTTTGAGTTTTTTCTCCTCAGCCATGACATGGGTTCGAATTTTGCTTTGTTATAACATGAAAAGCGAAGGTTCTCCTGTAATAACATGACTCCAGGAGCTGGACATTAAGAAAGGCAGCAGATATTGCGTGGCTCATAATAGTTCTCAAGCAGCGTTTTTCTTATTTTGTGTAGCTGTACATTTCAATTATTGTAGACGGAAATATTTTTGTCAGTTTGTGTGTGTACGTTGAAATCAACATTTACCAATAAAAAATTGAATCCTTCTAAGCCTATTTTGATTGGTGAAAAAGGAGACTCCGGCTCGCTGGTCCAGATCCTCAGCTGGTATAAATTTGCATAGTTCAAGAAGCTTCAGAGGAGCTAAGCCGGACAGCTGAGAATCTGTCCATTTGTGCGTATTGCTATGCTATGGAAGTGTGCATTTGATTGCAGGATCAGGGCCTTATGTTGACAATGCAGTGAGAGCTGGGCTCATATCTCCCATGTGCTCTGAGCATGCAGCTGGTCCTCACAAACTATACATAATAAAATAAAAATGATTATTGTTAATAAAAGAGGGAGATCAAAGTTTTAAGCAAACCTGAAATGAAACAGGTAGGGCAGTTCAAGTTAGTTGTGCCTATATTGCATATTTTAAGCTTTGAATGTACTCTCACTCAATTTCACCTAAGATTTTTTCCATCACAAAGTGCTGAGTTACAGTTAAATGGCAGATGATATTTTCTGATTGTGTGACCAATTGCTTGGTTTTGTGCATGACTGGCTATTTGTTGGGGGAGAGTGCTTCAAAGCTTAATGGCCCCTTTTGCAGCTCAACAAAGAAGCTACACTCTTTGCGAACCCATTTGATTAGCTGAGAGGCAGGAATCTTTTTGGAGCTTCATGTGAGAAGCACAGAAGTACCTGGGGCTGCCTTTTTTGTAGAGGACTCAGAATATGCTAGTTTACAAACTAGCTGTTAGAACAAAAATTCAACAGCAGAAAAACAGAAATCATCAGTTGAATATAGAGTGGCCCATTCTATCTATTCAGGGATACAGTTTCAAACAGACTCCTTTAATATACCCTCAAAAATTATAGGCCCATCTCTTTGCACAGTTACAATCCTCTGGGCCCAAATCCGGACCCTTCATGCCTTGCTTCTCGGTTTGTACACATGACAGATGTGCCCCTTCTTCTTGGGAATATATTTTTAGAGACCTAATGGAAATATGGGCCTCACTGGTCAACAGATTCTTTTGGTCTTTGGCAGAAGTTCTGTAAGGTCCCGATTCTGGAAAGTATATCAGCGTATGCTTAAGTACCATTGACTTTACTGGGAATTGAACATATGCTTAAAATTAAATGCATGCATCCCTCCCTGAACAGGGATGTTTTCCTGAATTGGGGCCCAAGAGCAGAATTGTTGGTTGATTTGTTTTCCATCCAGCAGCTCTGGTACAGGATGTTATATCCCCCTGGAGTTATTTTATGTGTACAGGCAGGACACACACAATTTTGCCGCCTGCTTGCCCAGTTTGGGCTTGACATCATCCAATGAATTCTGTTTATGTAGAATAATCAATCTGGGGCACTGTCTGCAGTAGATCTTTTCACACCGGCCCAGCCAAAGAAGGTTTCTGACATACAATCCATTCCTAGTTAGGTTTCCCTACATTAAATGTGAGAATCTAGTGCAGCTTTCCAAGAAAATAGATGGCAGGAAGTTATGTTCTCTTTTTTTTTTTCTCTCTCTCTCTGTTGCTTCTGATCCATCTGTCCCTTCATGTGACTGTGTTTAATTTGTATTTGTGCTTGTTAATGTGAAGCTGTGAATGTGTCTCTGCACTGAGATTCCATTTAGCTGAGAACATTTACACAAATGCACCAGAACTGAAGGAGAAGAGTGTTATTAAGGTAAGGGAATAAGAGAGCCTATGATGGGGCTGACAGACCCCACGCTGGCAGCGATAGGGTTAATGAGGCAGGTGAGTGCCACACTGTGGACAAGCAGGAGAAGGAAAAAGCCTGTGGACACAGTTGACCCTGCCATGCTACAGCGGCAGCCAGTGTCAGGTGTGGAGAGTGGAGGTAAAAGGAGGAGGTCTAGCCCAGGTCAGGGCAGATCAGGGCCAAGTTCAGATTTCCACCTCGCTCTCAGGGAGGGAAGCCTGGTTCGAGCCTGAAGCTTGGGACAACCTGCTACCTAGAAGAGCCTCCTGGTAGAGAAGACAACTGAATCCAGGAGACAGTCCAAGAAGACTGGCCACACAAACCCCTGGCCACGATCTTGAGTTTATAGTTTGCCTTTGTTTTCTTGGACTTTAAAACCCTGGAAGGGCAGCGACCGAGCTACTACTACCCTGAACCAGAGAGATGGGTCAGCCAACATCAAAGACTCTCAGCTGGACAAGTCATGCCCCAACCGGAGGCATCACTTAGACACCTTGGTTATAGAGCCTCCGTGAAACTTATGGAGCAGCCCCTCCCCTCTTCCCCTCCCTAAAAAAACCCACGCAAAGAGAAAGGTTCAAAGCCACAACATGTTTTTAATCAGAATAAAATCTCTGCAAAGCCCCAGCATCTCTCACTGTGGTTTCCTCCTGAAAATATTTGGTGAGTCAAGGGATTTGCACCCCCAGTTTAAAGTATTTCCTATATTTTCAACCCCCACCTTACCCCCTGAAAATGATTAACATTTAAAACCATGGAGCAGTTTGCCTGTCTGTGAAACAAGAGCAGATCTGAGGACAAAACCACAGTGTATACAGCCATTTAGAATCTCGGCTCTGTTCTTTGTGAGATGGTTTAGCTGGACACTGATTTATTCTCCTCTTTCGCTGTATTATCCTTTACATTTCAATTCTATTTATCCCCATCAGAGCTGGCCCTACGGATGTGCAAATAACAGGGCTGCCTGCGGACCCCGCCATGCCCCAAGTGGCTGAAGCAGAGAGCTGCTGTAATAAAGCTGGTTTTTCTTTTATAAACAGGATGAATATGGATGGCATGAGAGTGGTGGGAGAATGATGCGAAGGGGGAAGAGAGTGGTGTCCCCTGGTGGAGAGAGGGGATTAAGAAACTGGTACCTCCCCTAGGCAATTCTTGTGCTCTCTCTAAATTTTATGTGTGAGCATCTCCAATCTCACTGGAATCCTTTCCCAGGCACATGCTGGATTTCATGAGAAGGATAGGTATTCTTCCAAGGGCTCAGCACTTAATTTTTAACAAACGAAACAGACACTCAGAAACAGACCGGGCTGTGAGGGAAGTCCTGCTCTGGCAAACCGCTGACCACTTGCTCAACCCATCTCCTGGTTACAGTCACATTCTACCCCTCTGCTAACCCCAAAATTCCTATCGATACATTCGCCTGGACGGCAGTCGCTGGCTTGCACAAGATCAGATTTGCCAACCACAGACCCCCCCAAAATAGTCAGGCAGATGCCCCGAAAATCATGAGATGGGGTTAAAGACAGGGAGTTTTTAATGTACATTTGGAATTTTTTCTTTACCTTTTTAGGCCCTTAGAGTTCACTTGGGGCATGTTTTTAAAATTTTCTCTGCAGCCCCGAGAGCAAGAAACCTACTTTAAATGAAAGCTGAGCTTCTCACGTTCACATGGCTACAGGAACTGGGGCTTCAGAAGAACACCAATTATTGTGCGAATTGGGATAAAATCGTGAGAGCTGACATCGCAAGAGAGCCACTCCGAAATTTGCGGGAGGAACTCAGATCCTCCCAAAGCTTAGGCCCCTACCACTTGGGCTAAAGGAAAAGCTCTCCTAGCTCTTAGAAGCACAGGAAATTGGACACGGAGTTGAGCAGTTCAAATTCCATCCAGTACAGTGCACTGGTTCACACACACGCTAGCCAGTTCATTGCAAACTCACTTAATTAGACAAACCCTTCTTCAAGAATGACAGGAGTTTAAACTCCAATCTAGCACCGTCATGGGACTAGAACCTGCACCTCACTGCTACAAAACAACAGACCTCTACTTCTTGAGCTAATGGAGAACCCTTTAGTTTTCAGCACCATAGGGCCTACATTGAGCAGTTCTGAATCCATCCTTAGGGGGCACATACGCGGACAGAATCGAGCACCCATGGATGGCCCTTAGACTATTGCAAATACCATTGATAGTAAACTCTAATTGTTGCACAGTGTCCTTCAAACTAAACGTAAAGAACAACACAAGACATCCAAAAAGTGTAGCATTTTGATGTATGAAGAGGAAACAAGTTTCCGGTAGCAAAGGATTCCATCCAGAGGAGACCTACATCTATTGCATGTCAAAAGATTTGACCTGGAAACACTTTTTGGTCTTTTCTTCCAGTCTATTCTGTCTTGTTGTGCTCAGGGAAAGTCTCAAATAGCTGTTAATAATTTACACATCACAGTGGCATATAAAATGGCAGCAATTCAGCTGTTGGAATGGCATTAAAACAGTCCCAGTGCCTGCGTTGAAAAATGCCGGCAACTCCAGAAACTGAACACACAAGTGCAGGCCATCAGGACATGCTGCGGCTGTAAACATTTGAAATGAGACCTCGACTGGCAATAGTGGTCCGATCAATAGACTTTCCAAACTCTGTCTGACTGGCTGATCCTGGGAAATAGTATCTAGTCGGGATAATAGCCATAAAAATCCCGTTTGAAGGAATGTTTACACTGGGGCAGTAAGGATTTGCATAGTTCTTGGTGGAATTTTTCCCTGATAGGGAAGAGACTGACTAAGGACTCCCAGGATTCTCATTCCAGTTCTGGTACAGGCTCGCTGTGTAGCTGTGGGCAAGTCACATCACTGCCTCGTGCCTCAATTTACCCTCCTATAAAATAGCAGTGACAGTATGTTTCCTAGACTAGGTTGTCATGAGGATTCCCTAATATAAAGTGACTAGGGAAGTTTATTTACCCCTTCACATAACACAATAATCAGGGATCACGCAATGAAATTAATAGGCAGCAGATTTAAAACAAACATATAGAAGCACTTCTTCACACAGTGTACAGTCAGTCTGTGGAACTCATTGCCAGGGGATGCTGTGAAGGCCAATAGTATAAGTGGGTTCAAAAAAGAATTAGATAAGTTCACAGAGGATAGGGCCATCAATGACTACTAGCCAAGCTGGTAAGGGATGCAACTCCATGCTCTGGGTAAACCTCTGACTGCCAGAAGCTGGGACTGGATGACACAAGATGGATCACTCAAAATTGCCTGGTTCTGTTCATTCCCTCTGAAGCATGTGGCACTGGCCACTGCTGGAAGACAGGATATTGGACTTGATAGGCCATTGGTCTGACCCAGTATGGCTGTATTTATGTTCCTATATTTTTTAAGCTGCTATTTAACAGCAAACCATTATTATTATTATTTTATTAAGTGAGAGAGCAAAATATTCTAAAGGCCCTATTCTGAAATGCAACATGCCAGTGTGTAAAAGAATTTGACACAGAATAGCTCAGTGTGTGCTCATTCTGCTTGATGATCTGTCTACCCACTGTATGTTTAAAATGTGAGACCTGCATATTGCACCACACAGAGGGCAATGAGAAGATGAAAGAGAAAGAAATGGAGGGGCGGAGAGAGGGGTCAGAAGAGAGGATACAATGCAGGAAAAAGGGAAAGATGGAACTGACAGAGACATGCATACAGCAAAATGTTGGCTGCAGCAGACAAAGAAAAAGTGGCACGAAGGAAAGAGAAGAGAAGGGAGTCTTCCCATTGACTTCAAAGGGCGTTGGAGCCAGTCTCTAGGAATTGATGTTGTTTAATGGAAATTCAAAGACAATGTTACAGTTAAATATGTGCAAAAGAGGGGAGATTCCTTACTTCCAGTGGCATGTATCATTCTTTCTTGCTGCTGAACCATCCTTTCCAAGGATGACTTTTAGCTCTGAATCATAGGGTCCAACTCCCATTGGAAAAACTCCGATTGACTTTAATGAAAGTTGGATCAACTCCCATAAAAAGCAAGAATTTTTGTACCAGCTTGTACCAAATGGCCAGAATTTGGGGGGAAATAAAATCATGGTGGAAGATAACTCAGGCTCACCTACAAAGGCTTTATTCCCTCTCCCGCTCCTCAGAAATCATCACCCTGCAAATTACACAATAAATTACAAGGTGCTCAGGAGACACTATAGCTCCTGCCAGATCAGCTCTGGAAATACTGGATTAGCTATTTGGGCCCAGATCCACAAAGATATTTAGGCTGCAGACTTCCATTGAAATCAGATGCCCACACCCAAGCCACATGTACCTTTCTGGATAGAATCAGAGCCAACAGGAAGCTTTCTATGATGAGTATACACTGTAGCTCATGCAGCTATCCAGCAGTGAACAAAGCATCAAGTGTAATTGTCTCCACCAGTGCAGACATATACCGAACCTATTCCAACCAGAACATGCTTTTCTAAAATACTGCATGTGGGCAAGCAGAAAAGGGTTATGTGCCAGAGATACACGGGAGTGACCAGGAGTCACTTGCTGAAGGCCATTGGGGGGGGGGGGGGGGGCGGGGGACACATAACAATCTTCAAATATGTAAAAGGCTGTTAGAGAGAATGGTGATCAGTTGTTCTCCATGTACACTGAGGGTAGGACAAGAAGCAATCGGCTTAGTATGCAGCTAGGGAGATTTAGGTGAGATATTAGGAAAAATGTTCTAACTCAAAGGGTAGTTAAGCTCTGGAACAGGTTATTTAGCAAAGTTGTGGAATCCTTACCACTTGAGGTTTTTAAGAACAGATTAGACAAACGCCTGTCAGGGATAGTCTAGGTATACTTAATCCTACATCTGCATGGGGGCTTGGACTAGATGACCTCTCAAAGTCCCTTCCAACCCTACATTTCTATGATTCAGGGGCCTATGGGAAACATGGGTTTTGTGGATCTCAGTCCGGCTCCAAGTAGAGTGACTATCAGGCATCACAAGAAACCACCACCCACATTGGGCACTGATGGACACCTGTATTAGCAAAGGCTGGATAGTTGATTGGGACCATGCCACTTTCTCAGCTCTATAGGTTCCTTCAATTGCAGGGCCAAGGCACATCAGCAGGAATATGGGGGAGCCTTGTATTGCCGTGGCTGGTATTGCGCCCGCTCTGCGAATTGGCTCTTCGGGCTGTCAGACACCTTTCACCAGCCACAAATTCATTTACAGTGAACATCCATCCATCTATTTGCATGTATTTGAGAGTGGATAACTTTTCTGGATATTTTGAGCATCTCTCCACATGTCATTCGAAATGCTGATTACATTGAATAACACCAGGAGGAATAAGGAGCATATGGTTTTTAAAGATCACAATGATACTGAAGATCAGGGGAGTCTTGTTTAGTTGCAATGCATGGGCAACAGCACCCTCTATTGCTAGATGAATTATCCCCTTCTGTTTTAGGCTGATCTCATTGAATTTCCTCCCAAAATGACAAACAGAATATGAAATATTCATCACCTTCTGGTCATTTCTTTTAACTCTGTGAAGATTTGTATTTAATTTATGTGCCTGGTAATAACCCAGATATTAAAATTTAATTTTAAGTTTTATGCTGTTGTAACTCTCAAAATGAAAATTAAACAGGTGCTACAGAGGTAGACATAATTCACAAGCGCTTGATTGGTAAAGGGTGTTGGTTGGGTTCTGGGGATGGTCTTTTTATTTTCTTTAAAGCAGATCAGTGAGAAATCGAACCTTGGGCTTTGCTGTAGGTTATCCAACATTATACCATAGCTATGTTCGTGTAAGCATAAGCATGTAACGAGCTGGGTAGTGTGTTTCTACACTGCTGCATTCTACCGGATGGACTCAAAACTGCTCCACCCTGGGCTGGTCTACACTAGAAAGTTACATCGACCTAAATTCACACCTCTGAGAGACACAGGCTGACGGAAGAATTATTCTGTTAGACTCATAGAATATCAGGGTTGGAAGGGACCTCAGGAGGTCATCTCGTCCAACCCCCTGCTCAAAGCAGGACCAATCCACAATTAAATCATCCCAGCCAGGGCTTTGTCAAGCCTGACCTTAAAAACTTCTAAGGAAGGAGATTCCACCACCTCCCTAGGTAACCCATTCCAGTGTTTCACCACCCTCCTAGTGAAAAAGTTTTTCCTAATATCCAACCTAAATCTCCCCCACTGCAACTTGAGACCATTACTCCTTGTCCTGTTGACCTAGCTACTGCCTCTCGCAGAGGTGGATTTACTACAGCGATTTACTTCTGTCGCTGTAGTAGGTGTCTACACTAGAGTGGCACAGCAGTAGTGTTTCTAGCGTGGACACGGCCTAGGTCTCCTGGGCTCTGCACTGCCAGCAGCTCCCGGCAGTGGGCTGTTCTTTCACCAAGAAGTTCCAAGCGTTCAGTACAGGGTCAACCATGAAACGCAGCGTTCCAGCGGGTCTCGGAAAGCTCTGCGGGATGCATCTGCTTCCAGGAAACAAACAAAGAGATGGCCGCGGTTGATGGGCAGTACGCCCAGTAACCAGGGGGCAGGCAATGCTGCAGCTGGACAACGTCTTGTCGCCCACGGGAAGGGCATGGATGACCTCAGGTGAGGTCACAGAGTAAATGCTACAGGGCCCAGGCCCTATGTGACCCTGAGGAGGGGGAGAGAGCCCCTACCAAAGGCTCCTGCGCCCCCTTGCCAGCCAGCTCTACCCACAAGGGTCAGCCCTTCCACACAAAGCAAGGGCACACTCTGCTTCCCCTACACCAGGTCCTCTGGCCCTTTAAGAGCAGGAGTACAGTCCCCCTCCCACTCTCATGGAACGCTCCCTCAGGCGCGGCAACGCCATTGGTTGGCACCGTCACTCCAGGCAACGGGGGGTCGGGGACGCTCACCGCCGCCCGGCTCGAGTTTCCCTACAGCGTAGAACGTTGCCCAGGCGCATCTGCTCTCCCATTGGCTGCCACCGTCGCCCGGGCAACGACGGGCGCGGCCGGGACGCTAACCCGTCACGGTCTCGGGTTTCCCAGCCGAAGGTTCACCCGCTCCCTGATTGGCTGGCCGCCGTCGCCGGGGCAACGGGAGGACGCTGAGCGCGGCGCCGCTCGAAGGCCCCGCAGCGAGCCGCGGCCTTTCCTGGTCGCGGTGCCCGGGGCCGGGCCGCTGTGCGGCGGGAAGCGAGCATGGCTCAGAGCGGGGTGCTGCTGACCAGGGAGCCGGCGCCGCAGGCGGTGCCGGTGTCCGAGCTGCCCATGAAGGCGTACGAGGCGGCGCTGAACACGGGGCCGGACTCCTCGTGCGGCCTGGCCACGGCCGGCTTCCGCACCGCCAAGTACCTGACCGAGGAGTGGCACCAGCACAACTACGCCCAGTACCACCAGGCCTTCGCCGACCGCGACGGCTCCGAGCGCTGCCGCCACGAGTCCCAGAGCCTGGCCGCCTACGCCGCCGCCCTGGCCCAGCGCACCCAGGAGGACTCCACCGCCAAGCTGGGCCAGCGCCTCCAGGACACGCACTTCTGGAAGGCCGAGCTCCAGAGGGAGACCGAGGACCTGAGCGCCGAGACCGACCTGCTGGCGGCCCAGAAAGTGCGGCTGGAGCGGGCGCTGGACGCCACCGAGGTGCCCTGCACCATCGCCACCGACAACCTGCAGTGCCGCGAGAGGAGGCAGCCGGGGGACCTGGTTCGGGACCAGGTGGAGACGGAGCTGCTGAAGGTGAGTGGGGCTGGGGCCTGCCCTGAGGCCCTTCCGCAGCCCCCCTCATCTCTAAAATGCCCAGGGGCTGCGATGATGGGCAGCGCCGCAGTACCCTAAGATAGACAGACTGTGGAGGTCACCGCCCATGGAGACCTGTCCCAGCAGAGCACAGACCTGGCTCTGCTTCCTGGCCTGGTGGCCTGTTGTGTTCCCAACGGTTTGGTTCTCACTGCTTGGGCAGGACCAGGGGAGACTAAAGTTCCTTGCCTGCTACCTCTCCCCCTTGGTCCTGGTCTTGATATTGAATCCGGCCCCTGTTGCTGCCAGCTCCACCTGGCAGGAGGGTTACACAAGCAAGATCAGAATGGAGGCCTCTGAGATCGACATGGAGCATCACATGCTGGCTTGAGACATCCATGGGCTGCACCTCCATATAAAATATAAGGTGCCAGTTAAGTGCCACCCTAGGTTCTTGGCTAGTTGCCAGTTGTAGCCCTTGGGTGGGCAATGTCCAGCCACCCTTCTCATAACTGTCTTCCTGGACATGGGATTGTTTTTGTCCTGCTGAGGGAAAGAAAGAGAGAGGTGGTGTTTCAACATAAAGCAGGATCTTTATCATGCTGCAAGATTGATACAGTATTGAGATTACGAGGTAGATGGGTGACAACTGTGTGGGGTGACAGCATAGGCAGGCAGAGGGCATATACAGGTGATAGTTTATTTCATGTTTGCTAAACTAAGTTTGTCAGAAAAGTAACAAATTTATTTGAGCATAAGCTTTCGTGAGCTACAGCTCACTTCATCCAATGAAGTGAGCTGTAGCTCACAAAAGTTTATGCTCAAATAAATTTGTTAGTCTCTAAGGTGCCACAAGTCCTCCTTTTCTTTTTGCGGATACAGACTAATACGGCAGCTACTCTGAAACATGAAATAAACTGTTTTGGAACATGTTCCCCAAAGAGAGCCTCCAGCAGAAACTTTAGCATCTGCTTTGGAGATGCTGGGATTTTCAATGCGATATTGTGTGCAAAATGCGTTGGGTCAAATTCTGCTCTCATAGCTGTACAATTCCATGAATGTAATTATGGTTGAACGGGCGTAACTGAGGACAGATTCTGGACCCATTTTGCATTCTGGAATGCTCCTTATTCTTGCATCTAAGGAATCAGTTAATACCTACTTTTTTGCAATCTCCAATATATTTTGAAGGTTCCAAAATTGATTCAGGATGAGTTATTGACCAGATTAAACGGCAATATTAGTACTTAACAAAAAACAGAGCCGGACTTCATAGTGGATGGGAAGCAATTAGGATATTATAGGAGTTCTTTAATTGGGATCATGCAGATGTTGTAACCAGTGTTCATGGGAATATTCTAGTTGATAGTAAAAATATGAGATTACCATTAGATAGCATAAAGGATAATGTAGTGGCCTGTCCTTCTGTTGCATAAACATTAACATGATTATACCCAGATTATCAAGCAGAAATTCTCTTCACAGGCTCTTGACGCTTTATGGAGAACTTTGTCAAACGTACATTTACAAAAATATTCATCTGGCATAGCTTATTTCCTGTATTACTCACCTGTTACTCACTGTTATGAAGGATACTTAGTTCATTTCTAAGGAGCCCATCTGCTCCTGCTGCTAGTTCTTCACTTTAAATCATAATTCTGTTTCTGATGACAAAGCATCAACAGCCAACTGGACCTGTCATAAAGAAAGAATGATGTGATTTCAGAAGAGGCATAAGCACCAGAAGCAAATGAACTCTTGAGAAGCTAAGATTCTGTTACCATGCCAATGACCTTTGCAAAGAGGAATGAGGGAAACGAATGAATAATATGAGAACAACAACAACAGTGCAAGAGTTAACTGAAATACATGAATTTTGCAGCAGAGATGTTTGCAAATAGAATGATTTGAAGTGAATTCTTTGTGACTTTGCCAGCTCTTTAAGACCTGGTTATGCTAAATGCCCCACTCTCATTCCAGGAAATCAATCTCTATCTTGTATGTCTTGCTCTTTCCAATCGTAGAATGGTAATACTTGTCACTCAGCCATGAGTTGTGACTGCTCATGGCTCAGATTTCAAAGCTAATGCATGTTTGTTAATGGTTTGATTTGCTGGTGGGTTTATTTCCATTTGCATATTGATTTGGAGGAGATACGCAGTTTTATTAAAGATTTGTTCCAAATCCTGTTCCTCTGTCCAACCACCTTCCATGCTAACCCCTCCCTCAAGCAATGGAGGATCAGAGCTGCTCATTCTAGGTTTGTCTTTTCCTCCTTCGGAACTGGGAAGGGACGATGGGCCATATGTTCCTCTCCCAGTGAAAACTCAAAGGTAGGGAAACAGCATTCTAAAGACACTACCTGGTCAGCTGTGTGGAGAGTCTGACATACCTTCTCTTGGGTAGAGGTTTTTTGATCGCATGGGGAAATTGAATTCCAGGGTGTCTGTGCAATCAATTCAGTCCCTTTTCACTGATTTCATGCCCCCCTACCCTACTAGGCTTGGCACATTCCAACCTTATTTCCCATGGTACAATACCCCCGATGTGGCAGTGCACTAATATCCATAGAATCATAGAATTGTTCAGTTGGAAGGGACCACAGGAAGCCATGCTGAGGCAGAAAGGTCTATTTAGCCCGCCCTGACAGGTGTTTGTCTAACCTGTTCCAGTGCTTAAATCCTTAGAGTTAAAAAGGTTTTCCTAATATCTAACCTAAATCTCCCTTGCTGCAAACTAAGCTGATTACTTCTTCTCCTACCAGGTGTGCTTGGCAAGGAGCCCCGTTCATTCCCCCTGGGAAATCTGTTATTTGTGGGGATGGATGTATCAAGTAGAGTGGTTACTCCCTGGCCCCCCAAATCCACACAGCTGTAGCTATGTGGGGGAGGTGGAAACAGGCAGAGAAGGTTACCGCTCCCATTTCCTGTCATTTTGGGACCTTTTTACTGATATGTGGGATCCTTTGCTCTCCTCTGCTCTGCAGTGTTCAGATCCTGTATTATGAGAGTCCCTGAAAGATAGGCACCTTCTCAGCAGCGCTTGGACACATGGAAGTTAGGAGCCTAAATACCTTTGATGATCTGGGCAATGGTGTTTATAGAGACAGCACCAACAGACACGCAAGCTGAGGAAGCCCTTTGCATGGAAGGGTAATTTCCTTTTCCTTCCAGCAGAAGTCACTTTAGCAGATGACCACAGTAAGAAACCAGGGGTAGCTAGAGGGAAGATTTCCTGCTACTTTTTGTCATATAGAGGGTTTCAGCCTCTCTCTCCTAGAGGCAGTAGAGGGAGGAGTCATATTGAGAACACATAGGGTGATATGTAATACTGCCTGTTTCACTACTACCATAATGAGGGATGAATATGTTCCAGTGAAAGATCTTCAGGTGAGTAATATAAATCAGATGTGTAGTACTTAGGTGACTTTTACTTAGAAAGGAGTGAATCAGCTTAGATGACGTATTGAAGTGAGGTATTTTAAGGGCAGTTCCGGTTAGGAAAGGGAGGTTGGAGGAAGGAGCAGAATGGTCTTTCATGATGAATAAAGATGTATCCATGTAAGTTACATCATTTTTCTTTCTTCCAACATCAGACTACTGCACGTGAAATATCTGAACTCAGGAAAAGATAAACATGTATCTAACTCTGAATGATGTATTTGACTATCATAGCACATCTCATCATCTACTCTAAATCTCCTATGCGTCATTGTAATGCCAGATTAATAACTTTGTGTGCCTGCATCTAATATTATATTATAAGCACTAGCATGGGCTTGTCACATGGTGGTATAAATCATGTGTCAGGTATGTATATTTTGCATGTCAAATGGTATTTCTACACATGCAGTCTCCAGATTGATTAATTTAGGGCCAAATACCACCCTGGTTTAAACAGAAAACTCTGCTTATACCACCCTGGCTTAAGAAACTCACAAACATTTGCTTTTAAAAATTCCCATTATTTTCTCCAAGTGATATTAATGAGATGCACAAAATTATGCATTGTGATGGATTTATCACTAGATTCATTCTACTTAGGAAAGCACCATCTATAGCACCATAAAACTAAAACCTGTAATAAAATAAATTACCTACTAAATTTTAAACTGTAAAATGTTCATTTTGTTTTAAATTGACAATCATTTTATGATGGTCATGAAGATTATTATTCTTAACTATGGAAAAGAAAACTGAAAATTAAATGAGATCCCTTTAGATTCCATGACATTTCATTTTAATAGATGAGATGACCAGATATACATGAGAACATAAAAGACTGGAATGAGAACATATCGTCCATCAAGTCCGATACTTACAACTCTGAGAAATACAAATCTACATTAATGTCATCCTCTGAACTACAAAAGTGCTGCTAGTGACTAAAATCCTTTAATAGTCCCTTCCTCTCATAATATATGAAGGGTCTTCAAGCTAATTAATACTACACTTCCATGCACACTCTAAATAAAGGTAATATAGACTCATAGAATCATAGGGATGTCGGGCTGGAAAGGATCTTGAGAGGTCATCAAGTCCAGCCCCCTCTGCTCAGGCTGGACCAAGTAAATCTAAACCATCCCTGACATGCATTTGGAGATTTTTAAGAACCGGTTGGACAATGATGGGATTCCACAACCTTGAAAACCTATTCCACACTTAACTACCCTTAGAGTTATAACAACCCTTACCATATTTGACGACTGTTATCAAGTCGTCCCTCAATCTACTTTTCGCCAGATTAAACATGTCCAGTTTTTTTAAATCTGTGCTCATAGATCAGGTTTGCTAAACCGTGTTTCATTTTTGTTGCTCTCCTCTGGACTGTCTCCAATTTGTCCACATCTTTCCTAAATTATGGTGCCTATAATTGGACACAGTACTCCAGGTGAGGCCTCACCAGTGTCAAGTAGAGTGGGACAATTACCTCCTGGGTCTTACGTATGACACTCCTGTTAATACATCCCCAAAAGATATTAGCCTTTTTCATAACTGCATCACATTGTTGACTCATATTCAATTTGTAATCCTCTGTAACCCCTGGATCCTTTCCAGCAGTATGACCACCTAGCCAGTTTTGTAGCTGTGGATTTGATTTTTCCTTCCTCATATACATTCTATAAATATATTCTACCACTTGTTAAACCACAAACCTCTCCCCATGGGGAGTCACAGAGTGATGGCAGGATTTGGTCCTAATTAGCAGTGCTTCCAGACTCTGACTCCCTTTATCATGGATGCTCATGGAAGCAGTGAAATTTCAAACAGCACCAGGCTGTGTTCCCCTGCAGGCCTGGGGAGCCAACTCCTCTGCCCCGTCCCAGCTGGCCTGCTCCAAATCTGCAGCCTTGAACTCTGTGGAGCCACATGGAGGCACTTCTGCAGGTTTGGGGTTGGGGAAAGAGAGCCATGCTGCAGAGGCAAAACTTCCCCTTTTTTTAAGCACAACTAGGGTTGCCAACTTTCGAATCACACAAAACCGAACACCCTTAGCCCCACCCCTTCCCTGAGACCCCACCCCTTCTCACTATATTCCCCCTCCCTTGGTGGCTCGCTCTCCCCCACCCTCACTCATTTTCACTGGGCTGGGGCAGGAGGTTGGGGTGTGGGAAGGGGTGAGGGCTCTAACTGGGGGTGCGGGCTCCGGGGAGCGGGCTTCCTAACCCTATCCCTAATCCTAACCAGACACCTGGTCACCCTAAGCACCACACCAGCTCCATTTCCTAGACAGATATGAAGGGGAGCATTTTGCATTGGTGAGCATGAATCATACATAGCTCAATCATACTCATCCCTCTGTCTCTTATGTGGTAAGATGTCTTCAGTTCTGAGTCTGTGAAGATTTACACATGTGCACAACTTTAGGCACTGAGCAGGCCCACTGAACTTAGTGGGTTAAAGATAAGCACATGCATACATTTTGGAGGATTGGGGCCTTAATCGGGAATATTTAGTGTCCAATCCCACGGCTTTTATTCAGGCAAAACTCCCACTGAACTTTGCCTGAGTAATAATGCAGAAATTTGGGGGCCTGTAGGTGTCTTTTGCTAGTTTGAACATACTCTACGTTTATTTGCACACACTGTTTCAGGGTAAGAGGGAAGCTCATCTACTTTAAGGTTTGGAGTTAAATCAGGAATCCTAAACCTTCCCAAAGAGCTAAAAGGCATTGTTACTGACGTGGTTTCTGGCTGTATGTTTCATGAGGTTGCTCTGCCAGTTTATGCAGCTTAAGAATTAGCATGGAGTTTATTTTAAATGTCATGAAAAATCATATGGCAGATCAGCATGCAGAAGTGGTTGTTATTTAAACCTGTGTGTCTGGAGCACATTAGGTTTATCTACTTCCCACTAGCATTATGGCTGCCGTTGATTATGGCTATTGCTTCTGCATTTCTTAAGTATTCTATTTAAGTGCACATCTCCCCCAGCAGAAATGCAGTTACTTTTATTGTAGGTCATTCAACAAAAGTCTCCTTTATTTTAGTACCGCATCTCTTTTGCCATGTAAGAGACCTATTAATTGGTAATGGAAGGCTTTTCATATTCAAAGCTGTGCAATTAAATTGCACATTGACCATAGGTAATACTATTGCCTCTTTATTTAAACTGAGGATACACCACACAACATGAAATCAATTATCTTTAATGGCATTTCAAATCTCGGGTCTTGCTAAATCTTTTAAAATATTTGTAACAAAATGGTGCTGTCTAACAATTCAACCCTCGTAACATTTCCTTCCTTGGTATTCCTGATTGCAAGGGCAGTTTATTAAAGAGACACTGTCAACTTTTTTTAATAGGTTTCATTTTAACAGTGCATCTCAGAATCTTAAAAATGCCATTTTCACCCTGATCAGACTTGTCCTTTTTCTGTTTAAAATAAATTGTTCTTTATTATTTTCCTCCTTTGTTTCTTATGGAGAATAAGCTGATGTGTCAGTGGCTTGTATACATCCTTATTTGTCTAAAACATTGTAACATAATCAACTGGTGCAAGCACAGTTCTAAGAATAGTGTTTGATAGTAAATATGTTCTCTCTCTGCTGGCCAGATGACTGTCATTGGAGTAAAATAGCAACATTAATGAGGAGTTTTTTAATGCCCTGTAGCTCTTTTTAATGTCTAGGCCACAAATAATAAGCGGAGGAAATAAGGTAGGAAATGTGGTATCTTTTATTGGACCAGCTAATAAATAAAAGTGCACAAGCTTCCAGGTCAGAAAGGTCATTTCATTAAGTATTGGTACTTCAGGAACAAAGCAAACTTCTTACAACCTAAGATGCTTCCTTGTTCAGTAAAGGATATTTTAAAATACAGACTTTTAGTTTCCTATCCAAATAAATTTAATTATGAAATTAGCATGATACATCAGTTCAACCTGGGGCTTTAGACATCTGTCCCATTATCAAGGAGGTGGGTCAACTCTTCAGGGCATAAACTAATCACCTGCTGGCTTTAGGAGACAATTGTTCCTCCATCTACAACATTGTTGAACTGACTAGATGCATTATGAGATTTTTCCATATTCCTTGGTGTTGTCCATTACCAGATGCAGGATTCTGGGCTAAGTTGGTCTGATCCTATATGACAAAGCTTTGAAATTCAATAGATTATTTTTCAGTGGGTGCCTTAAAGCCATTTAAACATACAATAATTTTGTAAAAGGTCTAGCACCAACATCTATATATCAGCCTATACTGTTGCAAATCTTGTCTTAAATATGATAAAACATATTCCTTCCTCTTAATATACATGCAGTATTAAAACAACAAATTCTAAAGAACGGAAATACTTTAAGCATTAGTCACAAACCTGTAATTTATTGAGTGAATTCAATGTTGATTGATCTACCTTATATTTGAATCATATCTAACTCCTCGGAAGATCTTGACAAAGTCTTTACAATAATGAAAAATAGTGTCACAAAGAGAATGGATAATTAGTGGACAATTTAGCAATGCACCAGTAGTGGTTGAAAGCAAAGGTCTCTGAAAATGGGATGTACTGAATATCATAATTTTTATATTTTTATCTAGGAAGTTGAACTTATCAGAAATGTACAAGAACTTCTGAAGAGAACTTTGATGCAAGCTGTTAACCAGATGCAGTAAGATGCTTTTCACTGTTCCTAAGTACTTAATGATTTATAGGACCAAATTCATTCCTGACCTCTATGGACACAACTGTCAGTAGGTGAAATTCACAAGGCCTATGCACTACCTACCATTCTATTTAAGCCCTCAAAATAGATACAATTATGTATATGGAAAGGCAGCATTGTAAGCAAGCCAGGTGGTGTAAGAGAAGTGCCATGTCTTTTTGTAGCAATAGTTTCCATTATTCTATAACATTAGGTCAGATTTTTTATCTTGCTTTCAAATAGATCTGTCTAGTTCTGTGATGGCTCAAAATTGCATTTAAGTAGAAGTACAGTAAAAACATTTTATTCTGTTGAAGTCACTGCTCTATTGCATTGGGACTAGTACAGCTATTTTAAAATCTCTTTTTAAACAATTTGTTAGAAAAAAGTACCCTTGTGCCCCCTGAGCTGTTGCCGTCAGATGTGAGTATGAATTAAGGAAGTGAAAAAACCTGACAGTATCTTTGCTAGTATGGAAGTCTGTTTGCTCTTGAAAAGTAGTGTTTACATTTAGGTTACAATATACCTGTCTGAAGATAAGATGTTTACTAAATTCTAAGGTATTTCAAGGTGAGGCAATTAATAGTACACATTACATTTCAAAATCTTTTATTCTTATCAGCCAGCATTTGTCTTATTTTCTTAGATATAAAGCAGAATATTATTTTAATAAAGAATGCTTATAAAAAGTGGAATCACACAACAATTTCAAATAGTTTAATTACCTCTGTGATGGGTTACCCCCCACTCCGGGATGCCACCTGATGTACTGGGGTACCACTGAGCCCTCCTATTCCATCAGCCTGGGCTCCCTTACTCTGGCCTGCTGAGCCAGGCCCTCAAGCCTCCTCCAGCACACACACAGGTAGGGACACACCAGCTGCGGAATGACATGGATACTGAAATCAGCTCTGCATGGGAAGACTCAGCTAGGGAATTGCCCAGCACTCAAGTGCACACCCCTGCTGGGGTGCAAACCCAAAATTGTTTTGTCTGTGATGCACAGAGAACTATACAGCGTAAGCTTATTGAAATTCACCTCCTCCCTCAATGTGGAGGAAGATATGCACAGCTTCCCCCCCCCCCCCCCCCCCCCCCCGCCCTGTTATGAATTCCACAAACTGGGTTTAGAGAAAACAAAAGCAAGCTTATTAACTACACAAGACAGATTTTAAGTTTTTATAAGGGATAGCAAACAGATCAAAGCAGATTACTGAGCAAATAAAACAAACACGCAAACTAAGCTTAATACACTAAAGAAACTGGTTACAAGTAGTAATTTCTCACCCTAAATGTTGTTTTAGGCATTTCTTTCACAAGCCAGACACCTTTTCCAGCCTGGGCTCAGCTCTCCCCGCCCCCCCCCGCCCTTTTGTCTTTGTTTCTTAGGCCTTGTCTACACTGCCACTTTACAGTGCTGCAACTTTCTCGCTCAGGGGTGTGAAAAAACACGCCCCCCTCCCCTCCCCCCCCCCCCGAGCACTGCAAGTTTCAGTGCTGTAAAGAGCTCTCTCTCAGCGCTGGTGCCACGACTACACAGCCACATTACAGTGCTGCTGCAGCTTTAGATGTTTGCTGCAGTCATCCTGGGCGGGGGTTCAGTGAAGAAAGAACCCTGATTAACTCTCTTCCCTCCCTTAAATAGGATTTACATATGGCAGGAATCCTTTGTCTTTCAGTGTGATTCCCACCCCCCTCAGTGGAAAAATATTGGTATTCTATGTTGGAGTCCAGTACCAGGTGACATGACCACATGACCCTGCAGTGTCAAAGCAGCCATGAGACAAAGGCCATTTGTAGCATCCCAGGAAGCTTCTCCAAAAGGTGGGAGATTAGCATCTTCAAAGACCTATTGTTCTCCTTAATGGTTCATTGACTTGTCCCCAGCTAACCAGCCAGGCTGATTGCATTTTGTCTGGTGGGCGTTCCTCAGGGGCAAACACTTTTGTAGTTAAGATGTATAGTCAATATTCCGAAGTTTAGATACAAAAATGCATACAAATAGGATAATCATATTCAGTAAATCATAACCTTTCCAATGATATCTCACATGCCTTATCTTGCACAAAACATATCATAGTTATGCTATAATCATATTATAACAATATTTCTATGAAGAATACGGGCTGTTGTGTTGCAACCTCCATCAAAGCACAATACAGGATCTATTGAGTTCAGACTTTACTTTGTATTAATAATTGTTTTAAGATCGTCTTGGTGTAGCATTACATAGGTTAACATTTGTAGACTTTTTGATTCCTTAGTTCATACTGACATCTGGTGGTAATAGGCGAGAGAAAAATGGTACATTTTATAACTAACTGTTGCTAAAGATCTTTAAATTAATTGTGGTAGGCAGGAGAGATTTAATTTAGAATAAAGCAACAGGTTTAATTTTTAATGTCATTATACTGTGTTTTCCGAGGATCAAATCATGCTGTCTCCTTGATAAAAACTTTGGGTGAGTGGGAAAGAGGACTAAGAAAAACATGTGGGTCACATTATGGAGTTCCCATATGGGCCCCCTGTCCACCAGGATTACTCTGTGAAACCCCAGGTCCAGCTCCGCACCTCACCATCAGACCTCCAGCTATTGCAGTTAGTACAGAGGAGAGTTGAGGTGGAGGGATGGAAGTGGGTAGTAGGGTGCTGCTGTGCAAGGTTGGGGAAATAGATTTTGGGCTGGAATTTTCAAAGGATCGGAGGAGGGTTAGCTACCCAGCTTTCTTTGAAAGTCCTAGGCTCTGTCCTCTGGACTCATACATTTTCATGATGTTTTTGCAAGGTCGTATTATTTTTCCAGCACTGATTTGTGGTAATCTTCACCTTTTTAGATTAAATCGAGATCACAAGCAGATTTGTGAAATGGATTGGTCTGATAAGGTGGAAACATACAACATTGATGACAAATGTGGAAGATACAATAATCAGAGCACCAACATCCAGTTCCATCCCAGCTCATCAAAGTTTGAGGAAAGGTGAGGACTACTTGTTATTAACCTATACAAGGAAAGCCATTGAGATGTAAAGGATCCTCTGTATCAGCTAAAACCACACCATTTTTGTATATAAGTTTATTTTATACCAAACAAATACATATTATGTTTGCAAAAATATCAGTTCTTAGCAATAATTTGTTATAAACATTTGGGTGGGGTGTCATTCAAAACCCATTGAAGTCAATGCAAAGGCTCGATTAGATTGAATTACAGAAGGCCCTGGGTTAGTTGTTGAAAGAAAAGTTATATAGAACAGAATTTTATTGCTTAACTATTATAAATGTCACTTTTTTCCTTCCAATCACTATTCCTGCAATGTAGTTTACAAAATGTTATATAGTTCCTTCTGATGCTCAACAGATGGCAAAGTATTACCATAGAATCATATTTCAATCTGCTTTGTAGATAAAGTAGACATGGGTTGTAAAGCTTAATTGGCTAGAAATCCTAGTGCTTATGTACCGCTGTCTTAACAATGTTTGCCACTCTCAGTATAGTTAAAATGTATGATTGATTCTTATTTTTTGTTTTGCCTTTATTCTATTTGTTAAAGGTGATAGAACTTCTGATGATTCTATTTAGTGTATCTCTCTCTGCTTCAGAAGTGAGAGGACAGGTGAGAGTATTCCCATCTGCTGTTCCCCCATGTTTCATTTACAGTAATACTAACGGGTGCAGGAAAGCTTATGGGATGATAAAACCCAAGGAAATGGAACTGGTTTGGCTTTTCTGGTTTGGCTTTTCTTTTCCATTGCAACTTGAACAAAGGTGTTCATGAGAGTGATTCCTGCCCTATCCCTTACAGTGCCTCAACGCCTGAAACCTGGGCAAAATTCAGCCATGACAACATCTATAGGGCAGAGCGAGAGCGACTGGCTTCCATCAACCTCCGTTTATTGATTGACAATATCCTTCATGACACAGCTGAGGATCTCCACTTGCAGTGCGCTGCTGTCAATGAGGCTTTTGCTAAACGCTGTGAAGAGATGGAAGATGCAAAACACAAACTGGAACATCATTTGAAAAAAGTAAGGGTGCCCCTGAGTTTATTGGCTAAGCTGCTTCCATTAGTTTTCACACATATTGAGATCATCACCGCAGAATGATCAAGAAAGAAGAGTTGCTTAGTCCATTTAGAGTATAGAATAGTATTTTGTGTCAGTTTAGTATCTGATAGGGTTTCCAGTTGTGACCCCGATTCAGCAGAACATCTAAGCACATGATTATATTTAAGTGTGCTTAAGTTCCCTTATTGTCACTGCATCACTAAATCACGGTGGACTTAAAATGCATGCTCAAAGTTAAGTACATGCTTAAGTGCTTTGCTGAATCAGGGCCTAACTCCTGCCCTGGCAAGGAGATGAACTTTATGATCTAATAGGTGTTTCCCACCTGTCTATCTGTAAAGTACTAGGTCAATATTCATCTCAGGTGTAGCCCCACTGAAGTCAGTGGAATTAACCCAGGGTGGATTTTTCCCACTGTATCCATGTGTGAAGAGTACACAGTGTGCATCTTGCTGTACATGCAAGACATGTACACATACAACATAGACTCCTATTTAAAAGCTATTAATAGGGTGAGATGTTTCAAGATGTTGTTGGAGACAAAGTAAAAAGCTTTGGATCCCATTGAAGGGCAGCTCTGAGCTAGCAGAGGACAGGTGGGGGCGGGGATAGAGAAATGGTAACATTTTTATGAACATGTCACTCCTAAATAGAAGCATCCACAGTAGTGTGCATTATGGTGCCTTTTCCATAACTTATCTAATAAACTAGACAGAGCATTTTTACTGTGACTGTACCTCTTCAAGGGAAGATTACAGTAGTCAGTATCATATACATCACTGCCAGTAACCACTAGTTCAGTGGTTCCCAAACTTGTTCTGCCGCTTGTTCAGGGAAAGCCCCTGGCGGGCCGGGCCGGTTTGTTTACCTGCCGCGTCCACAGATTCAGCCAATCGCGGCTCCCAGTGGCTGTGGTTCGCTGCTCCAGGCCAATGGGAGTTGCTGGAAGCAGCGGCCAGTACGTCCCTCAGCCCACACTGCTTCCAGCAGCTCCCATTGGCCTGGAGCAGCGAACTGTGGCCAGTGGGAGCCACGATTGGCCGAACCTGCGGACGCGACAGGTAAACAAACCAGCCCGGTGTGCCAGGGGCTTTTCCTGCACAAACGATGGAACAAGTTTGGGAACCACTGCACTAGTTGCTTCCCAAGATTATTTTTATTATTATACTCTTAAAAAGCGAGCATTTAGCATGGTACACTGTGCATTCTAAATGTATTACCTACTGTGTGTAAGGACAATACCATTGGTATGGTATTTGTTTTTTAACGGCATCCACTGTAATACTACTGAAGTTCTATGGGCATTAATGTCAATTTCCATTTTGTTTTTTCTCCTTAAAGTCCAAAGGTGCAACAAACTGACATTCAGCAGCTCATGACTGAATGATTCTGTGAAAATGTGTAATACCTTGTAAAAAAAAAAATCAGAAATACAGATTCATGGGCCTTGATTCTACTCATTTTCACTGATTTAATTCTGGAGTAACTCCATCAAAGTCAATGGAGTTCACTGGTTTTAAAGTAGATAAAGTGAGAAATCCTGATTCTTTTCATAGTGATTTCAGCTTCACTAATGCCAGAAATCTGTGAACATAAGCACAGGTAATCTTTCTGATCTAATTTAAAATAGCCTGTCACTTTTTGAGTAATTTACATTAATTGCAGTGCCAGAAATGATTTACTGAGACGGATTGTGCCATGAACAGGTTCTGATGAGAGTACAAATAGACTGTAGTATTTAATCAGCTGCAAATATTCTTCAGCTTCTCTTTAAAATGGACATCAGACTTTTCACTCTGCTCAGTTTAGGAACAGAGATAAGGAGAAAAAAGAGCTTTATAGGGCCTTTGCAACTCCCATATTCTGGCATCAACAGGCTACCTAGCAGGAGCAAAACTACTGTTGATTCCTTGGGAGCATGAAGAGGCCCCATCATTTGATGTCTGTAAAGTGCTATACACACTAATAGTACCATATAAGTTAAATTTATTGTCTTAAACTTGTCTTTTTTCATGGATATTCTCTTCAAACAGACTCTTAAAGAGATTGGAGATCAAGAAAACAACATTGCTGCTCTCAAACAAGCTATTAAGGACAAAGAAGCTCCGCTGAAAGTGGCTCAGACAAGGCTGTACGACAGATCTTTTAGGCCCAACGTTGAGCTCTGCAGAGATCCAGCACAATTCAGGTAAACACATTAAAGAGAGAGTCATTAAAAACCCCAATTATATCAAAGACATTTTTAGAGAACTTCTGCCTGGCAGAGACATAGAGACATACAGTGGCAAAGAAATAAATGGTTTACCCATTCACAATAAGGTGTTATTGTGAATGGGTATATCATTGACTTCAATGGGTTGACATAGATTCAATGAAGTTTTACCCATTGATGCCAGTTCTGAAATGTCAATTATCTAATCCCCAAGTTTAACAATGTCACTGCCACTGTTGTATGAAATATGTTGACATTTAGTTTTGTAGCATGTGACCTTCAGCTCTTAATTACTGGGCTTGATTCCAATACCTTTCACTGATGTGAACTGGGAGTTATGCCATTGAAATCAGCGTAAAGAAGATCTGAATCAGGTCCAACATGTTTATAAATAGAGAATCCATAAACATATCTGTCCGCTTTCTTCTTTGAACAGTGGGGGTCTTTACTTATCCAACTGATCCAAAATAACCTGACAGGTTGTAGATAATTTGCAGACGGTATGCTCTTGGCAGAGGTTCATTGGGAGGTGGATTATGCGGTGAATCAATTATGCTTCAAGCACTGCGAATATAAATGGGCTGTGCATTTCTAGAAGCTGAGAAAACTCATCAGCTCCTCCAAAGAACTTGCTGATGGCATTCGATTTTCAGTAATAATCCATTTAAAAACTGGAGGGCAATAAATCCTTTCAAATTAAAGGTCGGAATGTAATTTGTTACTCTTGATCTCATTATTGTGCTTGTAATTGATTCTCCCACATGTGTTTTTTTTCCCCTGCCCTTAGGAAAATTTGTGATCAGCTTTCCCAGGTGGTTATAGCAAAAATATACAACATTCAAAGCCAATATGCTGCTTCTCTCCTCTGTATAGTGATTCGATCATTTTACTTAATTCAAATGCTTTATGCTATCTCAGACACATTCCTTTAGGCCCTGATTCAGCAAACCATCCCTAGTCAAAGCTCTTAAACATGTGCATTGCTTCTAATAGGATATAAGGACATGCTTAAGTGCTTTGCTGAACAGGGATGTGTTTAATTGTTTTTCTGAAATGGGGCCTTATATTGTTTCACTTTACTCCTCTCCCCCCAGTACATACCCCTTATATATAGCATCCCCTTCTCCCAAGAAATAAACATTTGGGGGGAACTTTCAATGAGAGTCTTGCACCTAACTGCCTTTTATGGCTTTGAAACGCTTCTCTACAATTCATTCTAAAAAGACCTAAGGAACGTGTTGTGATCTCACTTACATCAATGTACATCTGGAGTAACACTATGGGCTTCAGTAGTTCCTCCAGTTGTACACCAGCGAACAGAGGTAAAAATTTCGGCTTACATGAACGTTCAGACAGTCAAAAATCAATCAGTCATCTAAACCATCTTTAGCCCTTCAGTTGTTAACATAGGATGCTTGCAGAATGGAATAGTATCTAGGACAACATATCATTCTTTCATGACTATTCCAAATGGGGAAGGGTTATCTTGGAGTTTGTTGAGCATATTTTTTACAATGTAAATTTTAGGAGACCTTTATAATTACAGTCGTTTGAAATTAGTCCTAGCTTTATGTTTATTGGAAGAGACTTCATTCACAGCTCGGAGAGCAGCTTCATTTCATAATCCTTTAGCCCAAAGTCTATAGCACCCACCAGGCCCTGCTAGCCGTTGTACAGACTAACACCCAATTACTGGGCTGTTGAGTTTCAGAAGAACAAAGACGGCTAACCAGAGAACTATAACAGCTCACGTGCCTTTGGAGCCTTCCTCTAATTTTGATTACTTATTTAATTCTATTCAGGTTGATCAGTGAAGTTGAAGAACTGACAGAGTCCATTGAGTCTCTGAAGCAGAAACTACTGGAGGCTGAACAGTCTCTGAGGAACCTGGAAGACACGCGGATGAGTCTGGAGAAGGAGATAGCTGTGAAATCGAACAGCATTTTTATTGATAGGCAGAAGTGCATGGCCCATCGCACGCGATACCCTGTTGTCCTTAAACTAGCAGGTTACCAGTAGCAATACTCTCTGTATTAATGATGTGAAGATTGGTAGAAAATCTTAACCAAAGATATTTAATTTTATAATAAGTGTGTAATATTATAGTCAATAAGAAACAGAATTCGCTGTTAATTTCCTTTATTTAAATAAAAATGCATAAGCAATAAAAATAAATAAGCATTGGCTGTGGTTCTTGCATTTGCATTCCACCTAAAATTTGATCTCTGTTTTCTTTATGCTTGTGTAGTTCATACAGTATGTGATGTTTCAGGGCTTTTTTCCTCAGATCAAATAAATGAACCTGCGGGTTTTGGAACAAAGAAAGGCTTTTCTAGCTCCATTGTTTTCAAGCAACTTTACAGTGAACAAATAAGTGTGCTTGGGAAATAGAAGAACCCACACTTCAGTAAGGAAACAGATTAAATAGATTTTAGTTTCAAGCTGCCCAAGGGTTATGAAAGTAAAATTGTAGTTTTCACAGTCATGTGACAGTCTGAATACTAACTACACATAGCAAACCCATGATACCTGGATGTATAATCTGGCATTGGATGAAATGATTTTAAAAAATCAAAACCAATTAGTTTACTTTTAAAAGAGAAGCTAAACAGCTAGTGAACAGGGAATGCTCTTTTTTCTCACTGTCTTTACCACTGTCAGAGTCTACCTTTGATCTTTTCATGCTATTTTCACTGGCATCAATGGAAGTAGTGTATGTGGATAGATAGTGAAATGTAACCCATGTTGGGCAGTCAAAAGACACATCAATTCCATCTGCATCAATGGAACCCTGTAACATATATCATCATTCATCTCAGGTCACAGGTGCCAGTTTGCTGGATTTGTGATATACAGGATAAAAGGGGTTAAATGAAATAGATGTCCATTAAGACAAATTCATTGTCTCCTACATTACATATTTTTTATTTTTAAAAGATAGTTTAGAAACTCCTTAACTCTGCATGGTCACTGCCTTATTTTCCTAAGTATGAGAGTACATTCATGTAACTGTTTTGCTCTCAGACAGTTATTTGTTCATTCATCTCTTACGTTGACACAGGAGGTGCATATCAGCTTTGGTCTCCAGTTGTTTTGTATTCATGATTTTTTTTAAATAAAACATTGTCCTTGCAGTGATATTTTTATAGCCTGAATCACAATCATTAGAAGTAGGTGGTATAGAGCAAAATAAGGAAAGTTTGTCTATCTCGTGTCTCTAAACACAGGTAGCTAAAGCAATATACTAAAAAAAGAAGCACTTTGATGGTAAGCTCATGTGTTGTCCCCTTCTCATTCGTCAGGTTCTGAGTCCTTTCCTCTGCTTGGAGACCGAAGAGAGGTTTTGAAGCTGGATAAAGGCTGATTCAAAATTAAAATTCCAGAATAGAACTTTATATCACCTTTCATCCCAAAGGAGCCACACAACCTCCGTGTGATCTAGATTTGTGTGTTCCCAATTAATACTGTAAAGATAAGGAATAGAATCTCTAGAAGGTCTGAGTCTCGGGGACAGTTATAGATCATTTAATTTAATGGAGAACTGTGAATGACACGAGTGATAGAATTATCTATTCTATTTAAAATCAAATAATTAGTTAAAGCCAGCAGGCATTACAATATAACCATGTGCTCCATTTATATTCACATTCCAAGATGCATCCCAGAAATGGTGCATCCCAGAGCGATCAGTCGCTAGATGAGAAGAATGGATATATAATCCTTTCTCTAATGGTACCTTGATGGTAGATGAGCAGTGCTAATCTAAAATTAGCCTGCTACCATCATCAGTTGTAATAACACCCCTTAATTAATTAGCATTAAGCTTACCTTTTACCATATCTATATTTCCGCTACCATACTTAAATATTTTTTACTATCTCATTGGCTGCTTAATAATAAACATAATCTAAAATAAAGCTGTGTGAATATCATTCTAATAACTATCCATGCAGATAGCATTCTGTCAAAATAGTCACATTTTGTCTAAAAACTGTGTTAAAACCAAAAACGTGTTTACAACATGAGTTAGAACATAATCTCAGGTCATCTCTAACTTGCCTCTGAATTGCTTCCCTTCACTCAAATTTTACTAGGCCCTATTACTATCAAGCCTAAGTGTAGGCAGGTTTAAAGCTGGAGTTAATGATGCAGTAGGACACTAAATTAATGCAGACTGGGCCAGCGTGTATGTGGAGGTTGCAGCAGGGTCATAACAGCATAAGGATTTTTAAAATAATATACAATGCAAGAGTTTTAAATTGTCCTATTTGGGTCTGAAAGCACAGACTTAACATTTCATTGCTATTGTTTTTTCATTAAATGGCAATACAAATGAAATATATAGTTTTCTTTTCTGAAACAGAATGTGGAATATAAGTATCTTTATGCCCCATGGTAGATGTAGATGGAGGTTTCACTTGCTAAAGCCTAATAGTTTAATTTACCTTTGTGATCCAATTATTTAACTTTTACTTCAAACTCAGCAAGATAATCTTCTTCCAGCCAATGGAATACATGGCCAACAGTCTCATCACTGTCTTATTCACATGCTAATGGTTGAATACATGCAAGTGCTAGGAGCATGAACCATGTATACAATAGCTTCAGTTTCCCTAATTACTTATTTTCTTTTTACATACTAATCGGAGCCATTGTTCCAGGAGTGTAAATGCAGTCCAAAAAACAAACAAAAAAGTTTGCATAAATTAATGAAGTAAGGCAGGGAACATATTACCAGAGTAGTTATAACACCAATAATTATTGTTATCCATAGGTAAAGCTTAGAACCACCACATAAAAAATTTCAGCTTCGCAACTTTTCACAGGTCACAAATAAATCCGTAATAACAGCACTGGGCCAGATTTTTAAATGTGGATGTGTCTCCTAAGGTATGGTCTTCTATCCATTCTAAGTGTTTTTTTAAAATACAACTAGGTGTCTATCTGCATCGTTAGGTGCTTAAATACCTTTTAAAATTGGGCCCATTGTAATTAGTAATCCCTGATCCTCCCTACACCATGATTATCCAAGATTACAATATGTGGTTCCAACTGTGTTTTAAACTAGAGCATTAAAGATAAGATCTGAAGGCTGGAAGATATTTCACTTAATCTTTGTGGTTCCGTTCCAGGTGATTTGCAGTGTAATTACCAAGTAGTCTCCACAAAGAGGGAAAGTATTTATGTGATATTTTGCTACATAATTGTAGGGTAGTTTCTTGGTTCTGCTGGTCCTTTTAAGTAAAATTACATCTTGAATGTCTGTCTCAAGAGTAATACGGATTAAAACAATATTTATCACTGTATAAAATGCTTATTAATTGCACATTTCTCCTTGAGAAGGAGGATGAGGCTCATCCATGAAATGTAGCTGATACCAAAAATATGTACTGGGCTAATTGCTAAGTGTTTGTTGCTTGGCCTCCTAATATCATTATTGTTCTCTTGTCAATTGCTCTGCTGTTGTTGATCATGGCAGATCATACGTTGGAGTCTGATGCTCGATGTTAGTGACAGAAACACATGCCGATGCAAAGGGAATGAATCTCAGTTACTTTGTACCTATCCTTGGGGCCATCTTTGTACTCTCTGTATTTTAGGTCCATGCAAGGGCCTGCTCAGCCCCCTGGAAGGTGGGAAAATGAGTCACATGTTCACCCAATTTAGGCATAATCAATTTTCACCTTTATAAATTTTCAGACAGAATTATTGTCACTTATAATTTCTGATCATATATTTATGCCAGATAATAAACAGATAAGATGGAAGAGTTAGGGACCCGAGTTACCATGTTCCAGGGTACTGGGGAGCTCTTCTCCACTTCATGATCATTATCACAGTCTCTGCTCTGCTCCTTCAGTCTCATTCCTTCAGTTTTCTGTCTGGCATTTCTCCGAGCTGGGCCCTCATTCACGTGGTTCTTAAACATTTCCACATCACATATTCATTAGCTTTCCCCCAATTAACATCATTTAACATTACATGTGCCAAGTTATCCATGTATCCAAATGTTCATGATTTGTTTTTCATTCACCATTCTATGTCATTATAAATCATTAACATTCCTCATTGAATTAACACCACCTAGTCCTTTATTTTCTACCATTCAGCAATTTTCTTCACACATACACGTGGATCATCCTAACGTATTCATTAACAGGTTTCAGAGTGGTAGCTGTGTTAGTCTGTATCAGCAAAAACAATGAGGAGTACTTGTGGCACCTTATAGACTAACAAATTTATTTGGGCATAAGCTTTTGTGGGCTAAAACCCACTTCATCAGATGCATGGAGCCTGTTGATAATTGCCCTCTTCCACTTTAATTGAATTGTCTCATTAGAACTGACCCTCCACTTGGTAAAGCAAATTGCATCTTTTCATGTACTGTGTATATATATCTGCCTACTGTATTTTCCACTCCATGCATCTGATGAAGTGGGTTTTAGCCCACAAAAGCTTATGCCCAAATAAATTTGTTAGTCTCTAAGGTGCCACAAGTACTCCTAATCATTCATTAATGTAACTCTAATTTTCTATTTGAGTAGAAAAGTTACCGGGGGTTACCAAGTCATAGAATCATAGAAGATTAGGGTTGGAAGAGATCTCAGGAGGTCATCTAGTCCAAACCCCTGTTCAAGGCAGGACCAACACCAACTAAATCATCCCAGCCAGGCCTTTGTCATACCAGGCCTGAAAAACTTCTAATGTCCATAATGTCCACATGTTTTCATCTTTTTCAAACGTGTTTTCAGGGGATTTTTTGCTCAAAACCTTGTCATCCTGTTTGTAAATCATTAAAAAGCCTTGTCAGTAACTTTGCCTGTTGAATTTTGATGTATTTTATTCAATTTTAAGGTTCAGGTATTTAATTATTCCCCAATACTCCAATGTAAATTAGAGCAGCTGCCTCAGTGAATGACTTGAATTTGACTTGCTACTCTTTGGGACATCATCCTGTTTGTCCTTCAGGAATATCCATACAGCTGCTGGCATTCAATGGAAAAGTTCATTAACCATGAAAGTTTCTTGAAAGTTTACTAATTCTTGAAAGTTGACAATGTCTAAGCTGCTGAAATCAATGCCTATCATGCTGACCAATATGATCAAATTATTTTCTTGAACTCCCCCCATCAGTCTGTCTGTAGCCATCTGTTGTCTCTTGTCTTATACTTAGATTGTAAGCATTTTGGGGCGGGGACAGTCTTTTTGTTCAATATTTGTACAGCACCTAGCATAATAAGGTCCTGGTCTATGAGTAGGGATACTAGGTGCTATGATAATGTAAATAATAAATAACAATATTTGTACCAAAAAAAGTCATCCATTATTTGCTCTTTTTCATTCACTATTCTCCTGTCAAAAAGTTGCCTTAATGCAGTCAGCAAGTAGTGACCAATTCTAGTGACCAATTGTCCACCTCCACTGGCAACCAAAGTGAATAGTTTGGGACCAAGCCATCATTTGAAATGTATTCAGCTAAGCTAATCAGCAAAGGTTTAAGAATGAGGAGCTTGTTCTCTGTCAACTGGACGGGTTCGCTAAGGATTAGCAAACCAAAATTGTCTTAATTCTCCTGATTTTTGGTTCATTTAGTACTATTTGACCTGCTCTGCTCATTATAATATACTTTCTTTATTATTAAAATGTCATACTTCATTGTGTTCTCCCTTCCATAGCACTATCGGAATTGCCTCACTGGATCAGAACCATAGTCCGTCTAATTCAGTACTGTATCCACCAGAGAGTTCCCTACCCCCTTACTTCAGAGGAAGCTGGTTTGAGGAAGGATTGCAGCAGGCCCTCTGGATTTGGCCTTGACAGAATAATAGGACGCCATGTCTTCCGAAAATAAGATTTTAACATTCCAGATGCTACAGAGCACGGAGCCCATTTCCACTGGCTGCTGAGCGCCCTTCAGGCCCCACTGAAGTCTAGTCACTCGCAAGAAGCTGTCAGCCCCTCACAGGATCACACCCTGACTGCAGAGCAGCCTATTTCCCTCTCTCAGAGGGGAAGAAACAATCTGTTTTTATCATTCTGTGGGTGATATATGCAGCCGTTTCTATAGCAACTCCCTATGGCCTCTAAGTCACACGTATAGTGGGATATTTTGGCTTCGACTACATCTTGCTTAGGCACATACATTTCTGCCATATAAATCCCACTCAAGCCTTCTTTACTGAGCAGAAAGGAGAGCTGGAAGGATAAACTGGTGGACAAGGCCCAGACTTGAGACTTAAGGAGCCATAGCTTCAGTTCCTGGGTCAGTTGCAGAAGTCCTGTGTGACTTCGGCCAAGTCACTTAACCGATTCTGTGCCTCAGTTCAGCATCTGTAAAATGGGGATAATACTGCCCAGCACCTCCCAGGAGTGCTGTCAGGATAAAATCCATTACTGATTATGAAGTGTTCGGTTACTATGGAGACAAGAGCCATTTGAACAGAGTTTGCAGGGTAGCCGTGTTGGTCTCAGGTTATTAGAGAGACCAACTTCTGTTGGTGAGAGAGACGAGCTTTGGAGCTTACACAGAGCTCTTCTTCAGGTCTGGGAAAGCTCTGTGTAAGCTCCAAAATGTGCTTCTTTCACCATCAGATGATGGTCCAGTAAAAGATATTGGACCTCACCAACCCTGTCCATCTAAATAGAGCATTAAACTGGCCCTCTGTGAAGGGATTAATTTCACCCCGAGTGCGTATTGCAATGTCAGGTATAAAGTGGAACTATGCTACCACGCTTTAGTCTGCCTAGCTAGCAGGGCTGTTAGAAGACAATGTATTTTGGAACCTGGCAGTACGGAAAATGATATGAGTTAGGCTTCTGCCCTCTGCCTATTTATATGCACTGGCGATGACCACTTCCTGTGCTACGTAACTCGTTATACAATTAGTGATTTTACAATATTTTGGGGTGTGATTAGCCTAATTGTATAATTGGTTCTCTTGCCAGAAGTTATTTCTATTTATACAGGATGTGGTAATTAATTATCTCCTCTCTTCCACCACCCCTGGCCCAACCAAGGAGTTAATGGAATTTGCTGAGAAGTGCAGTGTTTCACAGTGTTCCTTTGATTAATGGCACAGCGTTAATAGGCGCTCCAAAGCTCAGAGCCAGTCCAAGAGGAATTGTTTTCTACAGCCTCTCCCTTCCCCCCCCCCCCAACAAAACAGATTTCTCCCACCCCACAGTTCTTCCAGCTTTTCCAGCTCCTCCACGCACTCCCACCCAAGTCTGACTTATTCTTAGTTCACCACACTTTCTTTTTCCTCCCACCCAGTCTCACCCCCCCTCTGGTATCAACATTTCTCTTCCCTTCACTCTTGCAAAGGAGAGAAACCTGGCCAACTGGCCACCTCCTCCAGCCTATGACCCTTTGGATGTGGCTCCCAGGGGATTGTCTGCTGATCAGCTGGATTGAATGCCTCTTTGAGTCACGGTAGCGTCTGAAGTATGATACCTAGGAGTTTGCCCTCCCACCTATTACTCAAGTATCATTCCAACCCAAAGAGTCTCTCTAAAAAAAGACAAAAAGAAAAGGAGTACTTGTGGCACCTTAGAGACTAACCAGTTTATTTGAGCATAAGCTTTCGTGAGCTACAGCTCACTTCATCAGAGCTGTAAGCTCTAAGGTGCCACAAGTCCTCCTTTTCTTTTTGCGAATACAGACTAACACGGCTGCTACTCTGAAACCTAAAAAAAGACAGTTTGAGACAGAAACTTGATAGTTTGTCATCTGTTTTTCCCTCCCTTCTTTTAGGTTTTGCAATAAATGAAATAAAAATACTTATTGTCCCCATTGTGATATTTTTCCATACACAAAGAGCAACCATAGATTTTATTCTAAATGTCCTTTATTGTGCATTTCGGGAAACACAAGAAAGAAAAGGACCTAAGCCAACTCTCCGTGGGAAAACATGGACAATGTGGGTCTCCTTGAACATACTGTGTCAGCTCTGTCTTAAAAATGATTGCTGTAGTCTATTCGATATAGGTTCTTACACTTCACCTGAGTGCCTGAGCACCTACCCATAGTGCGTTAAGCAATGTGATTAACATCTGCCATGTGTTGTTTGTTCTCTCATCCTGTCCCCACAGAGAGCTTCGTCTGCCTTTTTCTGAGCTAACTCCTTGAAGATACAGGAAACAGAACACCCTCACCCTGGTGGAAAGTCTTGTGCAATTTAACAAAAATTGAAACTTTTCTATTGCTTTTTTTACATTATTATTTCATCGAGGCCTCAGAATGCATATATAAATATACCAACAATGAAGAAAAACAGAATAATATTTTCCAGTAGTCATGCACATTCACTAATAGAAATATTCCCATCATAGATCAATGATATACCCAGTTAATTGGAGGATTGGGGGGGGATGTTTAAAATCTTGTTCACTCCAGAGGCTTTTATGCTTGTGGCTTTAATGAACTTTATATTTTTCTTCTGAGTTTCAGCAAAATTTAAGGCTCGGTCTGGCTAATTATTTGAAAATCACTGTTTTAAAAAGCGATCTCTGCAGAAATACCTTGGAATAGTCCCACAATCTAGACTGCCTAATGGTGGGCCTGACAAATGTAGTTCCAGATGTTGGGTCAGCTAAAGCATATTCCTGGATGGCAAGCTAATCTGGACCCGCCACATGGCGGGATTGATACGGGTATGGAGGACAAAGGCCAAGAAACCAAATAATAGATGTGGCCACCACTGGAGATCAGCACTTTCCCCCCACAAAAGCAAAGGCTCTAAGAGCTTGCAGGAAACATATATTAATAAATAATATTGATTAGTAGTAATATTCCAGTAGCTCTCCCAATGCGCTAGGCATTGTCCACACATACTAGAAGACACAGCTTCTACCCCATAGAGTTTGGGATCAAAGACATATGTATTGAACCTCTCAGATTTAGGAAGATGCCCTGGGCTCTTGCCTGATGGTTCTTTATCATATATTGTGCAGTTGAGTCAACTTACACTCTGTGCTTCAACAACTAGGCTTGACTTGTCACAATGGGGTCATTGTCTACCATATGTTTTCAAGCTATATTTGCAGTCCCGAACTGCAGCAGATGCTGATACCGGAATACAAGCGTCTGTTCTTGCCATGATATTTTCTTCAAATGAGAATGTTTGTATTTTCCCTTTAAGTAGCAACTTTTGAAAACCTATTTGCCTGGATAATATGAGCAGGGAATTACAAACACAGCTAGTCTCCTGTCTGTCAAGATCATGGTCTTTTTTTACTCTAAAGCAGAAAGGTTCTGGCAAACTGTTTTTTGTTTGTGTTTTGTCTGTGTACTAAAAACTAAGTGTTTTTAGTACACAGAGTTGTGTGCAAATCTTTAATTGTGTCACTACACAGCCCTTCTCCTGCAGTGTTTTTCCTCCACAAAGCACTTGACAAACATGAAAAGCCATGTTGTCCTTTGAATTTCCATGCCTCAGGATTTAAGAGAATCTCTGTCAGGGATGAGGATGAGACTTTCACAGGCAGCAGGTTACCCTGCATCTGCTACTGCTTTCTTGCACCTTCCTTTGAGCAATCTGGTGCTGGCTTTCATCAGAGACAGGATACTGGACAATATGGACCATGGGTCTGATCCAGTGTGGCAATTCTTAGGCTCCGATGACTGAAATTCAGCAGGTCTGTCTCTGACTGCTGGGGTGATTCTAGTGATAGCAGGTGATCAGGAATTCAAACTATGGTAGTGTGGTTCCCCCAAGAGGAATATGGTCAATGTGCCAGAGAAGCTAGAATCTACCACAAATGCACAAGCTTTACGAATCCGCCGGAATCCACTGATTTTGGGTGTGAATTCCCAGCTTGTTCCATAATGGAAACTAACCGCTACGGCTGAGAGTTGACCAAATGGTCTTATACACAAATGCTTTTACACCCACTTACTCTCCGAAATGACGTGTTAGGTGTTGTAAAATAGCGATATAGACCAGTATGTCTGTAGTGCACACTAAGTCTGGGTCTGTAGGGCTCGGTATTTTCAAGCCCATGCTTGAGCGTCCACACTGCATTGTAAACCTGGGTTTCTAACTGCTGGACCCAAGTCTCACAGTCGTGCTAATGCGTCCATACTGCCCTATGCAGATCTAAAACAACGAGGAGTTCTTGTGGCACCTTAGATACTAAACTGACTCAGATCTGTGGCTTGCCCTGTTTCCATACTGCAAAATGACAGGGCTTGGACTTGAGTCACAGCAGGGCTTGGGCCCTAACCCATCCCCCTAGAAGGATGCTTTCGAGGTGGTCATCAGCAAATTATTGCTTGAATGGATATATTTAACTTCCCGTCAGAGAGTGGTGCAATAGCCTTCACAGTTCTATTGTGCACAGAGTTGCCTGGTCTAGCATATTGACATGGGAAAGCATTGCTTGCTCTGTGACCTGGCTAACTGAATAGCAGGATTGTACATTGAATACATTGAAATCCACAGACGTCTCTGGGTAACTCCATCTCACACACACATCCCACAAACGATCACAGTCGTGGTGCATTAGCAGATGTCTGCATGTTTCTGTAGCAATCTGCAATCTCCATTTTCTTCTGAGAAGGCTACTTTGATTGTAAAACTGTCCTGTGCCTTCACATTGGCTCTGTAGCCTCCACAATGCTCTGAAACACACAGTGGGCATCAGGAGACATCCTCACACCCAGCAAAGAGCTAGCAATGGAGAGTTGTTAACCCGTGATGACCTTCCATTCACATGGACTTAGAGAGGAGCCTGCACCCAAGGGCCACCTCAAAAGACACCTGAAACCTCTGATGTGTGTGTACAGGGAGCATTCCAGGCCCATGTCTGCTAAGGACAAGTATATATGAAAACCCACCTACACCGTTTCCAGAACACACATTCTCATCTTCCTTCCACTAATTAAAGTGACGGAGTGGGATTTTCAAATGCCCCCAAAGCAGTTTGTCCCCCCTGCCCCCTTTGAAGTCAGTGGGATTTGGACTCTCAGACACTTTTGCAATCCTCACCCACTGCATGTGTAACAGCAGAAAGGGTGCTGCAGTCAACTCCTAGAGGGAGGGACTGAGTGTTACTCTATTATGGGTACAGGCAGCATTGAGCATCATGGTAGCAGAGCATACCCAGGCTGGCTTTGGGTCCCACCACTGCCTCAGTTTCCCTCCAGCTCAAAAGTCTTTGCAATCCTTTAATTAGACCTTCCCATCTTACAGCCTTCTCTCCAGTTGCACAGTCCTTTCCAGCCCTCTTCCTACTCTTTGCAGGGACCTCAGCTGAGGCTCATCCCTCAACAGGCTCCTGCTCCTTGCAAGTTGCTCGCCCTGCCTGTCCTCCCAGCAACCTCCCTCCTCAAATGCCTGCTCCCTGAACGCATGCTGCCTGTTACCGTTACATCTCCCAGCAGGCTCGGTTCTGAGTCACATGCTTCCATCAGGTGATCCCAGGTCTCATTCCCTTCCCCTGGGGAGGTAGACAAAGCCTGGCACAGGTGCAGCTCAGCCCTACCCCTCTTAAAGGGCACTGTGTGACAACCCCAGTGGTCGGTGCTTTACAAAAAGGAATAATATGCAATACTCTGCGCTTATACACGTATAAGCGCAAAGCCCCAGACTTGCAAAGGTCATTAGGCATTTATTTTAGTGGGAGTTAGTTACCTTACACCTTTGAGGATCTGGGCCAAAGAGCTTTGCAATCACAGTGTCCCCATTTTATGGGTGGGACATGAGGCATTGACTTGCCCAAACTGAGATCGAGTCAGAGTCAGGGACAGCACCTTTGGCTTTCTGATGCCCAGCGTTGCACTCTATCCGCTGGGCTCATGTGTAATCTCTGCATTACATCATCTTGGGCATTCTTATTTAGTAACTATCACCTACTTATATTCAGGATTTTGAACTAATCACAAGAGTGAGAAGCAAAAATAGGAATGACGAGATCCTCTGTTGCACATACAGCCCTTTGAGTCAGGCATTATTTTTCATACATCGTGTAATCTTAGGGGAACTGAGAAAAATGCTACTTTGGGTTTTTTTTCTTTTCTTTCTGTTTTCTAACAACTGAAGAAGGGAGAGGACGAACTGCATACAATCAGTGTTCAAGGACCAATGAAGCAGGAAATAAGGTGTTTCTTGTGAGCTAGGAAATGATAGCTCATAACACACAAATTGCGTTATTAATGTCTATGGTAACCAAGGCTCTTTCCTAGGGGTTTTCCCACCACCACCAATCACGGCACTTGCCTTGAAAAGAGGCCTAAAAGCTCTCATTTAGTGGGTCACTGCTTCTTTTTTTTTTTTTCTAGCTGGACTCTGATGATCATAAAAAAGCCCAAATGATGTGGCTCAGTGCACTGCACGCATTACGCCAAATTCATCCCTGGTGTACTTTTGCAGAAGACAACGAACTTCCACCAGGGATTTATTGGGCCTTTTGATTTGTCAGCCTCTGATCCTGCAAGAATGATTGCAGAACTCCTGTGTCACGTTTAAAACTTCTGTTTGGGAACCAGAGGGCAAATTGTCACCTCTGGGTCACTCTGCTTCCAAAGAGGCAGAGTTGTCTAGTAGATAACGTAGCGGGTGTAGCAGGAAGAGAGCCTGAGACATAAGTCCTTGTATCAGAGGCCTGGTATGAGGCCTGAGGCCTAGCCTAAAGTAGTGGTCAAAGTTTTGCTGATATAAAGCAAAGTTAGCAAGAGGCCAGCCCTGCTCACAGAATCTGGCAAGAACAGGGCTGATATTGCAGAAACACACATTCCTAAAAAGTGCTAGGCACAAAACACACATGCAAACACATTCAGAAGGGTGGTACTAGAACATCCCATACCACGAATGGTACAAACGCATTCCCCAAAGATAACAGGAACACACTGACCCCTCCTAAAGATAAGGTCAGGATAACAGTGTAATGGATAGCGATGTACAAGGTGATGGGTGGTAACCAGCTACGTCAGAGGGTATCAACTAACTACATCAGAGGGGCAATACGTAACTTGTTCGTACTGATGTATAAAATGGCGTCTCAGAGGGGATGTCTCTGGCCAGTCCTCGGGGGCAGTGGAAAGTCCCGCCACTGACTGAGCTGTGTCCATTGTCAGGGGCATACATGTCTTAGTATCCTCGTAGAGTCTTCCAGGTACCATTACCACGCTTCGTCGACAATAAACCTGGCCGGGGGCCTTCATACCTTATCAGATCTTGTGGTCATTGGGCAGTTCGGATGAGGGTTGCTGTGCCAACTTTCCGCACAGATCTAGGACAGCACACAGAGAACACCCACACGCAGCCAAACATCTATCAACAGCAGGTTCTCACTTGACTGTGCCACTGACTGACTGTGTGACCCCGGACAAGTGTCTGCCTCAGTTTGCCCATTAGTTAAGTGGCAATGACACTTCCGTACCTGAAGGCAGGGAAGGCCGTTCTTTGCTGCCCTTGGATGGAAAGCGCTGGTGACTTTGCTCTATTTGTCTGCGTTATGTTTAAATGGTTGGCTATAAAGGTCTGTCCGGCCTGTTTTCAGGACTGAGCACCTAGAGAGGAACCTGAACACCTCCAGGCTGATTAATGAGCTCAGCTGGGCTGCGGTGGGATCACCTGACTGGTAGGTCTGCCGGATTGGCTGAAGGGAGCCAGCAGACCTGCTTTTCCGCACAGCAGCAGTAGCTGCTCACCAGCGGCTCAATGCTTCTGTTGGCAGCTGCGATTGCTCTTCCTTATGCCTTGCTCCTGCCCTTCTCCAGCCTTTCCCCTGCCTTGCTCCTGTCCGGCTCCAGCCCTGCTCCAGGCCTTGCCTTGTTCCTGTCCTGCTTCAGCCCTGTGTTCCCTTCCTGGCTCCATCTCTGACCCCTGGCTCCGGTTCCCTTTGCTAGCCCTGACCCTTGGCTCTGGTTCCTGACTCTAGCTCTCACCCTTGGCTCCCTCTTCAGTTCCTGGCCCCCTCAGCCTGGTTCTCACCATTGACCCAGACTGCCAGCACCCACCCTGACACCTGTAAGAGGACATACAGGTGATTTTTTGAACCCACCCTGTAATGTGCTACGGTAACCATTACTTGTACTGGGCCTTTAAGAACTGACTGCCTTTAGTCAAGTGTATCTCTTCCTGTTGACAAGAAAGCTCTAGTGAAGCTCACTGAACAGAGCAGGCATCATTAGTCCCGTGTACACCTTCAGTAAAGGGTTTTTTGTTGCCCCTTCTCCTGGCACCAGCGTCCTGTTCGGATGCCACTGACTGACGCCACTGACTGACTGATGCCACTGACTGATGCTGAGGGGTGGCCAATGCCTTGGGCCTTGGAGGTTGGCTTCCCAGAGGAAAGATCAGTGACAGGGAGTGATGTTAAAATATTAATGTTCCCTTCAAGGGATACTCCACTAATGCACATGCATATATCACCATCATCACAGGCACTGTCCTTGCCAGCTTCCCTAATTATAAATCATAAGAACAATACAGGTTGAAAAGGTAAGGTCTAAAGAGGTGGGGGGGGAGGGTGTTGATTAATTTCAGATAATCACTTACCTATTCATGGGAGCAATCGCTCTAAAACAGAAAAGAATGCACGGCAATACCTTCTCTAGCAACCTATTCTGACAGACATTAGGTCTAGTTTTTCTCCTGCGGCCGCTGCTCCACACTCTGCTGCTTTGGCTCCTGCAGCAATATTTGTTCAGTGTTGCGATTCTAGGCTTAGTTTGCTTTACAGCCAGGACTGATTTTTGAAAGAGGGCTCTGTGTCTCTGGAGCTTGTGATGTAAAACTGCCCCAAGATGTCTCCTAGTTTAAAAAGGGAGTGAATCTGATATTTTTGCAGTGCAAAATATAGCACTAGCTGGAGCGAGGACCAGTCCACGCAGGTACTCTGTCAGCTTCCACAAACAGCCTTGCCAAAGCACCATGGTCCTAACCAGTGATACCCCTGACTCTATTATTCCAGACCAGCTCTGAGTTCCCACAGAGCTTTGACAATCTACCTCATTCCTGATCTGTATCACCACTTGCAATTCCACTCTTGGAATCAGCTTGACTGTTTGGACACCCCCACTGTTATTAGGAACATAGGTATTCCCAGGGTGGCTCAGACCAGTGATCCATCCAGTCCAGTATCCAAAAGTAGCCATTACCAGCTGCTTCAGAAGAAACTTCAAGTAACCCCTCAATGCGCAGCTATTGTTGCCCATACATTTCTTCCTGATCCCTGTCAATTAGAGCTTGGTTTATGCCCTGAAGCATGAGGATTTATATCCCTTTTAAAATGTTTGTTCTAGTTAATGTAAGTATGGATGTTCTATGTTATTTATATGGACCCCAACTCAAGAAGTCATGCCAATTCAGGAGAGCTTTTCAGCACATGATCAACTTTAAGCATGTGCTGAAGTCTCACTGAAGTCACTCAGACTTAAGCACTTTCCTGAGTCAGAGTCATAAATATCTAGTCATTGTTGTTAGAAAGCTTATTCCTTCACTCTCCCACCTCCCTGGTCCTTCTCGCATGAACAGAGAGCAACAATACCCGAAGTCCAAAGGTGCAAACAATTCGATGTTTATTGGGGTGAACTTCCAGCAAGCTTAAATCCAAGTTCCTTTTTCCTTATTTTCGAATCCCAACTTACTTCCTGTTTGCCCCTAATTTATATAGTAATATTCTTAGCTATACCTTAACCAATCATTCTACTGAAACTTAACTAACCAATCCTAACATATTGTAACATGATTAGCTAACCAATTATATCCCACCACCTTAATTAGTTTACACCCAGCAAAATTAATTATACAGCAGACAGAAACAATCACAGAACCAGACAGAGACCATGCCAATAAACAATAGCAAAGTGGGAACTATAATGACAAAACAATACAGAAGTGAGGATTTCACAACTACATCTATAAAGACATAAGGGTTTCCCAGCTGTGTCTATTGATAAGTGAGTTCTTACCAGACAGAAAACTATCAACCTAAATTTCCTTTTACATCTTCTAGGCACTTCCCTTTCTCTGGAGGTGATAGGCACTATCAGGACAGGATTGTATTCCTAACAGCCCAATAGCACCTTCTTTCAATGTGACTAGTTTGGAATGTGAGGATGTGACCGGTCACTTCCCAGCTTATGGCTGCCTCTGTTGCTTAGCCAAAGGCCTTAGCCTAAGAACAGGGCCTCAGACTGTCACAGTAAGAGAAGGACCTTACACTGGCAGACAGTGATTTTGATTCTTTCTTTTATACCTCTAACTAGCCAAGTGATAAGAATACACCTACATTCTTAAAGTACAGGCCTTTGCAGACAGTCCTGAATATCTATATCCTAACAATTGTTTTTCGTAGTGCCGAGCTCATGGGGATGTATCCAACCAGGAGCCCCAACCTATAGAGGAGAAAGAGCAAGAAGCACCAAAATTACAGCTCCCAGGAGGCATCACAGCACTATTTCTGAATTTAAAAAAATGTTTTTGGTAAAAGTACAACTTCTCCATGGAAAACTGACACATTCTTTTTGGATGCATTGTTGCTGTAGTTGTGTTGGTCCCATTTCCGTTGAAATTTTCAGCAGAAGAAAACCCATTTTCCAAGCAGCTCTAGGAAACAGGACTGCCCAGCTGACCTCCTCTAAACCATTTATGAATTGACATACCTTTATCGTGTCACCTCCCATTCCTCTCCTCTCTAAACAATATCCTCCCAATCTTTTCAATCTCTCTGGGATAGGGCAGCCTCTCCTGGAGTGGCTTCCTGCCACAGAATGGGCATGCCTGCCTGCCTCAGTTTCTGCAGTGACTCCACAGCAGCTCTCTTGCCTTAATGCTGCCCCTCCTTGGGGTTGGTTTATTACCAAAAGATAGCTCAATTAATCCCCAACAGAAAGTCCCAGATATGGTCCATCTCTCCTGTTGGAAGATCATCCTCACTCGGGGAGCATCCCTCACTCCCCCGGGCCCTCTCCCTGTTCCCCTGAGTCCAGGTCTCTGGTGTGGAGGTGTCAGGGGTTTAGCTCATCCGCTGCTCCCCTGCCTTCCGTCCTCTCCAGCCCTTGGCTCTGGCTTCGATATCGGCAGGAAACTCCTTCTGCTGCTCCTCCAGTCTTCAGTCCTCTCCAGGCCTGGCTCTCTGGATAGGGGAAGTCAGCCCGCAAACTCCTGCTGTTGCTGCTCCTCTGCCTTCAGCCTTTTCCCAGTCCCCCTGGTCTCTGGCAGCTGTCACCTGCCCTCTCCCTAACTGACTCAATCTGTGCTCTCAGACAACCCTGCATCATTGGGTATCTCCTCAGGTGCCTTCTTTTACGGCCAATTGGGAGGCAGTGGATAGTCTCAGGTGCACTGGTCCAGCTTCCTCTTAAAGGGCCAGTGTCACTCTGTGACATTTCATGTACAGAAGTCTCTTCAGGTCTGTAATCATTCTGTCACCCATCTCTTGACCCCTTCTAGTTATACTACATCCTCTGTAAGATGGAGTGACCAGAACTGAAGGCTGCTGGCAAGTATTCTAGTCCTGGGCCTCTTCCCAGTGATACCAAGGCACAGCTACGGGCATCTTTGGCATATATGCTGCTTGAGCTGTAGTTTGCGGCCTCCCCTCCTGTTCCAGTTGTTGGGAGCACTGGGGATAGGCCAGCTGGTTCTAACAAAATAAGAACTGGGACCAGCCCTTAGCCCAAAACTTAAATGGAACCTCTGAAATACTTTGGGTAACTTTTGGTTGGTTGGTGTATATTTTATTGTAGGTTATTTTGCATGTCCAGCAAAATCACCTGATGATCCTCTAGGGGAGATCACTGCGAGTGTAACATGAGGCCCCTCCTCCTTTTAGGAGGTGAATCTGCTCCCCTCTGCCACGCTCCCCAGCAGTCCACACGGGGAGCTCAAGCAGGAAACCTGCTTTTGGGGTCATCGCTCAGCTGCGCTGCAATAGCTACACCTACATGGCTGTGATCACCTCTTTGTCAATATTTTTTTCTGAGGCAAGGGAAGCAATTAGGGGACCGCACGGAGCATTTATGACCTGTGGAACATTGTGCTTTTTATAGACACATGGACCAATTTCAAAGACCTGCTTATAAGGCTTCCACTTCAACTAAAAATCATAAAAAATATCTGCATGCTCAGTTTTCACACAGTGTGCTTGGAGAAGAAAGGAAAAGGTTAGACGATGCCTGTTTTCCAAGTATTGCTTTTTGAGAGTCAGTAGACCAACCAATCCTGTGCACAGGTGACCAGAACGATGGGATGTATGCATCAGATGAAATAGTGCAAGTAAAAGACAGCCAGGAAGATACTAAAAATAGAAATATTTTTGTAACAGGGCATGCAAACTTTGCCAGCTTTCATTCACATGGATTCATACTAACCTGTCATTGATTATGTATCCCTATGAACTCACTTCCCTTAACTTCTGAACCCTCCAAGTTTGCCTAATTTGGGCTTGGCAAAACCACCAACTTTCCCCCTGTTTTCTAACCAAAGCCGAAACATTATTCCAAATTCACTCGAAACGCTGTTCACGTCTAGTCGAAACTTGGACCGGATTGGTCAAAAAGTTCACAGAGAGCGCGGCTTGAGTGAACCAAATGATGGGTTTGCTCCACTACAAAAACTTTGCTCAGCCTTAGCTGGCAATATACCCATTTTCCAAACAGGAAATCCCTTTTTAACAAACATGGGGGAAATCGTTTAGAAGCATAAGCTTTAATGCTTATACGATTATAGAGACAAAGATCTCTTAATGATCTGTTTATGTCACAGCGCAAGCTGAGGGTGTATTGAAAAGTAAATATATGCCATAGTTTTTATCCTAAAAGTAAAGAATAGTTTTAAAGAAAGAAAAGTCTCCTGCTACCAAACAACCTATATTTACATTCCAGCTGACAGGGTAATCAAAGCTCATACAAATATGTTTTTCAGTGTGAGCTGCCAGCACTGATTAGCGTTATGCTTTCATACCACTGAGTATCACACTGAGATGAACTAAAAGTTTTATATGAAACATTTGCTTTCACCCCTTTTCTGTTACTCATGATCACCCTGATGTAAATTTGCTTCTGACAATAACTGACATTGGAATTCACAGCCCCTCTGTGATGCACTGGTGTAGAATTATTAGTTAGTACAAGTGGTTTGTTCTTTTCTTCTAGTGGGGTTCATGCCTATGATATCTGCTTGGAACAATGTGCCTGAATGACACTTTTCTGACACATACGATACGCTGACTAGAAACTCTTTAGAAACCATCGCTTTGGCTTTGTCATAGCCCATAGAATTGTAACTGTACCCTGGCTGCTGAATGTCAGGTACAATCAGGGGAGATTTACAGCAAAGAAACTCCGATTTTGTCTGTTGAAATCAGCAAGCAGAATGTGCATAAAAGCTGTAACTATTAAATTGACCTCGTCTGGTGAACCATTGTGGAAGAAGCTGGTGATATTTCAGTTATGGATGGGCGAACGTGTTCAGGTGACACTAGAACTGACACAAACATACATACACAAATCAAGGAGACCCAAAGCTGGATGCTTTCGGAGGTTCAAAAAAGTTCAATTCACTTTCGCTGTTTGTTCTCTTACAGTTTTTATGGGCATCGCCGTGTTTTCTGGCTTCATTCAGAAATGTAAAGACGGAAGGGCCACAAAGAACGGTGGTTCTTGTGCCAGACACTGGTATTTCCAAGCATGCCAAAGACTATGAAGCATTGCAAATATTGGGAATGCGATGCAGTATCGCAAGCGCTCACCTCAAAGATAGTCTGATTATCTGAATCTGTGGCTGTGCACCCATTCCTAGCCCCAGATGAACTATGATCATCCTTAGCTCTTATAAACTTTAGGGCCTAAAGCCTTAGCTGCAGCAACGGCACCCAGAGTGCAACTCAGGTGGAAGCGTACACAGCTGTGACTACAAGAGACCTGTGCCTTTCCCTGATCCTGGGCCAGCTATGTGTCCCCTAGAGCACCATTTAAGTGGTGGATAAGCCTCACAAAGATCTTCTACTTTGGGAGTGAATTTCGCCCTATTATATTATCTTCATTTTATAGATGGGGAGACTAAGCAGGGAGGTCCCGTGACTTGTCCACAGACATCAATGACTCCTGAGGCTTCTGAATCCTGGGCCTGTGCTTGTACCTCTAGGCTGTGCTGCCAGTTAAGGTATTCATAACCAGGCATCTTGAGTTGTCATGTCATCAAAATATCTCGCCACGAGAGTACGCCATGCCACCTTGCCAGGAAGATGAGAGTAACCTAGATCAGGGCTTGTATAAATTATCTTCCTCTTATGAGAGCCTAACATATAAAAATGACAATGAAACTGTAGTAAAGTTTGAGGACAGGGCTTACGCCTATCACCTGTTAGACAAGAAGTGAAAAGCCAATTAGTGCACCTGTGACGGATTGATTCCTCCTGGCCTGGGGCATGGAGTGAGATAAGGATCATTAGGTACCAGGGCCTTATAAAGAAGTTAAGAGAACTCAAGAGGGAAGGTTTCAGAGTAGCAGTCATGTTAGTCTGTATCCACAAAAAGAAAAGGAGGACTTGTGGCACCTTAGAGACTAACCAATTTATTTGAGGATAAGCTTTCATAGGCTACAGCTCACTTCGAAAGCTTATGCTCAAATAAATTTGTTAGTCTCTGAGGTGCCACAAAAATTTATTTGAGCATAAGCTTTCAAAGTGAGCTGTAGCTTACGAAAGCTTATGCTCAAATAAATTTGTTAGTCTCTAAGGTGCCACAAGTACTCCTTTTCTTTTTTCAAGAGGGAAGAAGTCCCAGAGGAGTAGAGGTGGGAAGTGCCTTCTTTCTCGGAGGCAGCCTGAAAAGAAGGGAGAAAGGGGAAGAGGCCAGATAGACTTCTCCAGGCTTGAGCTGGAAGCCTGATTAAGACCAGGCCCTGAATGAACTGGAGCCTGCCGGAAACCTGAGTGAGGGAAGAAGTGTGCCAGCAGACTGATGTTTGTATCGAGGGGACTGTGTGCTGAGCCCAGAGGCGCTGGGTTTGACTTGTGTACATCTCTGGGGTCCTTTGATAAAGGACACTGTGGCCCTGGAAGGAGCAGAATGCTGTAAAGGGGTCTGGTCAGAGGACCAGGACACTCCTACAGGGGGAATAGACCAAAAGAAGCTGGCCAGGAGGAACCACGTTGGGGAGGCAACTTCACCACAGGTAGTTTAAAGCTACACTTTGAAAGAAGGTTTGTAACAAAAAACATAATGACAGCATGAAACCAATTCTCCTAGCCGTGGGCTTTTAACAGTGCAGGCATGGGTGATGGAAATAGAAAAGAGCTAAATGTGAAATGGAAGATTATAATTTTATGATCTTTCTTTTATTGTATAATTCAACCATCACATGGAGACAAAAAAGCCTCTACAAGGTCTCTTCAAGTGCTGGGTGTTCAAAAATTGCCTGGACTTATGGTCCATAATAGAAATCACACAAATAAATATACAGAGTCATTCAATGCAAATAGTGCCTCTTTGCTTTGTGATAGCACTGTGTGAGAATGTCCAGGGGAATTCAATGGAATTGGGTATTTAAAGACAATAACAGAGGAGAGTCACAATTCCCTTCCTGTTCGCCCTTCCTCCTGGGGATGGGGCTACTTGGTAAGGAAGGACCAGGGACTCAAAGGTATTTAGGAGACTAACTCCCATTGAAATCAATACCTTTGAGGTGCTAGTTCTTAAAGATAGTATTCAGTGGAGTCAGGGTATTAGTGTGGCCCTCTCCAGGGTCACTAGAGGCCTGGCACTTTCCATCTTTAACACACATTCCAGGAAATGTGTTATTTTCACTTTAGACCTTAATAACCACATTCAAAGGAGACTTATTGAGCTGTTGGAAGCGCTCTAAAATGATGGGGTCTAAATTAACTGTTACCACTCAAGAGAGAGATCTTGGAGTCATTGTGGAGAGTTCTCTGAAAACATCTACTCAGCAGCAGTCAGAAAAGCGAACAGAATGTTGGGAACCATTAAGAAAGGGATAGATAATAAGACAGAAAATATCCTGTTGCCTCTATATAAATCCATTGTACACCCACATTGTGAATACTGCGTGCAGATGTGGTCACCCCATCTCAAAAAAAGATATATTCGAGTTGGAAAAGGGTCAGAAAAGGGCAACAAAAATGATTAGGGGTATGGAACAGCTTCTGTATGAGGAGAAATTAATAAGACTGGGACTTTTCAGCTTGGAAAAGAGACAACTGAGGGGGGAGATGACAGAGGTCTATAAAATCAAGATGGGTGTGGAGAAAGTAAATAAGGAAGTGTAATTTACTCCTCATAACACAAGAACTGGGGGTCACCAAATGAAATCCACAGGCAGCAGGTTTAAAACAAACAAAAGTAAGTATTTCCGCACACAACACACAGTCATGTCTTTGCCAGAGGTTGTTGTGCAGGCCAAGACTATAACAGGCTTCAAAAAAGAACTAGATAAATTCCTGGAGGATAGGTCCATCAATGGCTATTAGCCAGGATGGGCAGGAATGGTGTCCCTAGCCTCTGTTTGCCAGAAGCTAGGAATGGGCGACAGGGGATGGATCACTTGGTGGTTCCCTGGCATTGGTCACTGTCAGAAGACAGGATACTGGGCTAGATGGACCTTTGGTCAGATCCAATATGGCCGTTCTTATGTTCTTATAACCTTTTTCTTCTTCAATACATTAGGCTCAGCAGATCAGAACATTCAGTGCACTGAAAACAGAGATTTTACAGCTTACTAGGAAAAAACACAACACAATATGGTTTCTTACGGGGGAAAGATTACCAGGAGTCCTGCTTTTGTTTAACAGCATTGTCAGCCTATTTGACCTTACACCTTTGATTTTCATCCTTTGCTTTCTCAATTAGAGTATGTTTTATGCAAATCAACTTCAGCCTCTGGATCGTCCGCATGCTATTGCCGTGACTATCTTTTCAAATATTCACTATTCGTAATTACTCGAGTCAGCCAACACTTTTTTAACTTCAAAGAAAATTTCAAAGCTATTTGTTTCACAGGGTTTGGCACAGATCCATTTTCAACATTTAATGCAAAATTTTATTGAAACTGTTAGACATTTTTCATTGTCTGAAAACCTGATAAATGAAAAATTCTGAACCATTTTGATAATGGCTTGGATTAAATAAATTAAAAGGTCTTTAAAAAAAAGTCTTTCAAGACCAGCAAATCAGAATGAAGGGAAAAGAAGTTTTTGCACAGGATACAGATAGACAAAAGACTAGTATAAAAAAAGAAGAGAAGAAATAGGGGTAGATTTTAGATACAAAATAGATGGGTTCATGTTAAGGTCTTGGTAAATCTGTTCAGGGAAAAAGAAATACTGAGCTGGACCTCCACCCTAAGCTTGAACCAAACTCTTTCTGTGGTTAGAAATGTTAGAAGTATTCCCAGTATTCTTTGCTCTCCAGGAGGCTTCTCCCAATCTTGGCAGGCTTGGGCCCTGCCTGGCCTAACCAGTTCTGTAGGCCAATGTCATCAGAGTGAATGGTTCTGGCATCGTCCCTTAACCACTCTCAAGTAGAAAAGGAGTACTTGTGGCACCTTAGAGACTAACCAATTTATTTGAACATAAGCTTTCGTGAGCTACAGCTCACTTCATCGGATGCATAAAGTGGAAAATCCAGTGAGGATGTTTTTATACACACAGACCATGAAAAAATGGGTGTTTATCACTACAAAAGGTTCTCTCTCCCCCCACCCCACTCTCCTGCTGGTAATAGCTTATCTAAAGTGATCACTCTCCTTACAATGTGTATGATAATCAAGGTGGGCCATTTCCAGCACAAATCCAGGGTTTAACAAGAACGTCTGAGGAACGGGGGGGGGGGGGGGGAGAGAGAAATAAACAAGGGGAAATAGGTTACTTTTTATAATGACTCAACCACTCCCAGTCTCTATTCAAGCCTAAGTTAATTGTATCCAATTTGCAAATTAATTCCAATTCAGCAGTCTCTCGTTGGAGTCTGTTTCTGAAGTTTTTCTGTTGTAATATCACAACTTTCATGTCTGTAATCGCGTGACCAGATAGATTGAAGTGTTCTCCGACTGGTTTATGAATGTTATAATTCTTGACATCTGATTTGTGTCCATTTATCCTCACTGGATTTTCCACTTTATGCATCCGATGAAGTGAGCTGTAGCTCACGAAAGCTTATGCTCAAATATACGTAAAAGAATAAATGGGCACAAATCAGACTGTTAGCAAAACAGTCAATTCCTCAATGTATAAGAGTGCCGTCGTCCTGAACTCCTATGCCATGCAATGCAAAGGAAGTATTTGGAAAAAATAAAATCTCCCTTTCTTTTATGTTGCTATACTGAGAATTGTTTTAAAATAGTCCTCTGATAGCAACTGACCATTTTTCTGTTCACAACAATCAGCACTTTGCTTCTCGATATTTTTATTTTTTAAATCACCGGCTATCGACCAAGCGTATATATTGTTACATAAAACAAAAGAATACTCGTGGCACTTTCCCACAAGTTGCTGGCGACTATGTGCAACACTGAGTTGTTTTGAGAGATGCAGCTGGTAAATTATTGCGCATCAATCACAACAACTATGCAGAGCTCTTGTTTCAGCATTATTAACTATTGAATTATCCATCTGTAAACATCATTTACCATTCTCCATGGACGGGCTAGCTGCCTCAACAATGGGAGTTACTGTGGTTGAGATGGGAACGCTGAGCAGTGCTGCTTTAGAGGCAGCTGATGATTCAGAGAAAACTTTTAATAAATGTTCTGTTTGAAAACAATCATGCTTCTATGGTTCTTCTATTTTCCTGTTGGCTTAACTTCACTCACCTTCTGTCAGAGATCCTGCTGTCTCAAGATTTCACCTGCATCTGCTATTTATTCCCCACCTGAAGCCCTGATATTCTCCTTGGGCCATCCTAATCTTTTTGACAGCAAGGGCCGGTGATGTCACAACAGGCTTATGAAGGCCAGATTGTGGCTCGCAAGGGGCATGTGTAGGGGAAAAAATAAAACTGCACATTTCTGCAAGCCAGAATCGTTCTGCCTGAGTCCTGACTGCTGATATACCCCAGGGAGAGACTAACAGGTGTGGTCAAATAGGCTCAGATAAGGCTAAAGTGTGCATGATCGACAAGAAAACATGGCTATGTCCACATGGCAGAACTGCGCAAAGCATGGCTTCATCTGGAAAGACGGGACCTGGGCAAACAGTCCCACTGCAGAGCAGAGACAAGATGTGCAAAGAGACATGATTCAGAACATGTATCACACAGCACTAATAATGGGAACTCACCGCCCTATGAGGACAGCCTGAGTAAGAGCTGCCAGAGGGGGACTTGCCCCTGGGGCAGCTGGCTACTGCCCCTCTCTGAAGATTGACTATTTCCCTAAGTAAAATCATTTCACCTGCCTCCCAAACCTATGTGCCACTCAGATGCTGAGAGAGTAAAAGAGGAAAGATCCACATGGAATAGCTGCTCCCAGATTTCGTCCGGAGGCTCCAAAGCAGCATTCCTTCATCGACCAGCCCTGCTAGCTGGAGCAGAGGACTTTCAAAACTGCCTTTAATTCCTGGACATGTGTGAAGCAGGACTACACTGAACTGCTCAGCAGCCACAGCCCAGGTCTGATGGAGACCTTCAGCGGTGCCCTGGCACACACAAGCAAACTACAGGGCTCTACCTAAAATACTGACCTAGGTCTTCTACTGTGGCCTACTGCTTTCCATCTAAACATTTTCACATGGAAGTGAAAGACCTGGCCTGTGATACATCATCTTGCTTTCTGCACGTAGCAATCTTTGCCAATTCATCAGCCAAAAAATCTCAACACTCATATTTTGCAAGAAATTCACTCTGAATGCATCCATGCTACTTTTGTGTTTGCTTTCTGCCACTGAGTTACCTGGATGGCACGTTCACAGAACCAGTGACTTTGAAAGCTGATACTGAATGACATTTGTTGAAAGTGAAGTTTTAATTCATAATTCTGAGTATTCACACCAGAAACCTGATTCGCAATGTTACCATATGCCAGTGCACACAGGGAACAGCAAAAATACCATGAGATGTATGTATCCAGTGGAAACAGCTCCAATTTCAAATTTTGAATATTGAATACTTGCGACAAATTGCGCTTCAACAATCTCCAATGTTTTGGCAAATAATTTTGAACAATAAATATATTCAAGAGAAAGCACAGTCTGTTGTGACACAGAAAAAGGGTAAAATCTGTCAAATAGATTATTTGTTACAAATTATTTGCCTAGATTTAATATTTACAAGCAGTTAGATTTGTTTTCTTCTGACAGGTCTTCACAGGCTAAGCACTTAGCCGTTATTTGAATTAGGGCAACTGGAACCTGTTGTTTCATTTGATCTGCTTTCATTTTTACATGCCTGACATGAGAAGAAGGAAAATAAAAATCACATCCAATTATGTTGTATCCTCTTGTCAAATGTTCATCATCTTGTGCTTCCAAGGGACACAGCACAAAAGGTGCAGCCTCGGGAATGGGGGTGGGAAGAGGGGGAGGAGGCAAAGGTTGCTTTAATTAGGGATAAATGGATTTGCCTATCCCTAGTTAAAGCCAAACCAAGACACATCAAATAGGCACCCTTTCACAGCAGCAGAGAGAAAGCAGGATTTGGGTTTGATAAGAAGATATATCAGGTTGCTTTTTTTCTGGCTTAAACTACACCTGCCATTGGACCCTGATCCAGCAAACCTCTGACTTAAGTATGTCCAAAAGTGCTGGAGCAGGGCCTTACGGAGTCTTTCACCCTCCAGCTAGTTAGATGGTCTACAACGGTGATACTCAGACCTCAGTGGTTCAGGAGCCCAATTAGCGGTCAGCATTACCCAAAAGAGCCTCAGGAGTGTGAATTAATTGTTTCACAGTAAAAGCATCCTGACTGGTTAATAACTTAGACGGGTTAATAATTAAATCACACAGCATTTTAATGTCATGTGCTGTAAACAGATGCAGGAGATGCATTAAAAAGCCACTTGAGGCTCGCAGGTCCCAGTGTGAATATCACTGGTCTAAGAGCAGTTATGAGGAGTTGTACCTCGTTGAATCATAGAGCAGCAGCTCCGTGTCTTGATACTAGTGCATCTGAGTTTACTGTCTGTGCCTTATTTCTGTAAGTACAGCAATAACTTCTTAGCTCTCCAGGGTGGGGCCTATGGTTTCATACATGCTTGTGCAGGGGCATAGCACAATGGATCCTGAGCCTGACTGACAGCATCTAAACCCGTCTGAAATACAAGTATTAAACAACCGTCATGTAGTTCTTAGATCCAGCAACAATCAGAAGCCCCAGAAGCTTTCCCAGCTCTTGCAGACATCTCCATTCCATGCCAAAGAATGCCAGAGCAAAACCCAGATTCCTATTTTTATCAGAAGAGTACTAAAAAATATCTTGATTCTCAGCTTCCAGCTGGAACTTAAGGGTGAACAAGGCAAAATCATCTCCATGCACTCAGGAATAAGGATATATGTATATTTGATATTTTTATAGTATTTAGGCTTGTAAAAATCATTGAACAGCACAATGGAATGTATTTTACCAGATTTTTCACGGCCATACTACTCTGCCTCATATTTCAGTTGTGATGCATTACTTCAAAATGAGTGGGTGTCAAACAGACTGATTGAAATAGCGAAGCATGCCTCTTTCAACCCTCTTTACATCATGTTCTTTTTTTATACAAGTTTTGCCTTTTTGTGATTTTTGTGTCAATAAGCTTACCGCTAGAAGCACAAGCCTACTTCTCGCCTCTTTTGGTTTTCTTCACATTACAACTAGAGCCATCTAAAATCAGCTGCTAAATTATGGCCAAGAGTTTCAAAAGTGACTAATAGTTTCGGGATGCCTCTAATTTGGGCATGTCCAATTTATGAGGTGCCTTCAAGAGACATGTCAGTGAGGCTACGTCTACACTACAAGTTAGGGGTGTGATTCCCAGCTCGTGTAGACATACTTGTGCAAGCAGCCCCGACCACATACCCATGAGATTCAGGTTGGTTTGTATTCGGGGCTGCCAGCCCCTCCCACCGCTTGCTGCTGCCCGTGCTACCATGACTACGCTGCTATTTTTAGTGTGCTAGCTCAGACAAGAGCTAACACAAATCTGTCTAGGAAAGCTGGGAATCACAGCCCTAGTTAATAGTGTAGATGTGGCCTTCGAGGGGATGCTCAGCGCTCTTTAAAGCATCGCAAGTTGGGCATCAAAAATCGAAAGCACACCCCTGAATCACTAGTCACTTTTGAAAATTTGGTCTGTGTTCTTTGCCCATCAATCAGACCATTTCTGTTGTCATATGAGTCTTTCAACTAGCTGTGCCCTCTGCATACCTTAGCAAGATAAGTGTCTACCCCCAGACAGCTTACAGTTCATGCACGATTCTGATCCTCAGCTTGAAACCCTGCACAGCAACGTCCCTGAACCTATGGATGCGGTTTCTTACCCTGTACTCCCAATAAAGCCAGCCGCGCCATCATCTTTGTCTCCTCCTTCCACTCCCACACATATACCTTCCTCAGCGCGACCCTCTGCACATGGAACAAACCCATCTCTGCAGTTCCCTGTTCCAGACAAGAGTAGGAGCCTATTTGTAGTCAATGGGAGTTGACTTCAATGTGTGGGTTTTCAGTGGAGCCCAAGGGAGTTGGGCACCCATGAACTTTCAAAGGATTTGTGTGTTCAACTATTTTAGGTTATTTTGAAAATCTCACCCAGTGGGTTTTGAATCAGGACCAATACATCCACCAAACTGGCAAGTGAGGCTGTGTTTATGCAGTATTTTTGGCCTGACCTGAAGCAGGAAACTTCAGTATCTACACGAGAGCGCCTACACTTTGGGCAAATTTAAACCAAGCATCCAGTTTTGGATACAACCCCAGCTCTGAACAGCTCCATGTTCACCCATTGCTACCACCTGGTTCATTAGGCTGCTTCCCAGAAGCTGGTGCTTCAGAAGGAGGAAACCTCCCACTGCACAAACGGCTGGAAACCTGTGCAGTGAGCAATCCCTCCCTGTCCTCAGCAGGTAGTCAGCTTCTGATCTGAAGCATAAGATTTGATTAACCAGATGGTTTCAGCATGAATAGATACTAGTGATAAGAATGATCAAAAATCTTATTCAGATCTTTCAAACACCCAGCCATGGCATTTGTCTCAATGAAAACCTGCAGCAGTGAATTCCACAGGTTGATTGTGCCACAAAAAGTAGTTCCCTTTGCTTGGCTCTGTATATACAGCTTAGCTGTGGATAGATACCAGTACATACACACACCATAAATAATTTGGGCTTAGGCACATATCTTCATCTTTAGAGAGAATTTAGTATTTTGGAGTGTTTGGTCTTATTCCTCTTACAAAACTTATGTGGGCCCACTTTAACAAGGTGTGATGGGTGTACGGCTCCATGGCAGGGAGCTTAGAAGGCCTGAGAGCCCTGGCTTGATCTAGGATTCTCAGGGCTTCCAGGCTCCCTGCTGTGAAGCTGGGAGCTGAGCACTGATTGGAATCAGGGCTCAGATGGCTTTCAGGCTCAGTGGCCATTTTGAAGCTATAGAGGAAGCTGCATTGTGGGGAAATTGCCTGACAGGACACACCCATAGTCATCATCTGAGGGTTGAGACAACTTGAACTCAGTGAGGGGGAGGTTATAAATAGGGGAAGTTGGAGACAGCTTGAGGGAACTCAGCCGCGCAAGCATGAGGAGATAGGTGGTGTCTGCTCTGAGGTCTGTTTCTGTGCCAATCCATTTGGATTCAGATGGTGTACTTGCTATCTCATTAGGAGCCAGAGAGAGCCAGAGAAGGTACCACTGATTGTGAGAGTTTGACTGTTATCTGAAGAGATATAGAGGTGTTACGAGGAGGCTCTGGATCTTCCACCGTCTCTAGCTGTCAGAAACTCAAGGGATATGTTCCATTCTCCCAGGCCATCTCCAGCGTCCCCAGTTTATAACCTCCTCCTCACTGAGCACCAGTTGGCTCAGCCTTCAGGTGACACACACATTGGAAGAAGGGCTGAGAACTCAGCACATGAGAATGCTGGAGGAAAACGTGTGGGTGTAAGATGTCCACTTTTCTCAGTAGTTTAATAGCAGCAAGTGTGAAAGTCTGGGCGAGAAATGCCCAAAGGGATCTCACATAATAATGGTTTATGAGAAATATTCACAACTAGTTCAACTATTGATTGTAGATTGTTTCTACTTATTGACTGTTTTTAATTACTTCTCTCTCAGAAGTGTAACACTGTATAATGTTAAACCTCTGTCCTGTGAGCTCTGACATGTCCTTGAGCAGAAGAAAAGGCTGAAGTGCAGGAAAAGGGAAATAATCACATATAATATTGTCTCAGCACCTTACCCAGTACATCAGCAACCAGTGCTCAAGGACCTGGAGACTACACTACTGTTACACGCAAATCGATGCATCAAATAAACTATGGGATGCTCCACCTCTTGGAAGTTATGATTGGCCCAAAACTTCCAAGAGGTGGAGCATCCCATAGTTTATTTGAGCTGGAAATGCCAACAACACGAGATCAAGAATTCCACCATAGAAAAACAACTTCTGGCTATAAGAAGGGCCATAATGGCACTATGTTATCGCTGAGGAGACCCGCTCTGTCTGGTAACAGACCATGCCCTCCTACAGCAGATGCAGGCAATGAGGACCACAAGGTGGTATCTGGCACTACAGCCCTATACATTCAGACACCGGCCGGCTGGGTCACAGCATCATAGAAATGTTGGGCTGGCAGGGACCTGGACAAGTCATCAAGTCCAGCCTGCTGTAGGACCAAGTATAAATGGATATGCAGATTTCTTTCCCCAGGAAGGAAGAGACATTATAACAGAGGCAGACTGGACCCATGGTCCCATTCTGCAGGGGGAGGTGTGTGACATATGGGTTTGCAGCTTCAGTCCTCCAATACTGGCTCATCTGATGTGCTAATTTCCATTCCCTTCAGCAATGTAGCCTCCTTTTGTGAGAGACAGGGATGGCTCTTCCCTGTGATCCCATGACACTGGTGGCGTCTACTTCCCTATGATCCCTGGACAGTGATGGTGTCCTTTTCTGCATGGTGAGCAGTGATAACGTTATTTCAGCCCAGGGCTGTAACAGTTTTCATCCAGAAATAAAGTATCAAGAAGATTTCAGAAAGAGATTGGAAACTATCTGGATTCTGTATAAAAAGGTGAAGTGTGTTAGCATCCATGACGGCAGCAGTGCTTGGTCAGACATACATCTGCAAGCTCATAAGCTGTGGATAATAATAACTAATATTGACAACAAAAGTATTGCAACACCAAGCCTTCAAAAATAATGAATCAGCCGTGAAACCTTAAGTATTTCTAAAAATAACCCATTTTGGTTTCATTATCCTCTTAGGTTCTGAACCTTTACACCTCATTTGGGCCACATTTTTAAGCTTTTCTCTGCATTCATGAGGGCTAGAAACTTGTGATATTTTAAAAATGAAAGCTGAGCATCTCATGTTTTCACATGACTCCAAGAGCTGGGGCTTTAAGATGTACATAAAATATCCCCCCAAAATAAACAAAATCATAGGAGTTATAATGAAACCTAACTCCCACATAGCAAGCATCTCCAAGCACCTCACAAAAGTAGATAGCAAAAAGAAAAGGAGTACTTGTCGCACCTTAGAGACTAACAAATGTATCTGAGCATAAGCTTTCGTGAGCTACAGCTCACTTGCTTCTGCTCAAATAAATTTGTTAGTCTCTAAGGAGCCACAAGTACTCCTTTTCTTTTTGCGGATACAGACTAACACGGCTGCTGCTCTGAAAAGTAGATACGTATCATTATCCCTGTTTTATATGTGGATAAACTGCAGAGAGCCCATGAAGTAATTTTGCAAAGGTCACACAAACAGTGAGCCAAATCGTGCCATCCTTACTCAGGAAAACTACCAGAAGTGATGGATTTGGCCTTACATATATATTTTACAGATATCACTTCAACCACCAGTGACATGCAGCCACTTCTGGGGTGGAGGATGGCAGTCAGGTGGCTAACTAGAGCACAGGACATAATGGTGGGAGGGCCAGAAGAGCGGGGTCAATTCCTGCCTTTATCTAAAGTCCCATGGGATCTTTAATGTTTATAGAGAGCAGTCAGAATCTCAGAGGCAGATTCTCTCATCTGCTAATTTCTCCTTGCACCCTGTAAGGGTGAGAAGGGGACATGCTGGGGGGTGGGCTGGGTTGTATGACACAAGGAGGGGAATACACATAGTGAAGTTCCACTGTATCTAATTACAGCTGGTCAGAAAAAAATCCACAGAAAATGTTGATTTTTCAGCAAAACGTTGAAAACTGAAAATATTCAATGGAAGATTTTTCAGCTGTAAAGCAAAAGTTCAATTCAGCAATGCTGTCACACTGCCTCATGGCTAGGCTTGGAAGGATTAGATTTTTATTGGTAAATGTCGATAAACGTCAATTTCACCAAACACACACAAATCGTCGGGAAAATATTTCCATCGATGATAGAAATTTACAGACAGGCAAAGTAAGAAAAATGCTGAGAACTTAGAGTTTAATTTAAGGATATCGACTTTGTATCGTTTGATGAGATGTTGATAATTTGTGTTTTAATGGTGATAACCCTTTAAATGTTTGAATCTTGTCTACTGTCATTAAATAATTAATTTCTGCCACCCCATTGTCCGCTCCCTAAATAATTACCCACACCTGTGAAAATTAAAATGGATAAAAATCTTAAAAATGCTTAAAAATAAAACATAGATATCATCCATCACAATTATTAAAAAATAAAAATTGAATTCTGCCATAGCTAAACTATTGGACTTATAGTCTACTTACCTCATGCCCCCTGCTCCTCCCTGGGTTGGGCTTCCTGGTCAGACTACATCTCCCATGATGCAGCATGGTCTCAGATCTCGCTGAGTTGCTACAGTGCATTGTGGGAGTCCCTGGCTGTGCTCCATCCTGGAACAATCCAGCCCATAGGGGGCTGTGAGGCAGCCAAACCACAACTCCCATGAAGTTCCACAGTGGCTTTTCTGAACAGAAATATTTTGGTTTTGGGGTGTTGTGTTATTTGACAAAGTGTTAAAAATTTTCACAGAAAGCAGACACTTTTCACAAATAAAAAGGGGCATAGTCAAAGTTCTAATGTTCCATATATAGAGGGAACATTTTTAAGCAGCCCTATCTCTCATCCTCGATGGCCTAAATTAGAGTGGGCCCCCTGCTGCTCTACCCTCCACCAGGGCTGAGGGGCCAAAGGATCAGGGAGCAGCAGCTGGCTCCCTGGGGCTGCCATCACTCACTGTTTCCAAGCACAGCTCAGATGTAATAGAGAATTGAGGCTTCCCTCTTTAAGGACTCATCTGAAAAATTCCCACACACATTAAACTGTCTGGAACCCAATTTATCACTCTCTGAAGGATGAACTCTTGCCTGTTTTGCCCTTTCCACAAGCAGCTGAATAGAAGTGAACCGAAAGGCTCAAATTAGCTCCAGATCCTCCTCTTGTGCTGAATTCTGAGAGCGTCTCGTAAAGAACAGCTTGTAAAGAGCACATCACCAACTGAGACAGGTGCAGGCCCTTCTGTGAGACATGATTTATCATCTCCAATTTTGGAAACACGTGGGATCGATATTTCTGAATGCTCCTATGATTTATCTGAAAGCTGCAAATTGAAAACATCAAGCTGTGCGCTGCTCAGCAGGGAAATGGCGATGGAAGATTTGGAATCCAGCAAGATTGATAAGGACCAGACACTTCCTATCTGGAACATTACTGCTTTATTTGCAATTTTAGAGTAAGGTTAGTTACTCTATTCCTAGCTCTAACTCACAAAAGATGGCTGGAATCAAAGATACGATTCCATTGCAATTCTGAAGTGCTTTGAGCTGAAGTGGAAACATCAAACCTACAACACATTTATTACCGATAAAACTCACATCTCACACTGGAGCAGATGCAATACGTGGGATACATGGCACATCTGGTTTGCTGGAAGAGTACCTGCTTGTCAATTATGATATCTAGCGCACAATAAAGCCCCTCATCCTGCATTCCTTTCGCACACTAAGCCCCTACTGGCTCGGAAGAACTCCTCTCTCATTGAATCTGTTTACCATTGTTTCACTGAAACCATTACAGAACCACATCAGTTAAAACAGACACTTCATTCACTGAATAAATAACCAATTCCAACAACTGTCCTTATAACATTAGTTATTAAATACTGAGAAATATTAAGTATACAGATCATGCCAAAGGCAGCACAGAATTTGAGTTTTCATTACCCAAACCCTGAATTCTTGGTTCAAAGCACCGAGGGACCAATTTGCAATGGACTAAAAAAACCAAATAACCCCCCGTTTCAGACCAGGGCTTGTGAAATGGCTCTGAAGCTAAGTGGGTCACTGGGCTTTCAGACTATATTCAGTGTGTCAGTCAAATTTACCTGTAGTGAAGATAATTCCAATCAATTCTTTGGTCTTAAGTTTCACCTGTTATGGAACTCATGGTTAGCAAAATCACAATGCATATTTGTAATGATGGGCTAATTCTGGTTCTAATACTTAACATAGAATTTTACACTGAAGTAACTATGAAAATCAATGGAGTTACTCTTACGTTCATTGATGTAACGAAGAACAGGATATAGCACAGAATGCTTGTTTTTCATATATATCTAGTTATTTCTCCCCCAACCCCTTCACCTGTAAATGATCTTTAATTCCCACAATTTAATTTTGAAAGAACATTCACCTAAATATTCCCTCTCCTGGAACATTATAAATGTGTTGACATTTCTCCATACCCATCAGTGGAGAGAGGTTAATTATCCAAGGGGAAAGATGTTAACAATAAAATGATGATGAAAATAACTCTTAAAAGCAGTGCAGAGAGAGTGTATGGTATATAGGGATGTGTTTACTTCATTCTGCCTGACTCACAGAAAATTTTTTGTATTTAACAATAATGGTTGTGTTTTTTCAACTGTCTTCAATGAGTGGCCCTAAGGAAGGAAGGAAAACAACAAAAGGAATAAAAAGTAAAATAACCAGAAATTAGCCTATTTTTCAAAACACATTTAATTTCCCCCACATTTATGAGCATGAACCTCTTATGGAAACAACAGTGGCCTGGTCATCTCAGAGGTTTAAAATTTAATTCTCAAGGAAGATAGACAATTTTTCAGATAATACGTTGTAATTATTGTTTGACTTGATGAGTCAGTGAAAGAATTTTTAGCTGGCATAATAAAAAAGACTAATGACAGATCTGTGGTGTCCTGGAAAGACCTGTTAGAACAATTACAGTCTGAGTTCACTCTGCACATAGAGGGGCAGTGTGGTTCAATGGACAGGGTCCTCCCCCCAGATCTCAGGAGACCTGCGTTCTACTCCTGGATCTGCTACTGACTTATGTGACTTTGGGCAAATTATTTCTCCTCTGTTTCCTTTCCCACTCTTTGTTTATTTAGACTGTAAGTTCTTTGGGAGAGGGGCTGTCCTTTACTGTGGGTTTATACAGCCCCAAGCACAAGGGGACTTTGATCTTGATGGGGCTCTTGTAATATCAGTAATATATAGAGCCAGAGAGATGGCATTCAATAAAACTGATAGTTCTTCACCTCAATATTAAATACCGGAATGCCAGATCTTTTCCTAGCACCAGTCCAAGTAGCTGATCTGGATCCTGGGCATATCCTAGGGTGGGAAGATGGAGAATCTTCCTCTTATTCCAGACCATTGAGTGCCAGTGGTCGGGTGCCTTCGTGGAGGATCTACCATTTATGTCAGTGGGCTCCATGGGGGCTCGGCACCGTTGGAAAATCAGGCTACTTAACTAGATGCCTCAGTCTGGATTTAAGCACCTACTGTTAGGAACCCAAGTTATGAAATTTCAGCCTGAGTTTTCAATATACTGACTAAAAAAAAAAATAAACGCCTACTTAGTTCAGGCATCAAGTTGGCTACCACAAGGAAAAGAGCAATGGCCTTGCCCGCTGGATGTTTGGCAAACCCGTATGTGCACCCCAGGCTGTTTACCTGCAGAGACAATAACTTGCACAAGTATACACAATGGCACAAACACAGGGGTATGATTGAAATATGAGCACATGCCCACGCATAGCCACATCCATTGTTACTTTTCTTCGTGTTATCGGAGCAGCCTAGAGACCCCAGCGGGGCCCCACTGTGCTGGGTGCTGTACAAACACGGAGCAATAGACAGTCCCTACCCCAAAGAGCTTCCACTCTAAAGCGACAAGGCAGAGAAAGGGTTGCAGGTAGGGAAACAGAGTCATAGAGGGATGAAGACTCTCCCAAGGTCACATGGCCTGAACATTTTTTGCCTCACCCTGTCCTCGCTTACCTCTTTGCTTCTGACCTGCCACTAAAGTGGCCTGTTCGTGGCAATTTAGAAAGGCTTGTGGTGGTCTCACCTCACTGCCACCTGTCCTCAGCTGGGCCTAGTTCTTTATTCCCCACCCCCGCCAGTCAGCACATCCCTCCTCTACTGTGGCCAGCACATTTGCTGCTTGTCCCATATGCTGGCCAGCGGGAATCCATCAAGCTTCTCTTGTGGACTGGTTCCCTTTGCTGCTGCTTTCCCAGTGACTTCTCCAGAATGTCACCCCGACAACTACTCCACCAGAGGCACGGGTTTTGTGCAGCTGTCTTTCTGGATTTGTTTATCCCGTGCTCATCAGAGCAGCTGTTGCATGGCTCTTGGTTAATGCAGCCCTGTGCGTAACTGCTGTTGGTAGGCATAGCTGGTTGGAGAGTTCACCTGATGTCTGTTCTTTATTTAACACAATAGAAGCAGTAAATAAGATCCTCTGGGCGTGAATTCCAGGCCTGGTGTTTAGATGTGACTCCCACAATCCCACAAGGAAGAGTTCAAGCTAATGTGGCCGTTTGTTACAAATGTTGCTGATTTCCTCTTTGGAATAGGCGGCCCATTGTCTCCGGCTTGCACTAGCTTTCCGAAACGTTTCACTTTCACACCAGTCATTAGCTCTCCCTCCTCTGTGGTTGTATCGTCCCTTTTATGCATGCCAGGGAAGGGTGTGCTCCATTCAGATCCGAGCTCCAGGGAACGTAACGGGATAGGCTATCAAGATGCAGACATCTCTTTCCATAGCTGGGGTTTTCATCAGTGGCTATTGAGCAGGGCTTTTTTGGAGCTCATTTTCTCTCTGCATAAAGCAATACAGACAGAGCAAATATTCTAGCAAGTGATGAATAGGAGGCCAAACCCTGAGGGTCCTCAATCAGGGATGGAGTCCATCTCCTTGTCCACGCGGAAGGGCTTCTGGCAGTTGGCTGCTTCCTGTCACCGGAGTCCACTATGCAGTCAGGGTCCTGTATGTTCTGTTAGCAACAACATGCAGTGATGCCAGTGTTACATTCTGAGATGCCTTCTTTGTTTGCACCTCTGAGTCCCTAGGGTCACATCAAAGTATGTCCCTCCTGAAGTCAGACCACCTTTTTCCAGTTCCACTCACCACTCTATACTGTACTTGGGAATGACGAATCAGGATGGAGAGGGAAGGGATAGGGGGACAGATGAATAGAGTGATAATCTTAATACTTAGCTCTTATGCAGCATTTTTCATTAGTCAATTGCAAAGTGTTTTACTCAGGAGGGCAGTCCCATTATCTCCATTTTACAGATGGGGAAACTGAAGCACAGAGTGGGAAATGACTGGTCCAAAGTCACCCAACAGGATGGCCGGTGGCAGAACCAGGAATAGAACCGTCTCCCAAGTCTCTGTCCATTAAGTCCCACGTGCTCCAGCAATCAACAATCCCTTCCACGACTGCTAGTGCAGGCCAGTTACCCCAGTGGAAGTGGTGCTGGTGTGCTTATTAGGTGAGTGTGGTATAAAGGCCAAGGGAAACAGCTGGATGGATTAGCTCAGATGAGGTTTAAAGGGAATGTAGAGAGGTTAGTGGAGAGAGGTCTTCAGTGTCTCCCAGGAAAAAAACAACAAGATCAGAGAAGCAAAACAAGTAGCACTGTTGGGTCCCCTCATTATTTGGCTGGCACATGAAAGGCTGCCAGTGAAGCAGCGCACATAGCTCGCGTATATAAAGCTAAGGAAATAATACAAAGGCCCTGACCGGATGGCTAACCATCAAGCAACTTATAAATGATGCCTAGACCCTGTGCCTAGGGCAACAGTCAGAAATCCGGGGCTGTTAAAGAACCAGGCACTGCAATCTGCTGATCGAGTTTGGAGAATCGTAGGGGCATCTAGTTTAACCCCAAAGTGGTGGCTGCTCTTATCCATATAAGGGAGAATTGATTACACCCCAGCAGAGGTCTCCAAACACGCTGGAGGAGGATGGAAAGTGAATCATATTAGCTAACCTTCACAGATGGAGGAAGCAAATGGCAATTTCCCTTCAGAATGGCATTGGGACTGCAATTTCAAATACGGTATGTGGCTGCCCCATTTCAGACTGGACAAGATTAGTGCGTGTGGAGAGAGATGTCAGCTGAGGTCTCATGGAAAACAGAAGTAGTACTGGGGAGCAGAGCAGATGTCATCATGACGACTCTCCGAGATTATTTTGGTCACCTTTGGTTATTAACAATAATGAGCAGACACATAAATGGAACCAATTTTGTAGCAGCCCCTCTCAGACCTAGCCATTAAAATCAATATCTTCCAGTTTTTTCAAGGGTGATACATGGGTATTAGCTTTGGGGAGTATTTAGGGATAGTTAATCAGTTTGAATAAACTACTCATCCTCCCATGCACCAAATATTCACTCTAAACCCAGACTCTGCCTGAATTCTGAGGTTAAAATTTAGTTCCCTTTGTTATTATTTAAATGCCTCAGGGATCTTAACCTAGATGCCCTAACCAGGGATCAGGGTTTCATTGTGCTAAGCACTATACACACATAAACTAAACACAAAGTAGAATTGTCAATGTATTTTCACTGAAAAATGGGAATTTCAATTAATGTTTTGGATTTTTTTAAAAAATTGAAAATTTCCTCTGGAAAAGAAGGAAAAAACATTTAAAAACCTGGGAAAGTGGAGGGAAAACCCATTTCCTCTCTCTTCTTTACTTTTTTCCTTGTTGGAAATTCCCATTGACTTCAGTGGGGCCAAGTTTTCCCCTTGGATTTTCCAACTCGGTCTAACAGAAAAGTTTCAGAGAAAGCCTTCAGTTTAAAGAAAAGGAGTACTTGTGGCACCTTAGAGACTAACCAATTTATCTGAGCATGAGCTTTCGTGAGCTACAGCTCACTTCATCGGATGCATACTGTGGAAACAGTAGAGACAGAGAGAGCATCACAATCACAAAAGCTCATGCTCAAATAAATTGGTTAGTCTCTAAGGTGCCACAAGTACTCCTTTTCTTTTTGCGAATACAGACTAACACGGCTGTTACTCTGAAGCTTATCTAAAGTGATCACTCTCCTTACAATGTGTATGATAATCAAGGTGGGCCATTTCCAGCACAAATCCAGGGTTTAAAAAGAACGTCTGGGGGGGGGGGTAGGAAAAAACAAGGGGAAATAGGTTACTTTTTATAATGATTCAACCACTCCCAGTCTCTATTCAAGCCTAAGTTAATTGTATCCAATTTACAAATGAATTCCAATTCAACAGTCTCTTGCTGGAGTCTGGTTTTGAAGTTTTTTTGTTGTAATATCGCAACTTTCATGTCTGTAATCGCGTGACCAGAGAGATTGAAGTGTTCTCCGACTGGTTTATGAATGTTATAATTCTTGACATCTGATTTGTGTCCATTTATTCTTTTATGTAGAGACTGTCCAGTTTGACCAATGTACATGGCAGAGGGGCATTGCTGGCACATGATGGCATATATCACATTGGTGGATGTGCAGGTGAACGAGCCTCTGATAGGGTGGCTGATGTTATTAGGCCCTGTGATGGTGTCCCCTGAATAGATATGTGGGCACAGTTGGCAACGGGCTTTGTTGCAAGGATAGGTTCCTGGGTTAGTGGTTCTGTTGTGTGGTATGTGGTTGCTGGTGAGTATTTGCTTCAGGTTGGGGGGCTGTCTGAAGGCAAGGACTGGCCTGTCTCCCAAGATTTGTAGGGGGGGAGGAGAAAACCTGGATTTGTGCTGGAAATGGCCCAACTTGATTATCATACACATTGTAAGGAGAGTGATCACTTTAGATAAGATATTACCAGCAGGAGAGTGGGGTGGGGGGAGAGAAAACCTTTTGTAGTGGTAAACACCCATTTTTTCATGCTTTGTGTGTATAAAAAGATCTTGTGTACTTTCCACAGTATGCATCCGATGAAGTGAGCTGTAGCTCCTGAAAGCTCATGCTCAAATAAATTGGTTAGTCTCAAGGTGCCACAAGTCCTCCTTCAGTAGCTTCAGGCACTTCTGTTCTCTGATGCTATCTCTCTGGTGCTGCAGCCGAGTGAGTTTACATGCTGAAGGGCACAGGTCAGCAGGAGATCTCTGAAGAGTAGCCAGGACAGACAGCAAGGTCAGGGAAAACAGAAGTGCCTGCAGATACTGACACATCCGTCAGCTTTTCCTAACACAAATCAGGAGAGTTATGATGAAGAACTGTTTTCTGTTTCAAAGTGGCAGAGGTTCAAGATATAATGATTTTGCGTGTGAGAGAGCATGTAAGTGTGATTGTGAGACAGAGAGAGAGAAACATTTTCTGAATTTGTGCAAACTGTGGTTCTTTAGCTATGGAGGAAAAAAGACACTCAGGGTTAAATCTAAGAAATGAATTATTTTAATTGTTTTCTCTGAGAAAGTTAGTAATTATTTTATCCCCAAAACTATCACAGAAAATGCAATTGTCCTCTGATCAGTAATTGTGGTACATTTGTACCTCCGATTCACTTTCAATTCAAATTCACTTTGTCCTTTGTTCAGTAAAATTGGAGTGCATTTGGAGGTTAAATTCAATCACCAAATTAGGAAATAGAGATTTTAATGTTGATTTAAGTAAAAAAGCTCAAGCCAAATTTAACTATGGATTTGCTACTGATATCTCCAGCGTATAAACACACCTACATTCTCTCTGTCCTTTCAGAATGGCATCGTGTACGATCAAGTTGTATCTAGTACGTCGGGTTTATTTCAGCGGGCCAGCATGATGTTTAACAGTGGAAAGGTTATTCAGTCAAGAGGTATCATTAATTAATACCCCCGATACGGAAATAACTCTTTCAATCAGCCCACTCAGGACATCTCTGGTGACTTGAAATTTAGACATTGTGGCCAGATGCTCAGGTGGTGAAAATCAGGGTAATACATTGACTCCAATGGAATGGTGCCAATTTGCCCACCTGAGGATTGGGCCCTATGTCTACATATTTATTTCTGAACAGAAATAAAGGCTCTTACACCATCAGTAGCAAGCTTGTGTTGAGGGTGAGAGAGAAGGCACAGGGAAGCATATCATGGCATCAATTTTTAAGCAGCACTGTCCATTGAAATCAGCACGGAGTTCTGCTTAGAGACCGAAGGCACAGTATGGCTACCCGATGCATGAGGTAGCCTGGAGGTACTACGTGGAGAGTTTTCAAGCTAAGAGGACATTTATATAGCACTGGCTCCCAAAGCTCCCTGACTAGGTACAGTATGTACAGGAGTCATTTCACCTGACACGGAAATGCAGATTTCGAGGGGGTGAGCCGCAGCACCAGCACCAGCCTGACACTGCAGAGCAGCGGCAAGCCACGGTTTAAGGCCTTGATCGTGCAGTGAGCTCTGCATCAGCCGATGTCATTGCAAGGCTAAGGTCTTAGGCAGACTGGAACGGAAGATGAGAAACACCAGAGGGAGTTTGGGTAGCAGAATCAGCTACCAACAATTGCAGTTTGGTCAGGACAATGCATCTAATGACCCCTTAACATTTGCCAGAGCAGCCACGGGAATCTTTAATTATGACATTTGGGAAGGATCCCAATTGGATATCCCTTATGATTAAATATGTTTCTTTTTCAGACTCCTGGTGTTTCTAAAGGGAGTCTCTCTAATGTGCATCAAAGTAGTATAGGAAGCCTGGTGCCAACAGGAAAATGAATGCAGCTGTTTGCCTTTGCCAGACAGCTTCAATTAACTCAGTTTTGCAACAGCAACAGTAATAATCTGAATGTTAAAAAACTACACCCATTTTATCACAGCTCTGATTAGAGCAAATGTCATTATGTTTCTGAGCCTCCAACTTTTCTGAAATGTTCCTAGAAAATGTTTAGTGTGGAGATCTTTATGTTTTATTAATTGCCTCCCAATGCATCTTTCCCACCATTTTGTTTCTTGAATACTTCCCTGGTGTGATGGGCCTATTTGCTGTTTTCTTACAAAATTGCCAGAAACAACAGAGAAGAGAATAAAAAAAGCAGGAATTTAAAGAAATTTCAATCTGCATACTCTGTAATGAGCTTCTCTGTCTTTAAAAAAAAAAAAAAATGTCAACTCATTTGAGGACCAACATTTTGAATACACCCAAAATGTAATAGATACAGAAAGGGTTGTCATGGTTTTTCTTTAGGACAACCTCTCCCCAATAAAGTAAAAGTAAAGAGTTTTATTAATGGGATATAAACATTCCCCTGCAGTGTTAGGATCCAAACACAATAGCGTTGCTTCTTAGACCAGTCAGAAAGCTGAAATTTGGGGCTTTGAGGGATTGTTCTGTTTAGATGAGAAATCAGTTATTCCTGATGTAATCTGTTTATTTCCAAAAACTGTACGTAAAGTCCTGTTTCCCCAACAGGAAAATACATCATAAAATCAATTTCCTTGGTCAGAAATCCCCAGGTGAACCCCTCCAGCCAGCACTGAGTCCAAAGAGGGGCTGCCTCTGCTTCCCTTCAAGGTCATACGTACAAGATCTTGGCAAGTTACACAGCCAGCAGCCAACCTCTAGCCCAGTGGTGTGCAATCTGCGGCCCGTCAGGGTAATCCGCCGGCAGGCCATGAGACAGTTTGTTTACATGGACCGTCCGTCGGCACAGCCGCCCGCAGCTCCCAGTGGCCGCAGTTTGCTGTTCCCGGCCAATGGGAGCTGCGGGAAGCTGCAGGCCGCTGGCAAGCATGTAATTTCTGCTGGTTTAGAACAAACATTATAGCTTTACAGATGTCACTAAATATGTTTATCAGCACTATGCATGTCCAATCACATCCCTCCTTCTCCTCACAGGCCACTCCATGAAATAATCATTCCATTTGAACTCCTTCCCTCAATTATTCACCAAGAGGCTGTTCCTAAACCCACCGACATCAATGGAAAAACTGCCATTGACTTCAGTGAGCTTTGAATGTGGCTCCAAATTCCTCACCCTGCCTTGGAGGCATCCAAAGAAAGTCTGAGAAAGCTATTTCAAAGCCAAGAACCCCGCCCTCCCCCCGATTTTTTCTGTCTTCTTTAAAATGCCACAAAATGTTGAATCTGTTTTTAAAAAAATACCCTATAATGGAAATTGTGGGTAATCGTGAAAGAAATGGTTTTTCCAGTTATAAAATATTGCATCTTTGTCTAAGCATTTTATCACTCTCCAAAGCTGTTTATTGCCTTGTACGCTCCATAATAAACACCAGCCCTTAAACAGATGAAAATCAATCACTGTCAGTAAGCTCAAGGAGCCGAAGCATTTCCCATCATCGTGTAACTAATGCTTAACATTGTCTAAATATCACGACACATTCAGTCTTCTTATCTGACTCAATCACAAACAGCACCAAGGAACTGAAAAACATTCTAAACACCTACACAGCATAGTGCTGAAGCTTAATAGCTACTGGTGAGATATAGCTGTATCCAGAACGAAACATTCCCTATGCTGAGGGGGCAAAAAAGGCAGGTTTGCTTCACTTTTATTGTGTGATGTGTTGTGGTTCGGCGCACAGTCATGGGCCGTGATGTTCAAAAGTGACTAGGGAATTTTGAATGCCTCCTCTTGTGGAGTGCCCAGTTTGAGACATCTTAAAGGTAGCTAATGTTGCCAGACAGTCACCGGTGTGGTGCTCTGCTCTGTCCAATGTTGATAACAGTCGGATGCATGCGTGTGTTCCCCCTGTGTGCTGCCCCGGCTCTGTGCAGATCGCTGGCACAGCAGACCCCGAGAGAATCCCCAATGACCACAGACTCCGATAAGGTACAAAGGCACCCAGCCAGGTTTATTGCCAAATGAAACACAGTCTCTAGCTCCCCGGATCAGATGTCTACAGTTCTGCTAGTGCATATGTGCTCCCTGACACTGGACACATGCTCAGTCAGTGATGGGACTTACTATTGCCCCCTAGGCCAGACAAAGACAACTCCTCAGGGTTGCATTCTTATACACAGGTGCAAACAAGTTACACATCACTTCTGACGTATAGAGGTGCAACCCCTCTACGCTTTAGGGTGCCACCTCTCACCTTGTGCATGTTGGTTCGAACAAAACAACAGTTTTGTATTTTTTGTACCAACAGGGTTACCATACATCCGTATTTTCCCGGACGGCAATTTAAGAACCAAAACCCCTGACCTGTCCGGGAAAATACGGGTGTGTGTTAACCCTGCCTAAAGTTCTTTTTTAAAAAGATGGGCCTGAACTAGAAACGAGCTCCGTTTCACATGTGTGGGTCCCCGCCACTCCCTGGGCGTGTGCTAGGGGGACCAGATGTCCCGATTTTATAGGAACAGTCCTGATTTTGGGGTCTTTGTCTTATATAGGCTCCTATTACCCCCCACTCCTGTCCTGATTTTTCACACTTGCTGTCTGGTCACCCTAGGGTGTGCACATGTGTGGGTCCCAGCTGCTCCCTGCCCCCTCATTGAAGCAGGTGTGCAGAGTTACTGCCCTGGGAACTGCAGGGCACCAGTGGACGTGGGGCCAGCTGCAGAGAGGGGCGTGGGGCAGGGCTAGCTGGAGGCAGGGGGTGCAGGGCTGGCTACGGGCAGGCCAGGGGGTGCGGAGCTGGCTGGAGGCAAGGGAGTGTGGGACTCGCTGGAGACAGGGCAGGGGCTGTCTGGAGGTAGGGGATGGCTGCGGGCAGGGCAGGGTGGTGCAGGGCTGGCTGGAGACACGGGCTGGCTGTGGGTAGGGCAGGGGGTGAGGCAAGGGCTGGCTGCGTGCAGGGCAGAGGGTGCGGGGGTGGCTGGAGACAGGGGCTGGTTGTGGGCAGGGCAGGGGGTGCGGTAGGGGCTGCCTGCGGGCAGGGTGGTGGGTGTTCACGGGGAGAGCGGCTCGGAGCAGCCCGAGCAGCAGGACGCAGCCCCGGCCCAGCAGAGCAGCCGGGGACCCACCAGGCAGCAGCGGGAGCCCCAGGGCCAGGGGATCAGCAGCAGCACCAGGGCTCGTGCCCAGGGCCAGGTGGCAGCCCACGTGGCTCCCGCAGCGCAGCGCCCCTGGTGGCCGGAGGAGGAATTACATCACTTCCTGGCTGGAGCCCATCAAGCCTCAGTGCCCCCTGCAGGGAAGTGGGTTCACCACCGGTTCTAAAACTGCTTCCAAATGTAACCACCAGTTTGCACGAACCGGCTTCAGCTCACCATTGCTTACCACGCCGCATTTTCAGGAAGTGCTGAGAACCTGCCCTCTGATAAACCCTATTAAAGGCGTTTCAAGCTGAGCACTGAAAAGTGGAGGTATCCATACTCACTAGTCACTTGGAAATCTTGGCTGTGTTCCCATTTTGCATGGGAGTGCGGCACTTATATGTATAAACATGAGCTTGCAGGACTTCTGAGCATTATCACCTGTGCTGCAGAAACCCTTTTGGTGTGTGCAAATTAGGTGCAAATGGATTCTGAACATGGACCTGTTTTTATGTGCACCCGTGACAGTGTGCAAAACATTTGGCATGCACATACCTTGTGTACACACAATTGTACCCGCCCAAATGAAGACCAGGTTGAGGCCCCTAATGTCTAGCAAGCACTACTTTAAATTAGAGCTGGTTGGGAATTTTTCAACAAAATGTGTTTTCATCAGCAAATGCCACTTGTTGAAACCAAAACTCTTTGCGGGAAAGGGTCAGTTTCGACAAATTTCCCATTTTGGAAAAAGGTTTGATATCCTCAAAGTGTCTTATTTTGGCATTTTTGAAACAAAAACATGGCATTTTGGGGGTCAAACTGACTTTTCATTTTGAAATATATGTTAATTTAAAGAAAGAAAGAAAGAAAGAAAGAAAGAAAGAAAGAAAGAAAGTTTTTTTTAAAGTTCCAAATCCAAACAAAATGTTTCAAAATGATCAAAAACAAATGCTTCCACTGACCTTATCTGATTTTTTTATTATTATTTATTTTCAGTTCAGAAAAGTTTTGACATTTCAACTTTTCGTGTTGATGCAGCGAGGGAAATTTTTTCAAAATCTTGAAAATATTTGGTGGGACGGGAAAACCTTTTCCTACTCAGCTGTACTTTAAATACAGGATTCTATCTACAATGCAAGATGCAATCAGTAACTATGGTATTCGCCCAGAATCTGAGCAGTCAAAGAGGACTGGGTTTTCTAGCGCAGGCTGGTTTCTCATTGGAGATATGCAAATTGAAGCTTTCTTCCCAAAAGTCTGTTGTATTCATCTGGGCCTGATTCTGAACTCACTTAAACTAACGCAAATCATGAAAATTCTCTGCTCTTGCCCAGTTAAGCTTCTCCTAATTTCACATACTTCTGCTGAAACACATTTGGAAAAAAAGATCCATTGAGTAATTATGAACAAACAAATAAGTACAAATCTAACTCTGATCTCAGATGTTGAAATAGGAATAGAAAAAGCTGAGATTCATCAAATCAGCTGTTCACAAACACCACCTTGCCCATCTCTGTTCTGCATTGTTCACATTCTTCCCTGCACGTCGTCACCAGCAGTGTAATTTTAATTTAACTCTCTGCCTGTATGAATTCAAAAGCTGCATTAACAATCCATCACAGCTCAGAGTGTGCCTTGCTACCTCATCAGTCTCTGGCATCACTGTGATTATACAGAGGTGTCTAATGAGAACTTTGTGTCATCCATCAAGAAAATGTCTGGATATTACAAAAGATGCAAAAGAAATTGAACCTTCAGGCATGCTTATTATCGTTTTTTATTTCAGGCTGTTGTTTACTTGGCGAACGCTACTCAATGGGTCCAGGAGAAGGTGAAAGAACCAGGACACTTAACCGGAAGGGAATGTGATCATTTCCCTGCAAGGTTACAGACCATATAACAGCTGTCTTCAGGTCTTCTTTCCCGTAAACAGCTCAGTAGACAGGGTGCTGGATTGGAACTCAGGAAAGCTGGGTTTGATTTTCAAATCTGCCACTGCCCATCTCTGTAATCATGGGCAAGTTCCTTCAAAGTGCTGCGGCTATTTGCCCATCTTGTCTAGTTAGACTGTAAACTCTCTGGGGCAGGGACTGTCTTTTACTATGTGTATGTACAACACCTAGCAGAACAGAGCCATGAAAACACCTGTTATTCTGCCATTCAGATGCGAATTGCTAGCCAAGACCTAGCTGGGCACATCACTGTCCCTTTTCACAGGACAATCCAAATGGAAAGCGAAAGGTTAACTATATCTGGTACTGTGTGTCCAGCAGTAGCAAGGAAGAGTCTGTAGACTGTTAATGGGCTAAGAGAGATTCTGATGTGGCTCTCTCTCAGTATCTCCTCTTGAAGTTGTTCCACTGAGTATTAAATAATGAAATATGGATTTGATCAGAGAGCAAGTGAGAATGACTCTGTAGTCCCATGGCTAGAGCATTCACCAGAGAGGTGGGGCAGAAAGGGGAATTAACCTAGACACTTCCACATCCTGAGGCCTCCTCCTCCTTGGTCATTTTGTGTGGAATTTGGTCTGCTCTGAGCATGCCTACTGGATTGGGCCCCACGGGTAAGATAAGTGGGACCACATCTAGTTTCAGCTGGTTGGAAGATTCCACTTGGGATAAGGTGTGAGACTGAAGGAGGAGCATGCATGTCCAGCACCTCGGGGACTGTAAGAGTGGAAATTTAGGTGCTGAGGGATTTTTAGGCACCTCTGGGTTGAGGCAGCAGCTTAGCGGGGCTTTTGAGGATGTCAGTGGTGCCTAAATTTTGGACTCAGGCACCTAAGTGGGAGTTAGGTGCCTACGTCTTTTTGTGGAGCTTGGCCTTCCTCTTTCTGTGCCTCCATTCCCCATCTATACAACAGGGATTAAAGCACAGTGGTGTTGTGAGGATAAATACATTAAAGACTGTGAGAGCCTATGTGCTCTCATAACAGGGGTCATATAAGTACGTAGATGTTTGATTGTGCCAGAATGACCAAGGTGTCTGCCTCCATAACTCCGTGGATTGCAGTGGAGTTTCCCTGGCAGAGAATTGGACCCAAATTGTCCTTAATGTCAACTCTCTCATAGAGCATAGCTATAAAAATTCTCTTCTGATTCCAGTACCAAGCTGGCTGCATTCCTGAGATTAGGTTCAATGCTCTTGGGGGCAACAAAGCAATTCTACTTAATTACAAAAGGCTCGCTCTACTCTTTGAACATAGTACATTTGATATAAGAATATTGCACTTGTTTTACAACTACACTGAAATATACAGTAGAACAAACAGCCTATGCAATTACATTGCATGGCAACATATTCGCCCATCTTAGAAAGGCACAGGACAGACACCTGGACTATGCACAAAACAGTTAGCTGGCAGAAGTTAAACATCTACTTTATTTGCTTTTTATAAAGATCCCCAATCTCTTTTCAAGAAACCCAAAGATGCTAATAGGCTGAGATGATTAAATGAAACTTACGAAGAAACACTTTATACCAATTTAGGTTATTTACCCCACTGTGCAAGGTACTAGGGAAGAAGACCTATATCTCAAAATGTTGTTAAGGTACTTCAGCTCATAAAGCAGTGAATGATCTCCAGTTTATGAAGACTGAAGGCAATATTCTTTGTGATCCAGTGGATAGGAACAGATTTAACATTTTTATTAAAGCTAATGTTAAAAAAATTATATAATACATAGGTTGGGAAAAGAGTGTCTGTACATCTGGGTATAGTGCTTAGATTATCCACAAATACAAAGTTCGTTTTTAAAAGTCATATGATACATAGAGTACATAATCAGCAATAACCCAAATGAGATGCAGAACAAGAGATGCAGAACAGTGGCAAGTCTCCTAGCTCTGCCAGTGACTTACTATGTCATTTCCCCTCCTATGCTTTGTCTGTCTTATCTATTTAGACTGCAAGCTCTTCAGGTCTGGAACGCTCTCTTATTCTGTGTTTGTACAGCGCCTAACACAACGGGCGCTTACTGTTGGTTGGTGTCTCCAGGCTCTATTTTAAGAGAAATGATAACAATGAATCCTTACAGAACCCATCAATCTGTATTGTCTGGGGCACACTCCGGGTTATATTAAGGTGTTGAATTCCAACAGTTGTGTGTCATGAACAAGGCATTCTACTCTCTGGAAGACAATGAGGCAGCCTTAATTAAATCTAATTGTCGCTTTCCATTGCATTACATTGTAAAGCTGAATGTTTAGACCAGCATCCAATGTCTCCTGTATTCTAAAGCGCTCAATGACATTTGTTTTTCTGCCTGTGCAATATGCAGCAACAACAACTAGCTAATGCCACAACAGACAAAATGCCTCAAGGTTCGTATCAACTGGAGTGTGATCTCTCTGAGCTGGAGTTTATATAAATTGGCTGTAGCTCATTAGTGAAGAGTTACACATGGTAAACGTTGCTGAGCATCCATGAATACCATGCAGTGACATAACACTGCAAGCTATTTAGGAGAGACACCGGGAGAGTGAGGATCATTATTATGGTTGTAAGAACAGGAGGACTTGTGGCACCTTAGAGACTAACAAATTTATTTGAGCATAAGCTTTCGTGAGCTACAGCTCACTTCATCAGATGCATTCAGTGGTTATGCCAGCCATTAAATCCTTTCTTTCTGCTTACCAGGCTATAGCAGTTAGCTAGATGCACTTAGTAAATCATGACATCAATTATCGGGGATTTAGGGCCCAGTCCAACAGCTCCTGTTCACACAAGTAAGAATAGCAGGATCAAATGCATGCTGGCTATTGACTTTGCATTGAAAAGATAAATGATTAGCAGACAGAATTGAGTTTGGGGCTGATCTTGCAAAGTATTGATGCCCTACTGAAGTCAATGGGAGTTGATGACATTCGCCACCTGGCTGGATCAGACCATTTATGTGTAGGTAGCAGGTAGAAAGGGCTGTTCGTCATCAGCCAACTCTCCAGTATGATGTTTATTGCAGTGGCATTGTCTGGAGGAATAAGCACAGTTTTGAGAACCAGGGAGTTCGGAGGTCTAATCTCAAATCACCAAGTATGGCATTTTGGGGAAGTCACTTCTTATCTGATTGAAAAATTTCTTTGAAACTGGTTTTAGACAGAAAATTGGGTTTCTGGGTGAGTGCAAACTTTCATGAATAGTGTCTACTTTCCATGCAGAAATTTGACTTTTCAACCAAAATCTTTTCAGCCAACAACTGCAAACCTTTGGCTTTCAGCTGAACATGTGCTAAGAAAAAAACAGAAAGCTCCCAAACAGAAGTTGAAATTTTCCATGAAAAAATTAGATCCCCCCCCCCCCCCACACACACACACGTTGCTGGGATTTTCCACAAAAAACCCAAACAAACAAAATACACAACAACCATCACCATTTTTCTGGCCAGTTTTAGTCATAACAATTTTCCTTATGGTAGATCTGAACACATAAAGTCATATAAAAAGCTAAGTGTAGATAAGAGTGTTTCTTATCCAGACTTGTAGTCAGTGTAATTTAATACCAGGTAAACATCTGTTTGCTGGTGCTTGTTTTCCATTGCCAGACAGTTGTGCTTTGGTTGTGTATATGTTCCACATTGTGCTTCCAGCTGTTACTTTCTCCTTTTTTGTGATCTCCTGCCTTAGTAATAGTGCTCGCAGCCCTGATGCAGGAACCTTGGTTAGTTGCTCACATCCCTACAAATAGCTACGTACTTCATTTTCCAGCAGGCATGCAGAAGGAATGTACAGCTTTGCCCTTGTATTGTATACCTGATTCATGGCCAAAAATGAAATGAAAAACCAGTGACAGTATTACAGCAAGAGATAGACTAAGAGAAAGAACCTCATGCCATAATAACTCATTTCTCTTACAGTATTTGCCCATGATTTTGTTCATAGAGGCCTGATCCAATGCCCACAGCAGCCCATTGACTTCAATGGGACTCTATGGACATCAGTGGGAGTTGGACAAGTCCCATAAACAACAGGGTGCAAAAGTCATAGATGCAAATATATCACCTTGGTCCCATGCCAGTTTGCCTGGACATCATCAGCCTAACAGATAATAATTGGAGCTGGACGGAAGTTTTCCAAAGGAACATTTTTCCCATCAGAAAATGCCAGTTTGTCAAAACTGAAACGTTCAGCAGGAACGTGTTGATTTTGATGAAATTCCTGTAGAAACCAGGCACTTCACGACAGAACCCTGCCTTGTTTCCTGCCAGGATCTGGGAGGCAGCCTGGAATCCTTGAGTCCCAAGTTCTCAGTTTCTTGCCTTCACAGGGCTTCCAGGGGCAGCCCACCAGGCCAGCTCTATCTCCCCGGCTCCTTGACAGCTCATCTCATGAGCTGCCACAGATCTGCAGCTCCCTAGCATTTGCAGCACCCAGGGACTCGCACCTCAACAGCCCTGGGGCTCATTTTTGCTTTATGTCTTATGTTCCTGAAGCTCATGCTTCAGAGTTTCAGGCGGCCACCTGCAGGACTCAGAAAGGGATTTCTTCTTCCCTCACCACTGTATTCTGAAAAGGACTTTTAAAAAAAAAAAAAAAATTCTCTGAAGCACCAGGGATGGCCAGAGCTGGAGATGGGACACTGGACAGGGTGGGCTGGGGCTCTGAGGTGGCACCGAGCATTCTCTCTCTCAGGTGCTTGTCTGGTTGGGTCTTGCTCACATGCTCAGGGTCTAGCTGATTGCCATATGTGGGCTCAGGCAGGAATTTCCCCCAGGTCACGTGGGCCGTGACCTTGGGGGTTCTTCACCTTCATATGCAGAGTGTGGTGCGGGTCACTTGCCAGGGTTGTCTGGATGTATCTAACTAAATCATTTCCCTGCCATTGCAGGGGGCTTGGGTACTGGTGCACCTCGGTCCTTCACCCTCCTTCCCCATTGTCTCCCTGTGTCACAGAATAGTCTAGTCTCCTGTTGGCTGTAATATTGGGGACTCATTTTGGTTGTTGGGTTCAGCGTGCAGGTTGCTGGGTGGAGGTTGGTGGCCTGTGATATGCAGGAGGTCAGACTAGATGGTCTTGTGGTCTCTTCTAGCCTTAAACTCTCTGACCTCCCTGGGGAGTCAGGTGGCTGTCCGGCTCCATGGCAGGCTACCCTCCTGGAGGGTGGGTGGGTAGCCGGGATGATGTTCAGCTAAAAATTCAGAGCCCTGGTCTACACTACAAACTTACGCTGATGTAACTAATCCACACCCTTAAGCACCACAGTTATATCAACCTAACTCCCAGCGCTATGTCGATGGGAGGGCTTCTCCCATCAACACAGCCAGTGGCAGATTATCCAGTGGCCCAATGGGGCCTGTGCCCAGAGGCCCTGGCCAACTGGGGACTCCAGAAAAATGGGCGCCCCGCCCCCAGCAGAAGTCCGCTGTGGGGCAGCGGAAGCCTGGAGCCCTGGCAGAAGCGTTGGGAGAGTGGGGCCGGAGACGCCCTAGCGCCCTGACCCTGGTCCCCCACAGAAGCATGGGGCGGCGGGGGATGTCCTAGCACCCAGACCTCCACTGCGGCCTCGGGACTGGAGGAGCTCTCACTCCCTGCTGCAGCCTCGGGCTGGGGAAGCTCTCACGCTCTGTTGCACCCCAGGGCCGTGGTGGAGGTACAGAGCTTCTCTGGTCTTGGGGCCGCAGTGGGGGATGGTGCAGAAAGGAGCAAACAGGTTGCAGGGCCACAGTGCGGGGGGCAAAATGTGGGGGACCCTTGGTGGAACAGTGGTGGGGCCACAGGGGAAGGGGCAGAACGGGGGCAGGACTGCAGGTGGAAGGGGTGGGGAGGGGCTCCGCATTTGCTCTGGCCCAGGGCCCCAGGAAAGCTTAATCCACCTCTGGACACAGCTATTGCCTCTCAGGGCAGTGGAGTACCTGCACCGATAGGAGAAACTCTCCCGTCTGCATGGGTAGCGTTTTTGCTAAGCACTACCGCGGCGCTGTGAGTGTAGACAAGCTCTGAGATTATTTTTGTTCTGTTAGGAAACAATGTTGCTGTTTTTCTCAAAATCGTGGATGTTTCCATGGCACAGAAAATCCTGTTACCACCCCACTCTAACAATCCAAAAGAGGAGATTTTCCTACACGGGGGCAGTGGGTTTGGATACCAACTGAAATCCAAGCACAATTCTTTTCCGGATGAGATTGTCCATCGGTCCTATGTAGCTGTGTGAAGAAATAAGGGGGTGTATACGGTCCTTTGCGGCATGTCTGGTCAGGAGTTTGGATGTTGGAGGAAGGGGAAAAAGCAGGGTCCATGGGGCTGCTACTCAGCGGTGGCAAAACCAAGGGCAGAGAAAGCACTAGTGCCCCTGCTATGGAAATATTGTGGGGGGCTGATGTATGCGTCCCCCCCCTGCAGTGTTTTCCACCCCCATAATATCGCCTGGAGGGCGAGCGAGACGTGGAGGACGGACTGAGGTGGTTGCCATGGTGCATGAGATCGGTCTCTGGGGAGCAGAAGGGAGACACCCGGCAGCAACACCCAGCCCGGGGGCGGGAGGACTCAGAGCACATGTACCAGTCAGTTATGTGAGGTGGGGAACAGGGCACCAGCACCTGCATGGGGAGACGGGGCATCGGTGAACAGGGCACCAACGGTGTGGTGGGGGGGGTGAGCACAGGGCACCCCCCACCAAGTCACAGTAGCTCCCCTCACTATCCCTTCTATATCCCCCCTGCTGCTACCCCTCTCCTCTCAAGAACGGGGGGGAGAAAGATGGGAGTAGGAAGAGCATTAGCTCTGCCCATCAACCCATCAGCCAGCAGAGCTGAGCCTTGAGAAGAGCCAGCGCAAAGGGGAGCTCACTCACAATTCGTTCCCAAGGCTCCTCCTGGGAGCAGCACATCTATGCATCCCCCTTTGCGTGGGTCACTGAGGAAAGTCTCCCACAGCGTATATATTTTTAAAAAATGCCAAATCAGTGTCTCCAAAAAACCTCTCTAGATGATCCTATTCAATAGGGCCTAAAAACAAGACATTCCCATTCACTTTAGAAAGCTTTCCCCAGAAATAATGGATAATGGCTTGTTGCAGCAGCAGGATAGCCTAGTGATTGGGTGGCCAGCTGGACACCTGGGTTCAATTCAGCAAGTCATTTAGTCGCTGTGACTCAATTCCCCATCTGTAAAATGGGGAAATACTTCCCTACCTCACAGGGGTGTTGCAAGGACAAATACATTAAAGATTGTGAAGTGCTAAGGGACTATGCCAATGGGGGCCATAGAAATACCTAAGAGAGATAACAGGAGGTTAAAACAAGTTGGGCCAACCCCTCTAGCCTCTCCGGCACTACCCAGCAGAGTTTCATCAGGGATGAATTTGGCCCACTGAGGGGCGAAATGTCCAAACAGATGCAACTCTCCTGCTGCAAAGGACCTTATTTGAAGAGGGTTTTCAGACCCGTGATGTGTACATTTCTCATCCTTCGCTTTGAAATGCTTCCATGCTCTTTAATGTCTGCTCATCCAGTCCAGCCCTGAAACCAGGATCTCTGTGAAAGAGCTCAGCGAGAGGCAGGGTGTGTCAGCTTTGTGTTCCAACTCCTTTTGTGAGGTGCCATTGCTCAGTGACGGCCGGAGGTTGTGCATAATACAGAGAAAAGGGCAGCTGCTGTTACACCCACTTGTCCCCTGAATTCAATGCTTTCCCCCATCAGTCTGCTAAGGATCTGTACAAATGGCAGGGGATAGCCCTCGAGGCAATTCCGATCCTATCACAGAGTCTAATGCTGTGTCTTCTACTGGCTACAGTAGGTGCTGGGAGTTAGAATTTCCTGGCATTACCATAAAACTTTTCCCATCATGAAATTAGAGTGACACTGTAGGTGTGTTCTCAGGCTTCATGCTGCCCCCAGTCAATGAACACTTGCTAAAGCATGTTCCCGGTATATGTCAGTGTCCAGGAGTACTGCAGATCAGTGCTCGTTGCTACTCTTGCTTCCCAGGTTCTTCCTAAGCAGAAAGAGAACAACCCTGCTTCTGGCTGTTGATATGATGCACGGTGCCAAACTGCCATAGTCTGGTGGTCAGGAAGGAAATACTGCACTGCTGTTCAAGACCCGATCCTGCAATTGAATGCACATGGGCAGACCCTTCTGGCTGTGTGGACCATCACTGACTTGAATGGGCTTGAGATCTGTGCATGCAGATCAGATCAGATCAGAGGATCGGGGTCATGCACTGGACCCAATTATGCCTGCGCTATGGAACCCACTTAGCTTCCAAAGGCTAACCTGAGAAAATTAGCCTCTACCATCATCTACTCCCATAATCTCTTGCTTGAGGTTCACATTGTTATGGTGATTTAGCACACAAGGGCAATGTAGTCTAGTGGATAGGGCACTCAGCTCGGAGACAGGAAACCTGGCTGCTGGTCCCCATTGTGGCCCTGATCTGCTCTGGGACTCTGCACAAGTCACTTAATTTTTCTGTTTCATGTATTTAGATTGCAAGCTCTTTTGGGTGGGAGGGCTGTCTTTAGAGCACCTCCTCTGATGGATCCCTGAACTCGTTTGGGCAAGGAGGTGCTAATGTGATGCACATAATAGTAACAAGAGAGCTAATAAATGATCTCAGGTTTTGGCACGAGATCTGTTTACAGACAAAAGTCTTGAGTTTTTTTGTCTAAAATGGGAAAGCGAGTTTTTTCCCCCCATTGTCTTCTCTCTGACTCCTGGTTAAACTACCTTCGCTCACACTTCTCAAAAACCAACACATCACTCCTCGGCGATTTCCTGACTGGAAGGTGAACATCTCTTAAAGTTATGAGCAATTTTAAACAGGAAATGTGTGTGCAATGTTAGCTGATAGGGATCATGGCCATTTCTCTCACCAGGTCATCCAAGAGTCAACAGTTAGCCACAGTTACCACAATACCCAGGATGGACTAGGAACTAACTGTGGAATCCCAGAGACTGTGGTAAATTAATATCTAATGGCGCTTACTGGACTGGGCATTACAAGAAGAGCTTTGAATAATGTGTAAAGCAAAAATACTCCACAGAGATCATTGATACCCATTTTTAGTAAAAAGGAAGCATGAAGACGGGGAATCTCTCAGGCAAGGTCAGGCTGGGTGTGGGTTTTGTGGAGGGAAAGGTCTGCAAGAATGGTGCTCAGAATATTAACACTCCGGTTTATTTAATGCCAAGCATTGTGGTGACTGGAACTCATTAATATGCCAGGCAGCATCTAAATGTGTTTCTCACACACACATTTTAAATCAAAGAGTTTTGCTTGGAGACCCCATTAAATGTTGCATTTCCATTCTCACGCAACCCTGAATTCATCTCTCTGCCTGGAAATAAAACAGTGTGGGAATCTTTACTTTGGTCTTCCTTTACATATGGGAGCTGACAGAATAGCCTTGGGTTTCATAAAACTGCCAATCAACTAGGGGTCTGTGTGTTAAGGGCCTAATCCTAGAAGGTGCTGGAATGCTCTCAAACACCCATGGTTGTTAAATGGGTGTTGACAGTGCACAGCCCTTCTCAGAACCAGGCCAGGAAGAAATAACAGTGCAATTTAGCTAGAAAAATTGTTCTTCTCAAGATTGGGAACTTGGAGCGCAATGCTCCTTTACCAAGCAATCATAGACTGACCTCACGCTTGGTAAAACAACCCCTATCCTTTCATGTATTGATACCTGCTCCTGTATTTTCACTCCATGCATCTGATGAAATGGGTTCTAACCCACGAAAGCTTATGCCCAAATAAATTTGTTAGTCTCTAAGGTGCCACAAGGAGGACTCGTTATTTAAGGGAATGTCATTTCATACATGAGATGGCTCCTACCACGTTGCATTGGGAAGCCTGCTAGAAAGCTAGAAACCTTTAACAAGATTAAAAAGTAGTAATAATAAAATAAAGAAACCAGGAGAAGGTCACCGTTTTAAAATAATTTCTTTCTTCACTCTCAACTCCACTACCACATTCTTAGGATTCTAAGGTTTTAAAGATTATTCTCTGGCTGGGAACATACAGGCCCCTTTTTGTGAAAAACAATTACACATGCTGTGGAATTCTGCCTGCCGCTACTTCTACATAAATAGGTAAAGCTATTTTCTCCAGCCCGGAAAAGTAAATTAATTCAGTTGCTGGAACACAGGACAGTGATGTGTGTGATGAACCATATTCCATGACCAGCCTAGCCAAAAGATTAAAGCAAGCCTCCAAGTCATTTACGATCAAGTTTAGCATCATTTATTTGCTCTATACCATGCCATTACAAACAATCTATAAACTGCAAAGGAAATTGGAATAATCAAAGCCTTCTTTGTTCAGGAAAAGAAAGTACAAAGGGAGGTAACTTTTACCCTCTTGGTTTCAGTGAAAATGTAATTGATGTGATAAACCAATGTAAAAGATGAGGCTAGGATCCTGAATATCAATATTTATCCACTGATTCCAACACCCCAGCCTTAGCGAATTTTACTTGGCTCAATCACTAGGCCAGATTTTGAAACAAAATATGTATGCAGTTGCATACCTAATTTGCATGTGCAATTACCATGACTGAGCACCTGGGTAATTGTGGGGCAAACTCAGCAGGTATAGAGGCCCTTGAGGCAATGAAATCAGTGCAGATAGCAGGTGGATGGGTGAAGTCAAAATACCCTCCTTTGCCCATGCTGTCACATGAGAAGTAACAGTCACAGAACAGCTGCATGGCTTGGAGGTTGAATTCCTTCCAGTCACACATCTCTGTATACAGCCTGTCCCAAGTAGCTGGTCCATGCAGTGGATAGGAGTTGGACCTATGTGCAATAAAGTGCTAATTAGGTGCATTGGCACCCCCAGTTTACCTAATCTGTGGGCGTAATAACAATAACCGTGGGTGCAGTGTAGGCATGCAATTGCATATGCTTTTTGCCTCTGCTGCTATGACCTTAACGTGGTACAAATGCAGCCTAGGATCTTTATAAAGCAAACATTCAGTGCCAAGAGAAAATTTCTGGTAATTGACCGTGAATCTCTTTCAAACCCTTCTGCCAATGCATTTGTATGTTTCCTATTGTAGTCCATAAGTATTGTGGCTTAGGGGGCTTTAGCATCAGGTTTGAAACATCTCGGATCCCTGGAGCCATATGTCCAGATATTAGTGGGGCTACCTGATCTCTTAATTCTTCTAAGGTAGAAAAATGGTGTCACATGCAATTTAGGGGAGAGGAGCATCTCAGGCAAGACCATGCAAACCAAAGTCCTGTCTGTTTTGCATGACATTGAAGATCCAGTGGCTGTCTTTGAAAGAATACGGACTTCCCATGGTGCTTTTAGCAAAAATCCCTCCTCCCATCACTCTTGTGCAATGTGCCAGCTGGCTGGTGTTCACACCCCCAAGGTGGCTGCATTTCAGTGGTGCTCTATATGCATGCATAGAGGTTGTAAAGGATCTATGGATGAAATAGTTTATTGTTGATACTCCAGGTCTTTTGACAAGTTTCCCTCAGTGAGGAGTCAAGGGAGCACATTTGCCATCTGTTGCAATGACCAAGGACCAGCACACAGAGAGGGTGCTGTGATGCTGACAGTCCAGATGCCAGTTCTTGTCCAGGCTGCAGGCATTAGCTAATAAGTAAGAACTGACTAACTCATAGCTGGAGACCAGCCCTCTTCGCCTGTATGTTAGTTTCGCTGAAAATAAGTATTAATCTTATATGTAGTTAGTGTTTAGACTCTGTGAAAAGCTTATAAATTGCTGCATACATTAATCTCATTTGCAATATCTGTATTCTATACGATAAGAAAGTATGTAACTTCGGCTTTATAACTTTGAAAATGTTTGTTCTGAACTTGTGAACCCTGGCACAGGAATCGTCCCCCGACCCTGCCCTTCCAGAAGGACTATTAAAATCTGACAGGCCATCACGGAACATCTCAGTACAAAGGATTAGTTAAGGTCCCTATCGCACCCATGGAGGAATAAGTGCAGAAGGTCTCGTCCTTTCACTTTGAACACTGGAAGAGGGAAACAAAAATTGTTGACGTGACGATTTTTCATCTCTTTGCTGTTTGAACTCTCACAGGGCCAGAGAAACCAAACCGAAGCCAGAGATTCCCAGGGGTTATCTCCTGGGTCCGCCCTGAAAGACACTTTGAATTGACAGATGACTATAACTCTGTCACTTTTAGGATTTAGATTGCTACTCATTTGTGCATATGTTTGCTTTCCTTAACCTGTAAATAACTTTCATTTCTTTTTCCTAGTTCATAAACCTTTAGATAGGTTATTACAGGATTGGCTACAAGTGTATTTTGTATAAGATCCAGCGTCCCAATTGATCTGGGGTAAGTGACTGGCCTCTTGGGACTGGAAGCAACCTGAATATTGTGTGATTTTGGGTGTAAGTGACCATTTATCACTAAATCCAGTTTGTCTGGGTGGCAAGATAAACTGGAGAGTCTAAGGGGTTTTCTGTGACTCCATGGCAAGACGGTTCTAATTATCCAGGAGTTCACATCTGTTACTGGCTGGGTACTATCTAATTATAGAACATGCCACCAGTTTGAAGTATCTGCACTGTTTTTGACAGTCTTCCCTGAGATAGGCACTCAAGGTCGTAAGCTACTTCAGACAGCGTGACAGGCATATTGTTGAGGAACATGCAGTCCATGTTACCTAGATTGTAACAATCCTGGTGATTTGTGTTCTGTAAACAGCAATATTCCCCACACGCCCTACTGCAAAACTCATAGCAATTGTGGATGGTTCTTAATGAGAAGAGCACAATCGGAAGTCTGGGTGTCTAAAACCTAGGAGCAGAACTCATAGCCTATTATATGATGTTTTAAATGCAATTGGCAGAACAAGTCAAAAACACTTCTTACCGCACATGGTGGGAAACCTATATACTGAGTCCCATACAGCTGAACAAATTCACTTCACAGATACCAGAGTGGAAAATATACAGGACAGCTGCAAAACTTAGCTGACTTCCCGTCAGAATAATGCACAGCCCAGCTCTAACTGCATTTCCAATGTGCATTTAAAATACTGTTATACTGGGGTTAGTAAAACCATCTTTTAAAATAAAATCTAAATTTTAAGCCTAGACTACTTAACAGTGTTGATTTAAAAATAGCTATTTCCTAGACCAGGAAAGGACTTTTGAGAGAGAGAGGGAGAGAGAGAGAGAGGGGTACATTTTGTGTTTGTGTTATCATGTGTTTGTTAAGCACAGAGATGGGACTAACCTAAAACCCAGGTTTCAGTCTTTGTGATCCTAATCTAGACTTCAGAGCTGGGCCTCTATAAAACAATGGACCAAACTAGAACCCTTAAATACCAACACCCTTGAATTTTGTGGCTTGGGTGTATGTCTAGCTATACGAAGTCTAAGGAGCAGCCAAGCAAACTGAAATGACATGAATTAATGCAACTACATCGTTCATTCTGGACACATCTGGTCAAATTCTGCCCCCATTTGCACTTAGAGCTGGACAAATTATTCATTCTGAATAATCATCATTGTGAACATTATCCCTTTTTTCGGTTTGTCTCTAGTTGCAAAATTATCCTGACTTCTGCAAACATATTTATTTTTTAACTATCCCTTGAAAAGTTTGGACAAATTATTGGCCGAGCATGAACTCTTTGTAATGCTGTAGTCACAGGGTGAAATCCTGGCCCCAGTGAAGTCAATAGCCAAACTCCCATTGACTTTCACAGAGCCAATATTTCACCCACATTGTGTGATTAGTAACACTGTCACAAAATTCAGTAGAGGGCTTTACGAGCCACACAGATTTTAGATTCATAAATTCAAAGATTTGAAGGCCAGAATGAACCATTGCAATCTTCTAGGCTGAACTTCTCCATAATACAGGCCATTGGCCTTCTATAAATTAATTCCGGCCTTATGTCCAATAGTTGCGGTGAAAGTAGGGCATATCTTTTAGAACAACATCCAATCTTGATTTTAAAATGTCCAGTAATAGAAGCTACTACAACTCTCAGTAAGTTGTTCCAATGGCTAATTACCCTCACTGTTAAAAAGTTGCCCCTTATTTCTAGTTTGATTTTGTCTAGTTTCAACTTCTAGCCACTGGCTTTTGTTATATCTTTGTCTGCTAGATTGAAGAGCTTTCTATTATCAAATTTCTGTTCCCTTTGTAGATACTTACAGGCTGCCATCAAGTTACTCCTTCACCTTCTCTTTGCTAAGATAAATTGATTGAGCTCATTGAGTCTATCGCTATAAGGCATGTTTTCCAATCCTTTAATCATTCTCTGAACCCTCTCCAATTTTTCAACCTCCCTCTTGTATTATGGACACCAGAGCTGGACAAAGTAGTCCAATAGTGGTTACACCAGTGCAAATACAGAGGTAATATAACTTCTCTACACCTGCTTGATAGTCCCCTGTTTATACATCCAAGGATCACATTCGCATTTCTGGCCACAGTATCGCACATGTTCAGCTGATTATCCACCATGACCCTCAAGTCTTTTTCGGAATCACTGCTTCCAGGATAGCGTCCCCCGCTTCTGGAAGTATGGCCTACAGTCTTTTTCCCCCTAGATGTATGACCTTACATTTAGCCATATTGAAATGAATGTTGTTTGAAATGCTTGTGCCCTGCTGACCAAGCAATTCAGATCTCTTTATATCAGTGACCTGTCCATTTCATTATTTACCACTCCCCCAGTCGTTGTGTTATTTGCAAACTTTATCAGTAATGATTTTATGTTTTCTTTCAAGTCATTGATAAAAATGTTAAATAGCATAAGGCCAAGAACTTACCCCTACAGGATCCTGCTAGATGATCATTCTATATTTACAATTACATTTTGACACCTATCAGCTAGCCAGTTTTTAATCCACTTTATTTGTGTCATGCTGATTTTATATCATTCCACTTTCAAATTCCTTACAGAAGTCCATCACATCAACACAATTACCTTTAGCAATAAAACTTGTAATCTCATCCAAAGAGATAACAGTTTAATAAAACAAGAATTATTTCCCATAAACCCAAGTTAATTGGCATTAATTATATTACCCTCCTTTAATTATTTATGAAGTGAGTCCCATATCAGCCATTCCATTATTTTGCCTGGGATCAATGTCAAGATGACAGGTCTATAATTATCCTGGCCATCCAATTTACCCTTTCAAAATATTGGCACAACATTAGCTTTCTTTGTCTTCTGGAACTTTCCCAGCGTTCCAAGACTTACTGAAAATCGGCATTAATGGTCCAGAGAGCTCCTTGCCCAGCTCCTTGGACCTGTTGATTTCAACATTTCTAACTATAGTAGTTGCTCTTTAACAGTCTCCTTAGTTAATGTTAGACTAGAAAGATGTTATCATCAGATATGAACACATCATCTGACTTTTTACCAAAAACAGAACAAAAATATTTTTGAACGTTTCTGCCTTATTATTGACAATGCTACCATTCCTATCTAATTATGGACCAATATTGTTAGGATTCATTTTGTTACTAATATACTTTAACAACTGTTTCTTATTGTCCTTCACCCTGATGGCTATAGATTTCTTGTGTTCTTTTGCTTCCCTTATCAATTTTCTACAATTATTGGCTTCTAATTTATATTTGCTATCAAATTCCCCTTTTTATTTGTTATATATTGATTTTTTTATTTTTTTTGTTATAATTATGTACACATCCTCTTTAAGCCATGAAGTTTTTTTTTTTAACCAGTGTAGCCTTCTTTCTTAATTGTGGGACTGTAATTTTTCAGGCATCTGGTAAAGTGGTCTTAAAACAGACCTCAGTTTTCATTCATACATTTTTAAAGCACCAAGTAAAGACTAGTTTGACTTTATTCTGTTAAAGGCTTTGCAAATTCCACTTGCTGTCAATCCCCTAGCTGTATTCTGGCATAGTAATATTTTCAGAGCTAACCTTCTTCATTTTCCCCAATTTGCTTTAGAGTTCAGTACTGTCAATACGTTAATCAGGTTATCTGCATCCACTTTTGTATTATGACAGGTTTCAGAGTAGCAGCCGTGTTAGTCTGTATTCGCAAAAAGAAAAGGAGTACTTGTGGCACCTTAGAGACTAACCAATTTATTTGAGCATAAGCTTTCGTGACCTACAGCTGTAGCTCATGAAAGCTTATGCTCAAATAAATTGGTTAGTCTCTAAGGTGCCACAAGTACTCCTTTTCTTTTCACTTTTGTATTATCTGCACTGACAACTAACTGCAAAAGATGTCTGATTTCAGTGCATACTGGGGGTTTTGCCATGTTGCAAAAATCACTCCCCATCGGAAGGCCAGGAGGAAAGTTAGTTTAATATTTAATGTTTCCACAGGAAACAGCCGGGTGTGTTTTGCCATGTGATACATGGGTTGTCATGGTACAGAGCTTCAGCCTTGAACAGAAGCAGAGAGAATAAACAGAACACAGTCACTGAGCACTCAACAGTGCCAGAAAAAAAGGAGAGAAAGAGAAAATACATCCTTTTTCGTAAGAAAATCGTTCTCACTCAGATAGATGAAGCTTCTATCTATGGCATGTTTTCAAGTAAAGGAAGGATGGGCCTTCACTTAAAAAAACCCAGAGGGTTCTAAGATGTTTCTGAGAACTAACTATGGACATTTGCAAGTGGAACATTTTCTTGCTCTCTTGAAAATTTAAACCTACTGATGTCCATTTTCCAGCTGAGCCTCACTGAATCTCACCCAACTGTTTAGATAAAATGCATTGCAATAGCCTCCCCAAACTCTACACATAAAAAAGAGCATAGAGGAGGAGCTCAGTTTTTGGAAGGACACTCAGTGCTGCCTGTCCTGAAAAACTCATTACTATAAAGTATAGGGAGTTTCTTATTAATTTGCCGCAAGCCTAGTACAGTTTGTGAAGCTGATATTTTTCCCCTTAAAGCAGCTCCCTGCATGGGCAAAAGCCAAGATTTATAAATCAACTGGGTAAACAGAAATATTCACCTTCCTTGAATCTGATTATTATTCAGAAAAACTAGGTTTTCCATTCAGTAGGCAAAGGAACTGTTTAGTCTGGAGAGAACTCTTCTGATGCCAGACACTGGTTACCATAACAGTTTTCCTTGTGTACAAAGCTTGAAGATAGAAAATTAAAATATCTGTCTAAGACTTATTCTATTTTTGCCAATTTCTGTTCAGCTAAAGGAGTTTTCAGGGCACAAAACACCCTTTACGTTGCCTGAAATCTATTGATTGTCGTCTGTATTTTTGTATTCATACAAAAGATCACTTCCAACCCTTGCGCTGGGTGCTATACGTTCACATAGTAAGAGACATTTCCTGCCCGGAAGAGCTTAGCCTAAATAAGCAAGACAGACAGAAAGAATTATCTCCAGTTTACAGATGGGGAATTGAGAGATTAAATGGCCTGTCTAATGTCGCACAAGCAGTTTGTGGCAAAGCCACAACCTGAACCCAAATCTCCCAAGTTCCAGCCCAGTGTCTTAACCACAAACCCATCTCTCCTTCTTGTTAGTTTGCTTTTCTCAGTAAAGACACACGTGTCTAGTCAATGTATACAACCAGTCACTATAGATTGCATAGGTCCGTGCTGCTGACAGAATTCATTGATTTAGTTGGGGATTGGTCCTGCTTTGAGCAGGGGGTGGGACTAGATGACCTCCTGAGGTCCCTTCCAACCCTGATAGTCTATGATTCTATGATTAATTATGCCTTAGTTACAAATATTAACCAGGGCCTCCGGCAACAGAGGAAGGGAGAAAAGCAGAAGACTCAGTTAAGTCATCACTGCATCTATTCACTTCACCTGGGAAGCACAGAGGCTATGATCCTGCAAAGACACGTTGAGCATTATGTATGCCAGTAGTCCAGCTGAAGATGAATCAGCATCAAGGGTAACAAAGGTAGTCTCCTTGCAGATTGAGCAGCACCTGGATCAATTTCTAGCTAGGTTTCTTCAGAGACCCTGGTAGATGCTCAGTCTCTCTCCATCATTGTGCAATCTTGTCACACCACTAAAGCTTTTGGTGGCCATGTGATTGCTGGCTGTGTAGCGTAATTTCTTGGCAAACATGCTTCATGCTTCACTGGTCTTCCATCCTAACAATTTGGCCATACCAAGAAAGCTGCCAAAACTAAACCAGTGCTGATGGAGGCAGGGGCTTGGTTCAGCTACTAATGTTCTCACTGGTGATCTTGTCTAGCCACTTGATATGCAGCGGCTGATGAAGACGAGAACTGAAAATGTCAATCCGCTGCTCTTCAGCCTTCCTGTGAAATGTGGTACTGAGGCAGAAGATGAATGATGACACACAGATCCTAAAATAGATCAGTCGATGTGATACCCTATGAGATCTAATGTTTTCTAGAGCTGGTGGAAAAATGAAAAAACCAAATAAAGATTTCACTAATATCCCCCCCTTTAAAAAAAATCTACAAATTTGAAATTTCAATGCAAATTTTCAAAGAAAAATTCCAAATTTAGAAAATTTCAACCAGCTATAATTTAAATATTATACACACACACACACACACACACACAAGTGAGTTGTAGCTCACGAAAGCTTATGTTCAAATAAATTTGTTAGTCTCTAAGGTGCCACAAGTCCTCCTTTTCTTTTTGCGGATACAGACTAACACAGCTGCTACTCTGAAACCGCACAGAACCTTGGAATTTTCTAAAAATAAGACCAGTATTTTATTATAAAGAAAACCCTGATCCACTTCTAGTTATGTGTGTTCTTTCCCCCACCTCCAAAGGTTTGTAAAAGCATCTATCCCATTTTTCCAGTGCAATTGCTTGCTCAGGGCCTTTAATCCAGCACTTGCTATGCACATTTGCACCAAAGACGAGAGTCAGCTTCATAACGTAACATGTTGATCTACATTGTGTGTAGAGAGGTGATGAATCACAAATGGAAATGGATGCAGACAGGTCACACAAACAGATCTGGTGTTTAAGAATCTGTAATGGAGACTGTAAATTTTGTTTAAAAAACTGAGTGGAAATATTTCCTGCTGGATAGTGTTTGTTAGTATATATTTTAATGGTGGACTGGACAAGCTGTAAATGTGTCCTTGCTCATTTCATACCACTTTACTCATCTATGAAAGTGCAAACCATTTCCAAAAAGAACGGCTCCCTGATGCAAGCTTAGAGTTTAGAACACTGTGTGGGAGACCTTACAAGAACGAGTGCTGGCCTCAAGGTCTGCGATGTGCAAATGAATGGGAAAACCCCAGTCCAGTAGAGCCTATTAATAATAAATTCACCTTCATCTAGAGCAGTGTTTCTTGCCCAGTGGGTTCCAACCCCTGGGGTAGTCATGAAGGGCAACCAGGGGAGGGGGGTTATGAGGGAATGAACGTTTTCTTACCATTTTAAAGCAAAGAGAATTAAATGTCCAGAAAAAACTTCAGGGTGGCCAGAACGGTCAGTTTGTGATGTTAAAACGTAGTGCAGCAGTTGTATTATATAGGCTTAGCATTGCACATTTGGTCCGTTTTTTACTCTTCTGTAGTAAATGTAAGGGAGTTGTGAACATTTCTGATGTCAAGTTAAGGGTTGCCACCCTGAAACACTGGTTTACGGCAGATGGTAACAAAACAACCTGACTGAAGTGACACCACAACAGGACAGCAGCCTACAGGGTGTTAGCCTCAAGCAAAAGTAATCCAGCGGCGATGTGGAACCCTGCTTGCACTCCTAAGGCGTACGCTGGTCCTGGGCCCCTGCCTCCAGGGAGCTATGGAAAATACCTTTCTGTGCCAATGCTCCTGCTTCCATATCTTCTGCCCGCGGGCTCTCCCCACCCCAGCGCACACCTGCACGGCGTGCTCCACTGTTAGTCGTCTTTGTTACTGGGAGCGCACAGCGTGCTGGAATGGACAGTAGCCCTGGCCTCTGAAGTTCTTGGGGAGTCACATACACAGACGATTCAACACTCAGCTTCCCGGCTGACAGGAGCTGAACGCCCAGGGCTGGCAGAAGCACAGAATGAGCAGCTGCAAGGCTAAACACAGCTCAAACACTCAGCGAGTGATGGGTAAGCACTTCTTTCTTTTGGACTGGCCTCCCACACCTACCGATTTCCTCCAGCCAGGCACTCCTGTTCCCTTCTCACCATACCCCAAAAAGACCGGTTATTCCCAGAGAACCAAAACATTACTAATTTAATCCGAGGCTGGACAAATCAGTAAACAAACCATTTTGGGTTGCATTGTATAATACAATGCAGATAATTATGCTGTAATTACATAACAATCACACTGTGGTTAGGCATCACATGGCCTGTATTTACCAATAATCCATGTAACCACAAAGTTCACTGCACAGCTGACAATAACTACAGTGTAAATACAATGTAGTTAATATCCCTCGTTCCTAATATTATCTATCTGTATTTTGGTAGTGCATAGGGACCAGGAACGAAGCCCCCAGTACAAAGCAGAAGACAGTTCCTGCCCCCAAAGTGCTCACTATCTAAACAGGCACCACCCACAAAGAGTAGGGGAAAGGGATAGAAGATGCACGCAGTGAACAACGTGATGGTCTGCAAATGTTGTGTTAGTTCCTTGACTTTTGGTGGTGCAGGACTGTTTGTTTCCTTCTTAATTCTTTGGGTGGGGATTTCTTAAAATGGGATTAGCGAGACCGAGAGAAAAGGAAAGGAGGGGCACTCGAAGGGCTGGGCTGGGAGACTATAGGTAGGAGGGGAGGAAGCAGGGGAGCCTGGAGGGCAGATGGAGTGAAGCTGAGGTGAAGAGAGAGGGTGGGAGAGTGTTGGAGCAAACAGTCAATCAACACAGGACAAGTATATTTCTTATAGGTGGCACAGGTAGCAATGCATATGCTTAAGGTTGCCTGACACTTTGCATTAGAAGACCCTGTTTTCAGTTGTGTGTATCTTTTGACAAACTTCAGCTTCTTGGGCTGCAATGTTCCAGGCTGGCTTTCTGCTAAAAGCTGACTTTATTAGGACAATTCAGCAACAACAGTTCAGCAGTTGAATGGCTGGGCAACCTTAATTGTGCCTTTTCCTAACTTGCTTGACTTTGCAACTTCAATGTGCTTCTAATGAAGGGCTTATTTTTAATGTAATTGAGAATAACATCAGAAGAATAAGTAATTCAGTCACGTAGTGAACTTTTGGGTTATTTGAAAAGGTGGTGATTACCTGCTGAAAAGCAAAACCAGTGTGATTATGTTGTCCTTTCAGTGTAATTACAATCGTGGCATTATCAACCTGACCCATACTTTGTTAGACAACAGGTACAAATGAAAGACAGTCCAGGAACTAATGGTTGAAAAGATTGTGTCACTTTACTCATGCCATTTATTCCATCTTGACTTCTTCTCCCTGACATGAGCTAACAATAGGAGCAATAGATGGCATGCGTGACATCCTGGAGCTGTTTATTACCACACAAATGCTTTGGGGTTATTTTTGGAGGTGGAAGGATTATCACAGGGAAATTATAATGCATTCTTGGATGTTAGGAAGAGTCCATTAATGTACACCTTCTTCCTGAGATTTGCACCACATCTGCACTAAAATGCAACAGATTGCTGCCATCTTCCTTTTTTTTTTTTTTGGTTATAAATATGGAGTTACATCCTTCAGAGAATATGGCATAGGTCATGTATGCCTGCACCCTGGGTACATCTTGATCCAAGCAGCCTGGGTTCTTTGCATGCTGGGATTTGTTCTTCTTGGACAGCACCTCCTGGTTAAAGTCAAGGGAAGCTGCAGATTACATTGTAGAGCCTGGCAGGTCCTTAAGAACATAAAAGCGGCAATACTGGGTCAGACCAAAGGTCCATCTAGCCCAGTATCCTGTTTTCCAACAGTGACCAGTGCTGGGTGCCCCAGAGGGAATGAACAGAACAGGGAATCATCAAGTGATCCATCTCCTGTTGTCCATTCCCAGCTTCTGGCAAACAGAGGCTAGGGACACCATTTACACTTATTTACTTTCTCCTTTTCTCACCACTGCATCTGATGTGTAAAAGACAGGGCTGCTTTTCTTTTTTCCCCCCTGAGAAGATGCTGAGCCCACCAAAAGATAAATCGGTTTCATGTGTTTCTAGCACTTTCATCTTCTCTCCGGCCACGAGGGCCGATTGTCGGTTTGATTTGTTTTTGTTTTTTTAAAATTCTTCATCTCTATTATTGTGAGAGGAGCTGTGCAGCCTGACAGACTTCCTCCAAATGCCGAGAAGGCAACAGCAAAACAAGAAAGCAGGAGCCCAATCCAGCACAATTGGATGAAAACAAGTAGCAAAGAAAAATCACTTGCAAACTGTCTGCGCTGTAGCTGCTGAGTTTCATAAGAAGTTGGACTGACACTCACTGTTTCCTTTGGACACCGGCAAGGAAGTTGCAGCAACAGAAGCCACCAGACCAACAGCTGAATGAACAGGGGCTTTCATATTATGAAGCTCACTAGGCAACAACAAGGAAATTAAGGAGAAGGGGATTTTGAGTCACAAGGTAAGTTAAATGGATCTACATAGATGGCAAAACAGTATCGATCTGGAGTCAGAACTGTTCCCAACTAGCGGCTGCAGGCTGTTCTCGTGAGTCACTATAAAGGGATGGCTGTGCCTCACTTTCTGCTTGCTGCCACATGCAAAATAAGTGAAAGGAAGCGCATGGGCTTTCCAGAATGTCACTGAACTGGCTCTGATTTGTTCCCACTTAACGCTCATTGTTTCATTAGTCACCACGGACATTGAGGCATGAATATATTTTGTACTATTGTCTGGTGTGGGGTAAGTGGTGGAAGAGTCACCATGACCCTGTTGTATACAACCAGGGCCCCTGCTCTGCGATGCTTGCCGTTATTTCTGAAAGCCTCCTGAGCTATGGTGACCTTCAGCTGTATTAGTCTGCAGATCAACTCTCTGCTAGAACAGATGTGATGGAGGAAAGAAGGGGGAGACAGGCATGGAATCAACATGGACTCAACAGTTTTGATTGTGCCTTTTTTCTTAGCCTCAGCCAGGAATCAATGGTGGTGCCAGAGTGGCTCAGGGGAGAGAGATATAGTAATCAGTTATTAATTGTTGTTATTATTATGATTGTTAGTCACAGTAGTGCAGGTCGCATGGATTGAAGGAGAGACCCGCCGGTCATATTGGACTCAGCATCCACTCTCAGCTATTTCACAGGTAGGATGAGTGTGGCAATTTGAAACGGGGTATTTGTGCCGTTCTGCTGCGACACGTCAATCTGTGCTGTGAAAACATTTTAGTTGCTGAAAAAAGCAAACAAACCCTCCAAACAATTTCAGCCTTTAGCTGAAACCAAGAAAGTCCAAAGATCAGGTGACTCATTGCTGGTGAGTCACTGAGACAAACGATATTTCCACCAGCAGAGTGCAAAGGAGCATGAGACACAGTCAGTTAATTTGCTTCATCTGGGCAATTGCCCTGCATATTATTTCACTGTAACTTGTTTCCTCTCTCCACAAAGCAGGGCTGAATCATTGTCTGGACATGCTGCGAAAATGGGATTCCTTTCAAGGGCCCGCCTAGTAAAAAAGCATGGCCATTTCCAATCCATGGCAATCATCCTGGCAAGTAGGGACTCTGGATGCACACGCCAAATCCCGCTCAGGGGAAAGGTGAACTAGAAAGGGATTTTTATTTCTTTAGTAAGAAAAAGTAACTGTTTACCATCCCAAATTATTGGTGAACCAAAGGGCAATTGACACCTGGTTTAAAACCATGGTTTAAAACCCCAGGTGCTACTCCCCAGATCACAGTGGAGTTATGTCTGCTTACACTGGATCTGAATTAGTGATATAAATATAGTAACAGAATAATTCTATCCCTTTTTATTAGGAATTGGATTAAAAACTTGTTGAGTGGCAAAGTTTGAATCAAAACTTTTGTGTAGCCCATTTAAAAGGATGGACCAGCCAGCCAGTGAGCTTGGGTCTAATCTGAGCTTCTGCAGTGTTAAGATCCAGTTCAAAACAAGCCCAGCTTTTGGAGTGTACAAGTCTAGGGGTTTGCTTCAGGCTCTTAGAAACTCTTTTTGTATGTATCGGCATGTATTAATACAAAGCAAGGAAGCTATAAGCAGCAGCATTAAAAGGATTTCAGCCAATTTAGATTCTGCTCGCAATGCTAGGGAATCCTCTTCAGATTAATCCCAAAATGTTTTGAAAACAGCGTGAACAGAGGAAGCTCCCAGTGGGTCACCTGCACTAGGCAATGAATAACGTAGGTATTTCGAACCACATTGCCTTTTTGAATCTAACTCTTCCTCTTCATGAATTTGCAAGTCAATTCATGGCGGCAAGAATGTTAATTACTACTCAGCGTGTGCTATAGTTTCTAAGAATGGCTGCCCACCCATTTCACCATGAGCCATTGCACGGAGAAGAAATTGCTCAGCTGTTTGGACTTGCAGACCTTGTAGTGCTAACGGCTCTGGAGAGTGGCAAGGCCTTTGCATAATAAATCATCCAAGAAGAAACTTTAGCTCCTCCAGCAAACTCAAATTACTTCCAAGATGGAGTCTAGTGTTCACAGTGTAACAGCCTTAAAGTTCTTTGCTTCCAGCCATTTCCACCACCAGCAGCGGGGAACCTGTTAGCCAACATTGAAGACTTCCCAGAAGGTAATAAAGGTAAAGCAGAAGGCACGTTTCTGCTACTAGAAGGGGGCTCCATCCTCGGATCAATTCAAAAGCCTGCAGTACAACAAATTGCTGTGTGTTTTCCAGCTATACCATACAAAAGGGATCTTTACCTTAAATCAGCTACTGGGTTTTAGTTGAGGATGTTTATCCTCAGTGAACTGGGCAGTGGCTTAAGCTGCTCTGTCAGTTAAAGGAAAGGTAATCTTAGAACGGCGTTTTTAAGTGACCAGGACAAATCCTAGGAATAAAGGGAAAGGACTATATTAGCAGAAATGTAAACAGACATCCTGTAACTCAAGAATAGATCTACCTACTTACCTGGCCTTCATCAAGCGCCTCCCAGTTATGAATGAATTTTATCCTCACAACCCCTGTGTGAGCAAATAAAATATTATCCCAACTTTACAGATGGAAAACTGAGGCACAAGATAGATTAAGTGTTGGCCAAGGTCACACAATGTCTGTGCCAGAACTAGGAATTTAACCCACATCTCCAGAATACTATGCCCCTACCCACAAGGCATATTGCCTCTTGTATAAACTAAAGAGATTCCCTTTCCCCAGGCTGACTTGCCTTCAGCTTGTAGAGAAACCAAACTGAATGGTCAGACTGGAGGAGTGTGAGTTGTTCATTTGGATATTAACCCCCCTTTCCTTGCATGTCATTCACTTTATTATTATTATTTTTAAATCTATGTTCAGACAGACTCTAGCACCATATATACCATTCTCCAGCAACCCACCTCACCCCAGTGACCAGACAGCTGGGCGATGTTTTAAATGTAACAAGCTGGGACATGTAAAGGCCAACTGCCCCAAGAACCCCAACAGACTACAGATCATTGCACCGGAATCACACCAGAGGCCCTCAGGCCCAGATGCCTCCCAGATACCCTCAGAGTGGAGGGAAACTGTGAGTGTGGGTGGGAAGAAGGTCACGTGTCAAGGTTCCTCCCCACTCTGAACTCTAGGGTACAGATGTGGGGACCTGCATGAAAGACCCCCTAAGCTTATTCTTACCAGCTTAGGTTAAAAACTTCCCCAAGGTACAAACTTTGCCTTGTCCTTGAACCGTATGCTGCCACAACTAAGCGTTTTAAACAAAGAAAGGGAAAGAGCCCACTTGGAGACGTCTTCCCCAAAATATCCCCCCAAACCCTACACCCCCTTTCCTGGGGAAGGCTTGATAATAATCCTCACCAATTGGTACAGGTGAACACAGACCCAAACCCTTGGATCTTAAGAACAATGAAAAATTAATCAGGTTCTTAAAAGAAGAATTTTAATTAAAGAAAAGGTAAAAGAATCACCTCTGTAAAATCAGGATGGTAAATACCTTACAGGGTAATCAGATTCAAAACATGGAGAATCCCTCTAGGCAAAACCTTAAATTACAAAAAGACACAAAAACAGGAATATACATTCCCTCCAGCACAGCTGGTTTTACCAGCCATTAAAAAAAAGAAAATCTAATGCATTTTCTAGTTAGATTACTTCCTAACTTAACAGGAGTTGGAAGGCTTGCATTTCTGATCTGTTCCCGGCAAAAGCATCACACAGACAGACCAAACCCTTTGTCCCTTCCCCCCTCCAGATCTGAAAGAATCTTGTCCCCTCATTGGCCATTTTGGGTCAGGTGCCAGTGGGGTTACCTTAGCTTCTTAACCCTTTACAGGTGAAAGGGTTTTGCCTCTGGCCAGGAGGGATTTTATAGCACTGTGTACAGAAAGGTGGTTACTCTTCCCTTTATATTTATGACACCCCCCTTTCCTTGCATGTCATTCACTTTATTATTATTATTTTTAAATCTATGTTCAAACAGACTCTAGCACCATATATGTGAGCCTTCCCTCTAGAATCAAATGAAACAGCCAGTGTTTGTTAAAGCCAACCCAGCTGCATAAACACATTCATGGTTCACCTTTGTTATTTGATGAGTTATACCACCTCATTCAGAGAGGAATCTGGATGTCCACTGTCATTAAATAATGATTGTCTGACACCCTCCTTATAACTTCCCACAACAATGGAAATTTAAATAGATAACAATAAAAATGCTTAAAACCCATCATTTTGGAAAACGGTGAAAATTTAACTGGATAGAAATAAAAATAAACATTGATATCTGTCAAAATCATAAAAAAAATTAAATCAAACTCTGCCATGGCTATTCATACCACACCTGCTTTGCCACTGATGTAAGGGAGCTCAGTCTCAGTAATAAGATATGGGTTCTGTTTGCAAATGAGCACCAAAGTTTGGACACTTACATTTTTCAGAATCTGTTGAATTTGCTATACGGGAGACAGACTTTCATGAGAATGTAGTACTTCCTGCTCTGGTCTGGCAGAAATACCTTAGGAACAGAGTCTTATGTTGGTTTGACATTGTCATCCTAGTCAGAAATGCAGAGCGGGAGAGAAAAATGACCAAAAAAAAACGGTTTTGAAGCTATCCCCATTTAACATCCAAAGAAGTTCTATTCTGCCAATTGTGGGAGAAAATGTCAATGTTGTTTGTTTTGTTTTAATTTCCACCTGAAATTGAGCACATTAATGCTGAACTTCCTGGGTTCAGAGCAGGGCATTTGGCAGTGTTATCGGGACAGCAAGAAATTTTTCTTCTGTCATTGAAATTGCCTATTTGGAATCAGATTAGCTGAGAAGCAGCATCCCCTTAAAGTAACAAAAGCTCGTTAATTGAAATCTGACAGATCAAAGTATGTGGAGCTCTCGTAATGAGGAATTATCAGCGCCATCGCATACATAGTTTGGTCACGTCTACTGTCAGGGAACATGGATCTAGGTGTGGAAGGAATTAAAATGGGCAAACCTCAAAAGGTTCAGAAGTTGGGTGCTCTATGGACAAACTCCGAAAAATTCAGATACTTTTTCAGAGTTTATTTAAACCGAGGAAAAATTGGGCTAGAAATCAGAACTGACCCCAAACCTAAAAGTCAGGATCCAAACACTTTTGAAGCTTGGGAAAATACACATTCAAATCCAAACCTTCTGATCTGGGCTCCCTGAAATGTGCGAAAGTTCAATTCCAGATGTAAATGTTGTGGGTTGGGTCCCTCTCTCCAAGAAGTCTCCCAAATACCGTTTTTCTTTGTTTGTTTTTGTTTTGCTGTATTTCTGCTCCTTTGTTTTAGGGTCCTTGAAGGTGCAGCAAAAATGAAAGAAATACATCATTTGGTAGGAAGGTTGTAACCCCCTGAACTGTATTTTGGAAAAGTCCTCCTTTGTCTTGGAGCCTCCTCCTATAGCAAGTAGCAGCTAAGAATACCAGACAAATAAAAAATTCCTTTTAATTCAGTTATAGGTGTTAATAACATGATGACTGTGTATGATCCCATGTCTGGGCTTTCTACACAGTGGGACAACAGACATCTGGGGATTCTTGTTTTCATAGCAGGGAAACATTTTTCACAGCAAAGAAATAAGCTGATTTATACTTCTATTTCTGACCTGCTGCTTCGAAAATGAATCTCTCTCTAGAGACACCATGAAGGGTGATCAAATAAGAAAGAGATCAGCTTTGCAGTTTCTGGGCATTCAGTGTTGAGCTAATATATCATTTTAGACACAAGCAAGCATGTCGGATCAGTATCAGAAAGTAGGACAAACATTCCTCTGGTACAGGATTTTGATTTATTTTCTGAAGACGCACAGACTGCCAGATCTTTATTGGAAGTGAAGGTGATAACAATCAGAGTTCGTTGTTCAGAAGAAGATACACCTGCCTTCTTGTTGAGAGAAAACAGGTTATCGCCATACTTGGGACAGCAAGATCCCAATAACTGTCTTTAATAAGAAAAAACACACAACCCTCCCCACATCTATTTCCTTCCTGGCTGTTATGGTTTTGGCTCTCTCCCGCTTTTTACATTTTTCTTTTCTTGTATTGTACCTTCTTGCCTCTTTCTCCAGGTTTCTGATGGGTTTTTCCAGCCAATCTCTAGACTTACTTTTCTTCTCTTATTTTTCCCCCTCTGAATTAGGTTGCTTCCCTGTAACTCAGAGCTTGGTCTCTTTTTATTCACTCATTCTGCTTTCTAGATTTCTCCTTTTCCTTTAGTTGCTTTGTGTCTTTATACCGAATGGCTTTCAAACTTTCAAAAATTCTCTACTGTAGCTTTATTTGGTTGGTTTATTCCTCTCCCTCCATTTGCCTCTTTCCCCCCAGCTCTCTATTTTGCATCTCCTCTCCTCTCTACTAGTAACAATCTATAACCACATGCATGCTCAAAAACCCCGGTGGTCTCATCTAACTACACATGGTCCACGCGTCATTCAGATACACAGGTTTCTACCATTCGGATCTAAATCAGGTCTAAAAATTCCATCCAGAAGAGGACAGTGGTATACACACACCAAGACACAGTAGAAAACCTTGGTGAGGCCCAAACTCCATAGGTCTGAAAGAAAATGTATTTCCTGGATTCCATTGACTCACAGATTTTTAGGCCAGAAGGGACCACTGTGGTCATGTAGTCTGACCTCCGGTAGATAACGCAGGCTCTAGGACTCCCCTGAATTAATTCCTTTATGAACTAGAGTTGATCTTTAAAAAAAAAACGTGATTGAAATATTGTCAGTGATGTTGGGATATGCTTCATGAGAATGCAAGAGCCATCAGGGGAATTTTTTCTTTAGCTTAGATCTAAGAGGTTCAATCTATGGATGGATGATTTTCTCAGTTGACAGTGTTTTTCATAGCAAAAGGAAATTCTAGCCAAATGCTTGCATTTTGACCCTTCATGGATCATGGAAGAAAATATGGACTTTGTTGATTTCCCCAATGGTGTTACAATGTGCATAGAGCCAGAACACTGCTCTTTTTCTGAGACTTAAAAAAAGAAAAAAAAAAGTCACTGAGTGGATGAGTTCTCTCATTTTTTTTAATAGCAAAACCCCCACACTTGCTAATCTGTTAGTTATAACCACCATTCTTCTGCCTAATGAGGACAGTGTATTTTAATCACGAGAGTTAATGTCTCCACATTTATGAATTTTCCATCTCTGACCACATGAGAAATATTTTTCTTAATGAATTCTCTGATTGTCCTCAAGTAAGGTATTAAAAGCAGGCATAAAGCAGTTATGTCTCCTAAACTCAATACTTTGAGATTGAAATGACAGTCTCCTACAATATATCTCAAAGGTTACTGACTAGAAGGCCCAGGCCCTGAGAAGAGCTAAATACCTTCAACTTTGGCTGAAATTAAGTTGGAGCTGAATAATTTGTAGATCGAGTGAAGCTAATACAGATCTTTATATTGCTGAGCAAATACAATACTGCAGTAAACTGTAGGTCAGGCCCTAAGTGAGCCTAGAAACTTGTTGCCCATAAACAGAATGTCCCCTGTGGGCCATACACCATTTAAGCATGATATACTTGGTCCAATGGGTCACCTCTCCGAGGCCTGATTCACATTTACACTAAGACCCCTTTACAATATTCTGCCAATGTAAAGGGTCCTTCAAGTGAGTGGAGCTCTACATGACACCCAGTTTAAAGGCCCTTTGGTGCTGCCAGAGTGGTGTAAAGGGTCATTAGTGTAAAGGAGAACCTTGTTCTATAAAACTGATACCTAAAACCAGATTTCTGTATACTGTGAATGAAAAAAATCTTTTAAAATTATTCAAAATTTGGTGAAGGACTGTTGACCGCTCCCAAATGGATGGGTAGTTTTTTCCATGCTATTGACTAGAATTAGTTTAGCATGTTAATAAGCATTCCTCGAGTCTCATCGTGAGTTAGACAGAACAGAACAACTGAATAATAAGGATGTGTGGGTTCTGATTCTTTCTGGATGATAAATTTGAAAAAAACACCAGAGGAAAATGTCTCCTAGAAAGTGCCAGGACAGCCCTCATGAAAATTTGTTCCATATTCTCTGCACGAATCCATTCTCCAGCTGGTGAAGGCATAGTGCTTCCCAGCTCAGGAGAACCAATCTGGCTTACCATGGTTTGAAATCTACTGTGAACAGGATCTTTGTGAAGATCATGTATTTCCCATAACTGGGGCATCCATCCATCACTTCTCCCACTTTTCCCTGATAGTCTAGTAAGAATTGCTGCAGTACTAACATGTTCATGAAGTGCCTGATCCAAAGTCTGTTGAAGTAAATTAAAGTATTTTCTTGGATTTCAATGGATGTTGAGACTGGGGGGAAGGGGCATAATTTTTTGCAAGAAACAACTTGTAATTTCCCTGAAGTCAATGAAGACTGTGATTTTCGCCACTAAGGTGATGTTTCTACTTCCATCCTTGGTAAGAAGACTGAAAGCTGTATGCTAGGTCTCCTCCTATCCACTGTCTACTATATTTCCCTTCACTTCTCATTTGCAATTCAGGATTTTGGAGCTTGCCAACAATACAGTACAAAAATCAATATTAAAATTCAAGAACCAGTGTTCGTGCAAAGCAACAGTCACTTATGGCTGCAGTCATTGGGGATGTTTGGCTTTCCGGTATACATATTCAGCAATGCAAATATGAAGCCTACACAGAATTCTGCAGGAAGCAACAAACTGATATAGTCATAAAAGCATAGTCTGTCTTACAGTGGTTAACTAACAGGCTGAAAGGAAGGTTATCTGGAGCAAATGGTGATTTTTTTTTTCAGTTGAAGGTTTTTCTTTTTCTGAAATCATAGTTTCTCTCTCTCTCTCTTTATTTTGGAGAGTTATGTTTGTTACATATGAGTTTGCATTATTTTTAGAACTGCAATAATTAGAGATTGTAATAGTAAATAACACCAATAAATAAATACATAAATAATAAATAATAAGTAATAATACTAATATCTAGTAATATTTTGTGCTTTTCATCCAAAGCCTTTGGCAAACATTGGTTCGACAATGGTTACACAGTAGGTGTGCTGTGACCAGTACTTGCGACACTAATAATCATCTCTTTGTTAGGTCACGATCTCTCCAGTCTTTATGTTGTATCCATCTGTTGTCTCTTCAGACATACTTAGTTTGTAAACTCAAAGGTAGGTACTCTCTCTTTGGTGTGGGTGTACATCGCCTAGTGGAATGGGTCCCTCATCCCCGACTAAGTGCTACACCAGTATAACGAAATAAAGAAGGGAACCCTTAGGTAAGTGAATAGGTGGCCAACGATTGCTCTGGCTCAAATCACCACATTAATCATTCCTATTACTCTCCTGCTCCAGCTGGCTCAGCTGAAGATGAGTGCTGTGCTTCTGATGCTCTTGGTATCCACTGTGAATGCTGGCACCCTACGAGAAAAGGGCTCGCTGAGACGGGAAGCCCGGCGGCTTTCATGCGTGCGATGTTGTGGGCCTTCAGAAGAGCCAGTCTCCTTCGCCTCATCACGATCCACTAGGATGAGCAATGACCCCGCCTATTCAGTGCCCAAAGTCCAGCCCACAATAGATATCACCATCCTGAAAGGTGAGTCAAGCCCAGGACCACACTTTGTGAATTTACCATAACTTCACAAGCCATGTTCCTCCTCCAAGGTGGAAAACACGCATCTCTTAAGAACCGAAGCTGCTCAGTCTATATAGTTTATCCAAGAGAAGGTCAGGAGGCAACTTGGTTACAGGCTATAACTACCTATATGTGGAAAAGATGTCTGAGAGTTGACAGCTTTGTAATCTACCGGGAGATGGCTGGATGAGCTCCAATGGCAGGAAGCTAAAGCTAAACAAATTCAGGCTAGAAACAAGGCATATATATTTTAATACCAAGGGTGATTACCCATTGGAACGACATATCTAGGGACATGGCAGACTCTCCATCATGTATTATCTTTGAATCAAGACTGAATAACTTTGTAAAAGATATGGTGTAGCTCAAACAGAAGTTATGAGGTTGATACAGGAAGGATTGGATGACTTTCTACATTATTCAGGTCAGACTAGATAGTAATAATGGTCCTTTCTGGCATTAAAACATATGAATCTATTAAACTTGGATGTTTTGTTCTGTTTCCCATCAACCACACCCATAGTTACTCCCTTCTTCTCTGCCACAGAAAGCCTGTATGTGTGTAACAGTACAATGTAAATTATATGGGTCGGGTTCATGGACCTAGGCGGTTTACACATTGAAGTCAATGGGGCTAGGATATCATCCCATGTTTTTATCCCTTTGTTTTTGCCATCCTCTCTCTTACTCACCCTAGGTAGTTGGTCACCTAAATCATAAATCACTCAGCTAAGGGGTGAAAATTCACTTTCTGCAAATATTTGTACCAAAAAACAAAAACGAGAAGAAAACATGTGTCATAAATATAAAGGGAAGGGTAAACCCCTTTAAAATCCCTCCTGGCCAGAGGAAAACTCCTCTCACCTGTAAAGGGTTAAGAAGCTAAAGGTAACCTCGCTGGCACCGGACCAAAATGACCAATGAGGAGACAAGATACTTTCAAAAGCTGGGAGGAGGGAGAGAAACAAAGGTCTGTGTGTCTGTCTTTATGCTGCTTTTGCCAGGGATAGACCAGGAATGGAGTCTTAGAACTTTTAGTAAGTAATCTAGCTAGGTACGTGTTAGATTATGATTTCTTTAAATGGCTGAGAAAAGAATTGTGCTGAATAGAATGACTATTTCTGTCTGTGTATCTTTTTTGTAACTTAAGTTTTTGCCTAGAGGGATTCTCTATGTTTTGAATCTAATTACCCTGTAAGGTATCTATTATCCTGATTTTACAGAGGGGATTTCTTTACTTCTATTTACTCCTATTTCTATTAAAAGTCTTCTTGTAAGAAAACTGAATGCTTTTTCATTGTTCTCAGATCCAAGGGTTTGGGTCTGTGGTCACCTATGCAAATTGGTGAGGCTTTTTATCCAACATTTCCCAGGAAAGGGGGGGTGCAAGTGTTGGGAGGATTGTTCATTGTTCTTAAGATCCAAAGGTCTGGGTCTGTAGTCACCTAAGCAAATTGGTGAGGCTTTTTACCAAACCTTGTCCAGGAAGTGGGGTGCAAGGTTTTGGGAAGTATTTGGGGGGAAAGACGTTTCCAAACAGCTCTTCCCCAGTAACCAGTATTTGTTTGGTGGTGGTAGCGGCCAATCCAAGGACAAAGGGTGGAATATTTTGTACCTTGGGGAAGTTTTGACCTAAGCTGGTAAAGATAAGCTTAGGAGGTTTTTCATGCAGGTCCCCACATCTGTACCCTAGCGTTCAGAGTGGGGGAGGAACCTTGACAACATGTTGTTCCCATGAATGAAAAGAGGTATGGACATGCTAAAAACAAATTCTACATAGTGGTTACCAAAGGTTCCATGAATAATTGTTCTCACTATCCATCCTATTAACACAGATTATAGCTCAATTAATAAAAAAATTAGGACTCTAGCCTTCTCTCCCTAGCAAAATGTCCATGTGCTCTTGAATTTTATAGTTTAATCCTTCCAATAATCTGGTTGGAAATAATAATGCAAATGTAAAATTGCATACCCTAGATGATCAGAGTGGTCCCTTCTGCAGCTGGAATCTATAAATCTATAATGTATCAGAGAAAGCTATCTTATTTGTTGTGTGGTTAATATATGGAATAGGCATGATAGCTAGCGGGTTCCTGTCAATAGTGTTCCTGAATTCAAATCTAGATGTGATTTAGTTATGATAAATATTTCTCAATGCAGCCATTGAGAAAGTGTTATTTTACCAGTTGGGATGCTGGCTATCTCCATCCAGATGTCTCTGTGGCATGTAGTGTGTGTGCATATGTTTGCAACTTAATTCCTCTTTGTGATCATAGGTGAAAAAGGTGACCTGGGAGAGAAAGGGATCACCGGAGGGGCTGGAAAGGATGGAGAACAAGGGCTACGTGGTTATAATGGACGGAAAGGTCAGAAAGGCCAGGTTGGTCCACCAGGCAATTCCTGCAAGCTGCATTATGCTGCCTTTTCAGTGGGCCGGAGAAAACCTCTCCATAGCTCTGATTATTTCCAGCATGTCACTTTTGATACGGAGTTTGTGAATCTCTACAAACACTTCAGCATGTTCACAGGGAAATTCTTCTGCTATGTGCCAGGGATCTACTTCTTAAACCTTAATGTCCACACCTGGAACTTCAAAGAGACCTACCTGCACTTAATGAAGAACAATAAGGAAGTGGCCATCCTCTATGCCCAGCCCAGTGATCGGAGCATCATGCAGAGCCAGAGTCTCATGCTTGAGCTGCAGGAAGGAGATGAGGTCTGGGTGAGAATGTTTAAACGAGAGAGGGAAAATGGCATCTATAGTGAGGAGTCTGATATTTACATCACCTTCAATGGCCATTTAATAAAACCAGCCATAGAGTAGCCAAATTTGCATCTTTGGGCTCAGTGCTTTAGTAGAGCTCCTTGGGTAGATTACTAACTCCCCTCTTTAAAAGCGCACATGTCTATGTCAACATGGAAATAAATATGCACTAAATATTTTCATGGTCTGATTGTGGCTAGCAGCCAGCTGATCTGCTTTTTGGCTTGCTAATCCTCCCAGTCAATTAGAGATATTTCTCATGCAACAATCTTAATGTGAAGAGCACAGGTGTGAGCATGCGTGGGAGGGGAATGGGCACTGCTAGCTAAACGAACAGAAGTTACATGGCAGTGCCCACTTGATGAATACGTAGAAGGCCTGAGCTCTTTCTGACCCATGGGATGCTGTGCTTATTGTTAGCTAGATGATAAAACAGAAGGACACTGTTCTGAAGTCTTTCCTAGGCCCCTTGCAACATCTCTGCTAAACAGCTTGCCAAAATCATTCAGTACATTACTTCAGTTACAAAAATGTTTTAACCTATCAGATCTGTTTTAGTGGAGTGGCTTAATCATTTTTGTACTCTGTAATTATCTGAAGATCACCTTTCAATCCCCAGCTGTCATATTAGACAAGCTAGTTAACGATTACAATGAAAGTAAAGTGTTTGCAGGTTGCTTTGCTTACAAAGGATGTCTTTTTTCAGAGTAACAGCCGTGTTAGTCTGTATTCGTAAAAAGAAAAGGAGTACTTGTGGCACCTTAGAGACTAACCAGTTTATTTGAGCATGAGCTTTCGTGAGCTACAGCTCACTTCATCGGATGCATAGCATATCGTGGAAACTGCAGAAGACATTATATACACACAGAGACCATGAAACAAAACTTCCTCCCACCCCACTCCCCCGCTGGCAACAGCTTATCTAAAGTGATCATCAAGTAGAGCCATTTCCAGCACAAATCCCAGCCCATCCCTCTTTGAAACCTCTCTTTATAATGCGCATGATAATCAAGGTGGCTCATTTCCAGCACTAATCCAGGTTTTCTCACCCCCCCCCCCAACCCCACACACCCCCCTCCAAAAACCACACACACAAACTCACTCTCCTGCTGGCAATAACTTATCTTACAATGTGCACAGCAATAATCCAAGTTTAACCAGAATGTCTTGGGGGGGGTTTTGTAGGAAAAAAACAAGGGGAGATAGGCTACCTTGCATAATGACTTAGCCACTCCCAGGATGACAAAGACAAAGGATGTCTTTGTAGTTTACGATTGCCGTCTGCAGTTCCTGTCCTCCAGTTCCATTCTAGAACCATACCTTGCACTCCCCTGAAATCACTGTCACCAAAAATGACCATTTCCTAGATAAAGCTCAGAACCGGTGCTCCATCTTCCTCCTCATTGACCTGTCAGCTGCCCTTGACATAATCAGCCAGGCTCTTCCTCTTGAAATCTTGTCCTCTCTTGGCTTCTGTGACTCAGTCTTCTCCTGGGTCTCCTCCAGCTTCTAATCACTCCTTCAGCATGTCCTTCAAAAATCTTCCTCATCTCCCCCTCTCAGTTTCTCTGGGGGTCCTACAGGGCTCTGTCCTTGGTCCCCTTCTCTTTTCCCTCTACGCCTTGTCTCTGGGTCATCTCATCCACAAACACAAATTCAGTTACCATCACTGTGTGGACGACGAGGAGATCAACCTCTATTCCAGACCTGCCTGCTTCTGTCCAAATGAAAATCTTGGCCTGTCTCTCTGACATCTCATGGACGTCTAACTGTCAGCTCAAGCTCAAAGTGGCTACAACCAAGCTCGTAGTCTTCCTCCCTGCACTCCGAGCTGTCCCGGGAAGCCCTCCCCGCTACCTCCTTTCTAGATCATTGTGGACAACGCCACCATCCTTCCTGTCACTTGGGCCTGTAACCTGGACATCATCTCTGGCTCAGATCTCTCTCGAGCTTCACCTCCAGGCTCTACCTAAACCTTGCGGATTCTACGTAACAGCTCTAAGATCCAGCCTTTCCTACCCATCCACACCCCTAAAACTCTCATCCAGGCTCTTGTTCTCTGGCATCTTGAGTCCTGCAACATCTGTCTCTTAGCAATGCTCATATGCATTCAGAATGCTGCTGCAAGGATCATTTTCCCAGTTTGTTGCTCTGACCGTGTTGCTCCTCTCTTGGCATCTCTCTACTGGCTCCTGCTTCTCTATCACATCAAATATAAGCTACTTGTCTTCACTTTCAAGTCCCTTCATGGACTAGCACCCTATCTATCATCTGCCATTCAGTGTCAGGATGTTGACTCCTCTCTCCCAACTGCCCACGATGCCCATCACCACCCACGTGTTGCATTTTGAAACAAGCATCTTCCTTCTCTTTCCTGTGCTGCCCCTCACATTTGGCGGGAACTCTCCGTAAACATCCAACACCAAACATTTTCCTTCTTCAAAACTCTCCTTTTGCACGATACCTACCAAGACCATGGCAATGATTAGGCTACTGGGGTGTTGAGACCCCAGCCTATCATGCTGACCAACATAGTCTCATCGGAGTCCGCTATCTCTCTGTTTTCATCTGTTGTCTCTTGCCTTGCGCTTAGATGGCAAGCTGTTTGGCACACGGACCATCTTTTTGTTCTGTGTTTGTACCGCACCTAGCACAACGGGGTCCTGGCCCATGTTTGGGGCTTTAAGACACTACAGTAATACAAATAATAAATGATAATAATACATTTTCTAATAAAAAGAAAGGGCCATATTCTCCTCTCAGTTATTCCAGTCCAGCCCCACTGGTTTGGGTCGGGTTGCAGCAGGATTACAGAGCGTTAGTTGGCCCAGTGCACTTACCTTAAAACGATGCTGACTTTCTTTGCTATAATTCATGATTTTGTCCTTTTTCCTAGAATGTAATATTGCAATGACCTAAACATAACACGCCAATCCAGCATAGCGCTTAAGAAGGTACATAACTTTTATCATGTGTGTAGCTCCATTGGGATGGGTATGCTGGAGCAGGACTGATAAGGATATCGAAGAGCATTACACTGTGTCACCTTTCCCGTTTTAATGGCAACCATCGTAAGGAGAGGCTGATTGTCAGAGTTACTGAGTACCTACCACTCCAGCTGAAGCCAGTGGCAACTGCCAGGGATCAACAATGAAAATTAGTTTACTATAATTTCTAGGCAGTCGAGAAATGATTGTATTGTGCAAAAACCTCCTTTCTGCAGGCTGCAGTGTTAGTTTCTTAATATTCACTGCACACAACAGTGAAATGCTATGTGCTAGAACCAGAAAACAGACCAAATATATATATTTGTTAGTCCCTGTCCCCATACACACACCCCTTGTGGGATGTTTGCATGGAGGATGCATTACATTATATTGTACTGGATGTCTTGCTCGGCTAATTGTTGCTTGTTGCTGCACATCTCTTGTTACCAATCATTTAACCTGAGAATTAACTGTAATAAAGATAGTGTTCTGAACCCATTGGATCTGTTTCCCTTGCTTTTCATGGAGCAGAACTAAATGCCATAACTGACAATCCAGCTCTGTATTGCCAACTATGATGGTGATATTGACACCTAAGTTCTCCAGAAACTAGACCAATTTCATTTCCGTAAGGGGCCATTGCCTGTTAATCATATGGGCAAACCCTGTGGATGGGAGATATCCGGAACACATTTTCTTCACACTTTCACCATCTCGTTTATGCCCTCTTTTGCCCCCTGGATTGCAGCTGAAAGACTAATCCCAATTTTTAGTGAAGTTGCAACAGTGGTGATAACTATGCTATCCTGGTCTACATTTGAACCAGCAACATAGAGGCGTTGGAGGGGTTCCAGATCCCATTGCCTGCTCTCTAGTCCCTTTTTGCGTTGTATGCTGAAACAGCCCTGGAAATGAAATTTGGAAGACTCGTAAGCTTTGAAAAGCGCATGGAACAGAGAGTGGGTTTCCTGCAGATTATCTGTTGCCCTGCCACCAGGTAAATTGTTCCTTGTAAGTAAACAAAAGTCCCAGTCACCTAAATTGGGCTGTTATGCAATTTAAAAAAGGCTTCTCTAATCAGCACCTTCCATTAGGATGGTGATAAAAGCAATAATGGCTGCATTGCTTATTTGCAGCATGCCATTTAGTATTGAAAGCTCTAGTAGAGAAACCTGCTTTGAACATATAAATACACACGGGAAAAACTCCAACTGCACAATACTTACTAAAGGTATTTTCAAGTTTCCCCAGCTATTTATCACATTTGGGGGAATTTAAAAGCTTTACACCTCCTCTGTGTCTTCTGGTCTACTTTTGAAGGAATCCCATGTGGGTAAATTTTGCAGCCATGGCTTGCTGGCTGACGAGTGTCTACTGAACAAGTGATGGTGGACACAATTCCAGGGGCGAAGGCGACAGCGTGAAAAAGATTTCACAACAGCGTTTTTCACCCTCTGTAGTTCAGCATATTTACTGTACTTAAAAAGAAAAAAACCCTAAGCCTCTTTTAAAATGTCATAACCCAGCTGGTGTTATTGACAGTACATAATCCAGAACTGAGAAAACATGCCCAGAGATTGCTAATGTTCATCCACCTTGACTTTTCCAAATGCTACTTTCTACCAGGAAATGAACAGAAATGTTTGTAAATCCATAACACCTACGCACACAGTAAGAGAGGCTCTGATTATCAGTTTGACAGGGCAATTTCAAAATGTCTGAGTTGCTGATATGACCAATGTTAGCCATAGCTAAATCAATGAAGCCACATTGGTTCGAGAGACAGAATAACCCTTTAAAGGGAAAAAAAGAGATTCCAGTTTATGCAATTATTAACAAGAGAGCCTGGATGCCTGATCTGAACCTAGTTCCATTGTGTGTAAAAAAAAAAAAAAAAAAAAAAAAAAAAAAAAAAAGAGTTAGACAGGCCCTGTCCTCCAGAGCTTACACTGTAAGACAGACAAAAGATAGGAGAAAAAGTATTATCCCCATTTTACAGATAGAGAACTGAGGCACAGAGAGATTAAGTGTCTTGGCTGAGGTTACACAGGAAGTCTGTGGCAGACAATGGAACGGAACTCAGACCTCCTGAGTCCCAGCCCAGTGCTTGAATCAAAAGTCTCTTTCCTTTCCACTGTATACAGTCCCTGGAAGACTGACCACTTTAACATCTATCGTGAATACCTCTTGCTCCCATTTCTCCCTTTGTCTGACTGTGGAAAGTCCAGGTCTACTGAACATATTCCATTAATTGTGGAGTCTGATGAGGAAGTAAATGTGATTGCCTAAAGTCCAGGCATGTAAACATGTTGTCTTGCCCTCTTTAGCCTGTCCAATCAGTTTAGCACTTTAACTCCAACGCCTTCAGCACGCTGCCTTCGTCCATGATGCCTCCCAGCTTCATTCCACCAGCACTACTCAAGGCATCTGGAACACAGTTGCACTTCACTGCATTATCCCTGAGCCTATAGGAAGACTTCCTCCAAACACCTGCTCCATCCTTTCTCTCCTTTCTGACCAGGGGAAAGATTGAGGGGGAAGCATTAGCGGTGCCATATCCAAGCTCTGCCCACTGTTCCAATATCCATCTCCAGCCCCAGAGTACCTGGATATTTCTTCTAAAATTATAAATGGTGATATAGTGATGATGTACATGATTGCATGCCATCATTAGGCACCAGAGTCAACAATTCATTGTATTGAATAGGGGTAAGTAAGGCTTCTCAGAATTGTCTGCCTGACTGTAACGGGATACAGGAAGACACCTTGCAGCTTCGCTTCACATACAGGTTTTCTTTGCAACCAAAAGATCTAGAAACTTAAATTTTAGAAAGGTGTACATTTCTGCTGTACTTATTACTGCCATAATTCAGCCCCATGCCTGAGGCTGAGGGAACACTATTAACTTGGTTCCAGTATTTCTGTTGATTCCTCTTCTCTCCCTTGTGATGAGCATTGTCAGCAGTGCCATTTTGCAAACTCCACCGGGACCTCTGGAAAAGATTTTCTTCAATCAAAAACTCACTTCAAGCATCATGCACCAAAAGAAAGGAAAATATTTTAACTACCTGTTGCACTGCCAGTTTGAACGGTGGGTTGGGGCAAACACAGAATGCACTATGACCTGCAGATCTACATGTTTTTAAATAGCACTAAATATATTTGCAGCTCTTCTTCCTCAGTAGATGTGTTAAGAATTTCTAAGTTTATTCTTTTTACAGCAAACAGTCATATTCCCTTCCTTTGAAAAACACAAGAAAAGCTGGAATATCTGTGCCTGTTCCAAATATTAAAATGCTCGCAGAGTCCTAGATATATTTATAAGATACAAGGCCTCTGAAAGAATGTATTTCAGCTACAAATACACTAGGCATACAGTAAATAAATTTGCTCCATGACAACATTTCTGTTATTACTTTATTGGTTTGTTATAGATGTGATTAAAAACTTCCTCATGTATGCAGCCCTCTTATCTAGAAAGATTCTAGAAATACTGTAATGATCAGTGTCAACCGCACCTCCACCAAGAGATGGTGCTGTATCTTTACGTTAGTGTTAAGCTGTCTTATATGTTATTAGGTTGTTGTATATGACTTGGGGGGAGGAGGGCTTAGTAGGAGGTTAAGTCTGTCTTTGGTGCTGGAGTTGTTACTTGCAGTGTTCCAGTAAATCCTGTGATTGCTATAAGCGAGTATAACAATGTTTGAAATGCTAAGCAAACAGTACGTAGAAATCAAAACGACCACCCCGGAGAAGCAGCCATCGCTATTTCGGCTTCCTGGACTTCAAATGTTGGGATAATTATCCATATTTGGGGGTGCTTTATGAGGCAAAGCCAAATTATGAAAATGTGAAACTCACTGATCAGTTTGTAAACAGCTTGCCAGCAGCTGGTCTAATACCTGAGTAGATTTTTAATTCTTTTTTCAGATGCAGTCAACGTGGAAAACAAGCCTTTGAAAAAGTCATTCTTTAATCCTTTTGAGATATGGTGCTGGTAAGGCAGGAATCTAATTTATAACGACCCTAACAAAGGGCAGGAAGGATCTCATTTATCGTTTTTTAATTTAGATACCACGCTCCTAAAATTCATCACAGCCTCTGAAGAAACTACGGGACAGCTCTGGGGTTTGCCATAATGTTCTTTCTAATCTTTCAGTGAGATGTGATGGCATACAAACAATACAACTGCCTTCTCCAGTATAAAAACTTGGCTTCGCTTGACTGGTAACATTTATTCTATGACAGAAGTGGCTGAGAACCCCACTTGAAGATCAGAGCCCCATTGTGCAAGGCAGCAACAACAACAAGCAACAAAGAGGAGAGTAAACTCCCTGGGGCACGGATGATCTGGATGCCAGGAAGGAAACAACAGGTGGAGGAGACAGAGCAATGGGGTTGGGAGAATGAGGTAATTGATGAGATAATTCTTCTTCACGCAGCGTACAGTCAACCTGTGGAACTCCTTGCCTGAGGAGGTTCTGAAGGCTAGGACTATAACAGGGTTTAAAAGAGAACGAGAGGTTAAGTCCATTAATGGATATTAGCCAGGATGGGTAAGGAATGGTGCCCCTAGACTCTGTTGTCAAAGGATGGAGATGGATGGTAGGAGAGAGATCACTTGATCATTACTTGTTAGGTTCACTCCCTCTGGGGCACCAGGCACTGGCCACTGTCAGTAGACAGGATACTGGGCTGGATGGACCTTTGGTCTGACCCAGTATGGCCATTCTTATGTTCTTATAGATATAAATCGCTGCACAGAGAAAGCCATTGCAAAGCACAAGAACTTGTATTGGTCCTACATACCAAGGAACTATGCTACATGTTCCTGAGTTCTGGCTCTGGATGGGGCATGGATCAGCGTTCACATCGCACTCCCTGTCAGTACCTGGCCCGGGCCAGGGAAGCTAACGATCCAACCAGCAGACCAAATTTGGTGATGAATCCTGGTCACATGCCACCTCAGGTATGTTGTGCATATGCTAAGAAGAAGTGCTAGCTATTGGCACGTTATCTATTAACTTTTAACCCATACATGGACACAGAGCACTCTTACAACAGTTAAACTAAAATTAGCATCAGAAATCTCAGCTCGCTACTGGCTTAGCCAATGCCAGAGGGCAGCGTTAGTATATAGGTCTGTTTGTTAGCCTGGGATAGAATTTTGGGTTTGCTTTTTGATACTCTTATAGTAAAATGTGTAAACAAGGGACAAAGACAGTGTGATGTTGCTTCTGCCTTGTCAGCTGGATTTGTTAGTACAATGGGAACAGGTAAGAGCAGTTAAAGCGTTACTCGAGAGCACACTTTAAGTTTGCCTCAACTCCTATCTCAAGGCAAAGTCAAGCAACCAGCCAGGAGGGGCAAAGGGGCTTGGGGGAGGGGGAGGTATAAAACACTGAAAGACCAAATAAATGCCCATCCCTGACTGGAGCACAACCTCACTCCTTACCCCTACCATAGGGTACAAAAGGGGAGGGATGAAGACCCCAGACCCAAAATGGAACATGACCCTAAGTTGTAAGGGGCGGGACTGTGAGCGTGCATTGCAGGTATAGTTGGGCCTGCTACGAAGGAGGAGGTGGGAATAGGGGAAATGAGAACGGGGACACAGGCAAGCCTCTGCAGCGTCAGAGCTGGGAAGGGGGATATGGGGTAAATGCTCTGTAGCATCAGAGCTGGGAACAGAACACTGGGAAACAGACCCTGCCAGCATGTAGAGATCTGGACATGTTTGTTTGGAACTAACCCCAATAAACATCGCATTGCTGGCACCAGGGGAGGGGGTCAAGGTAAAGCCCTCTCACAGGCAGTGATTTGTAATCACTGGGCATGAGCCCTGAGTTTAAACAGGGCTTTAAAAGATAAGGTAGCAGAAGCAAAACAATTGGGGGCATCATTAGCAGTGTATCTCCTCTGGAATACACATGTGCTTATTGGACAAAACCCCACCTAACGGAGGGAGTAAAAATGTTCCAAATGGTGTCCTCATCCTGCCTCTTTGGAGACAGAAATCCCAAACCCACCTCATAGAACAAGGTGGAATGAATGACTTGCTATCATTCACAGGCTGATCAAGGTCTGACTCAACACCACACTGGCTTCCCTAATGTATTTAGAAAACCTGAGATTGTATTAGATCTTTGGTCTGCTAAATGTGTGAACTCATCTTTGAGGAGAGGCTGAAAAGCACAGTGGGAACCCCTCATGCTGAAATTTCATATACAGAGAAGTAGCATGAAAGCCCCATTTTGTTTAAGTGAATTCCTGCTGTAATCTCAGAGAGAAGCCTACACATAGTGAAGCCCTGTGAAAATAGCTTGATAATGGATGGGTCTCCCTAGCTGCACCACTGAATTCTGTGCTCAAGCTGTCTTCCGACTTGCAAACTTGACAACCCATTACCCTTTTTTTTACACAACGGTACTATTGCTTTATGCTTTTGAGTGTTTCCATAGCATTCTACCCCATGTTGGATGAAAGTCCTGCCACTAGATCACGCATGGGAAGCACTAATCAGATGTAACAAGAGAACACAACGAGGAAAAGCAATCTGTTCTTATTTTAAACAAGGAAAAGCCCTCTGACTCCAACAGGACTGGGCAAAATGTGTGGCCTGTGGATAGGGCATAGTGTACCCAGAATGTTTTTAAGCCTTGTTCTAAAGGCAGCTGTGGCTTAACTCCCCATTTATAGAGACAGGCCTTACTCCACCCAGAACACACCTGAGCTGGCTGCTTCATGCTGAGTATATATAAGGGCAGATACAAAGGCTGGTTGGCTTTTTAGGTGGTGTTCTCAGAATAGATGAGCAGTAATTGAGAGGTTAGTGGGATGATATGGGGTGTAGTGTAATAAGGGAAGAGTTAAGGAGAAATTATACATAGGAAACTCTTTTTAAAACCTGTGTTAAAATAGAATGGGGTGTAAAGCATTTTTCTGTTCAAGTTTTAAGTAATCAGCCTCATGAACCCACATATAAACTCAGGGGTATCTTCACCAGGCATTGGTTTGTGTTGTATAGTCAACCATAGCAGTAATGAAAGCCAGCACTCGATCATGACAACTCCTGGGTTTTATTTCTGGTTCTACAACTTCCTCGATGACTATGTGCAAAACAAAAAAAACCCCTACAAGTTCCTCTGTAAAAGTTAGGCACTTCCCTGTTTAATGTTTGTAACTCACTTTGAGATACTCTCACAGAAGGGACTCTAAAGAACTGTAATTCTTATTGTAATAAACAAGAGATATTAGAGTTGACAGAATTGTTGCAACTGGGGCCTATGATGTCTGATGAACAGCATGTGATCCAAACTGGTGCTTAGTGGTCCAGAACTTGAACGATAGCACAGAAGCTAAACATTTTGGAGCATAGCTTCTATCGGGAACTCTTGTTTCCCACCGTCCCCTGATTTCACTGTGCTGCTATCACGCCCTTGGCACCTCTGGATTGGTTTTGTAGTGGCATGGTCTCTGCTGATCCTGTCTGGTTTAGGGTTGTTACTACTCTAATTTGGAATCCGTTATCTGTTTCAAAGTAACTCTTACTCTGACATCATACTTAATCTCCTTAAAAGTGATTACTGCTGTACTTTCACTGGAGGAGCCAAGCAGTTAATGAATATTAAGTGTTAAGAGCCTGGTGAAGCACAACAAGTAGGATTCCTATTTAACAGATGGGTAAACTGAGGCACAGAAGTTAATTGACTCACCCAGGCTACATACCGGTAGTGAGTCATCAAAACAAGCTGGGAATAGGACCCAAGAGTCCTGACTCCCAGTCCCCTGCTCGAGCCATCGGATGTAATTTCCTTACAAAGCCAGGAGTAGAATCAAAGGGGCCTCTTGACTCCTTTCCTTGATCAATGAGACCATGCTCTGTTCAGCTTTCAGAAGGAGCCCCTATCTTTGACTTTATTTCAGCGTGTAGTAGCATAGCATCACTCAGTGTCAGAAGTAAGAGATGCTCGATCTTGATTCTAGCAGCCACGGTTCTGAGCGCAGCAAATGATATGAAGTGGACTTGGGTCAACCTCATGAATCAGTTCAGAATGACTGGCCGTATCCATGTTCTGCTTATTATCCATCCTGCTACCGTGTTCCTCTGAACATTCTTTGCTTCTTGAAATTCCCCCCTCTATATAATCAGAGCAGGACCAGACAGTGCTATACATGGTGTGCTTCTTTGTGCAGTTCACATGCAGCAGGAGCACAGAGTCCTGTGCTTGCCAGCTTGTTCATAAGCCTCCATGGTGCACAGTAAGTCCCTCTAGCAGCTGCGGGCAGGAGTAGCACCTCCCCTCTCACCTGTTAGTGGGATTGCCCTGTAAATGGCAGGATGCCTCAAATCTCCTGCAAAAGGACAGGTTGCAAGCAGAATGACAAATTGTACATAATACTGAGTGGGTCTTCAGATCCAGCTGCAAAGAGCGAGCCCTGAAGTAAGGGGCCAGATATACCAGAGTGCAGCTTTTCTGCCCTTGGGGCTGCACCAGAGGGGAATTTAACCCATCATTTTTGAATCACAGTTGAGTCACTCTGTGAGGTTCCAGTTTATTCAGCGCCTATCTCTTTGCAAGCCCCTTTGTTTGTGTGTTGCCAGTGGTTCACCCTAGTTTCCTCCTGATCCTCCACTGATTCCCCGACGGAGTAGGCTGGACAATATCTCCCAGGATGCACTCAATCAGGTGACTTTATGATGCACCACATGGTTTGTTGTGAGAAGAGCCCATCATGATGCATCATGGGAGATGTAGTCCTTCCAAGGAGCCTAGCCCATAGGGGATAATGGGGCAATAGGCACCCTAACGACACCCTGGGAGGCAATGACTATGAGATGGTCAAGTTCAGGATCCTGACACAAGGAAGAAAGGAAAGAAGCAGAATACGGACCCTGGACTTCAGAAAAGCAGACTTTGACTCCCTCAGGGAGCTGATGGGCAAGATCCCCTGGGAGAATAACATGAGGGGGAAAGGAGCCCAGGAGAGCTGGCTGTATTTTAAAGAATCCTTATTGAGGTTACAGGGACAAACCATCCCGATGTGTAGAAAGAATAGTAAATATGGCAGGCGACCAGCTTGGCTTAACAGTGAAATCCTTGCTGATCTTAAATACAAAACTGAAGCTTACAAGAAGTGGAAGATTGGACAAATGACCAGGGATGACTATAAAAATATTGCTCGGGCATGCAGGAGTGAAATCAGGAAGGCCAAATCACACCTGGAGTTGCAGCTAGCAAGAGATGTTAAGAGTAACAAGAAGGGTTTCTTCAGGTATGTTAGCAACAAGAAGAAAGTCAAGGAAAGTGTGGGCCCCTTAGTGAATGAGGGAGGCAACCTAGTGACAGAGGATGTGGAAAAAGCTAAGGTACTCAATGCTTTTTTTGCCTCTGTCTTGACGAACAAGGTCAGCTCCCAGACTACTGCACTGGGGAGCACAGCATGGGAAGGAGGTGACCAGCCCTCTGTGGAGAAAAGTGGTTCGGGACTATTTAGAAAAGCTGGACAAGCACAAGTCCATGGGGCCAGATGCGTTGCATCCGAGAATGCTAAAGGAATTGGCGGATGTGATTGCAGAGCCATTGGCCATTATCTTTGAAAACTCATGGCGATCGGGGAGGTCCCGGATGACTGGAAAAAGGCTAATGTAGTGCCCATCTTTAAAAACGGGAAGAAGGAGGATCCTGGGAACTACAGGCCAGTCAGCCTCACCTCAGTCCCTGGAAAAATCATGGAGCAGGTCCTCAAGGAATCAATTCTGAAGCACTAAGAGGAGAGGAAAGTGATCAGGAACAGTCAGCATGGATTCACCAAGGGCAAGTCATGCCTGACTAATCTAATTGCCTTCTATGACGAGATAACTGGCTCTGTGGAAGGGAAAGCAGTGGACGTGTTGTTCCTTGACTTTAGCAAAGCTTTTGACACGGTCTCCCACAGTATTCTTGCCAGCAAGTTAAAGAAGTATGGGCTGGATGAATGGACTATAAGGTGGATAGAAAGCTGGCTAGATTGTCGGGCTCAACGGGTAGTGATCAATGGCTCCATGTCTAGTTGGCAGCTGGTATCAAGTGGAGTGCCCCAAGGGTCGGTCCTGGGGCCGGTTTTGTTCAATATCTTCATAAATGATCTGGAGGATGGTGTGGATTACACCCTCAGCAAGTTTGCAGATGACACTAAACTGGGAGGAGAGGTAGATTCGCTGGAGGGTAGGGATAGGATACAGAGGGACTTAGACAAATTGGAGGATTGGGCCAAAAGAAATCTGATGAAGTTCAACAAGGACAAGTGCAGAGTCCTGCACTTAGGATGGAAGAATCCAATGCATTGCTACAGACTAGGGATCGAATGGCTCGGCAGCAGTTCTGCAGAAAAGGACCTAGGGGTTACAGTGAACGAGAAGCTGGATATGAGTCAACAGTGTGCCCTTGTTGCCAAGAAGGCCAATGGCATTTTGGGATGTATAAGTAGGGGCATTGCCAGCAGATCGAGGGACGTGATCGTTCCCCTCTATTCGACATTGGTGAGGCCTCATCTGAAGTACTGTGTCCAGTTTTGGGCCCCACACTACAAGAAGGATGTGGAAAAATTGGAAAGCGTCCAGTGGAGGGCAACCAAAATGATTAGGGGACTGGAACACATGACTTATGAGGAGAGGCTGAGGGAACTGGGGATGTTTAGTCTATGGAAGAGAAGAATGAGCGGGGATTTGATAGCTGCTTTCAACTACCTGAAAGGGGGTTCCAAAGAGGATGGCTCTAGACTGTTCTCAGTGGTAGCAGATGACAGAACAAGGAGTAATGGTCTCAAGTTGCAGTGGGGGAGATTGAGGTTGGATATTAGGAAAAACTTTTTCACTAGGAGGGTGGTGAAACGCTGGAATGGGTTACCTAGGGAGGTGGTGGAATCTCCTTCCTTAGAAGTTTTTAAGGTCAGGCTTGACAAAGCCCTGGCTGGGATGATTTAATTGGGGATCGGTCCTGCTTTGAGCAGGGGGTTGGACTAGATGACCGCCTGAGGTCCCTTCCAACCCTGATATTCTATGATTCTAGACAGCTCCCAAGAGGCCCCACAGCATCTTAGGCAGATGCAGTTCAGTGAAACTAAACTGAAATATTTTGATTTTCGGTCAAACCAACCGGAAATGAAAAATTTAGTGTAGATTGTTCCTGATGGAAAACTGAAAACCGTCAGCAAAATTGAAACTTGTGGAAAATTTCTGGCAAAATATTTTGAGAGAAAATTCCTGATTGTCTGTCACAGAGGTCATGGAGCCTTCCCCACTTGCGTCAAAGAAATTGGAAGAACAAGAGGCAGTTTGCTGTACTAGCCCACACAGTATCAGTATTACAGTGATGTGAAACCATTGTGTATTCTGAGCCTAAATGTTTATTCTTCCTGAGTACAGATAACTCCCTATGAAAAAAATCAATAAGCCACCTAAGCGTAATGCTAAAATATTGATGTCAGCTCATACATACCATGAGCCCTTCCACCTTTCAAAGTTAGTTTGCCAAAATTTGTCAGAAGTTTCAATACCTGTTAAACATTTATGAGTCATCCATCCTCAGGGGATTTCTGGTGTGTTTTTTGCTGTTATTTTTAATGCATGAAGGAAAGGGGAAGAAAGGAAGGGCACACTCAAGAGGTGGTCGTGGTTTAAGATTATTTATTTATTAGGTCTAATATTGCAATGAGAGTTTCAAAAGCGTTTTATATTACGGACGTAGAAGGCCAAGTTGAGCCAGCGGGTTCTTCTGAATTCAGCAGAACTAATTCTATGCTCATTTATGCCCAGGGAACATTACTGATTTGTCCCCATGGAGTCTCAGTTTCAATGTGGTTGCAGATGAGCAGAATTTGGCTCAGAGAGTAAAGTTTGTGCATATCAGAACTTGCTTCTCATCTGTTAGTAACCGGATCCCGGCTGCTTAAAACGTCCATTCTGACAGGGAGCTGTGCCATCTATTGGCACTAAGCAGACTATCTTAAAGATGTACAGCCAGATTTTTAAGAGTATGGCCACTGATATTTGGACCTTCAGTTTTGGTGTCTCGTGTTGGGCAATTAAATGGCTCAAAATAAGTGGCCACTTTAAAAAAAAATGCTATTCGATCTGATGTTTGAGGTGTTGAACGCCAAGAACACCAGTGAGAGCTGCAGGTGCTTGGTACTTCTGATAATAAGATGTTATATATTAATCAATTGATGGACTATTTGAGATTGCTGATAATGTGCCATTGTTAGAAACCACTCTGCTTTCTCTTTCTCTTTGCTTTCTGCTCATCGCATTGCTCTTAGCTATTCCTTGGCATCAATCTCTTTTCCAATAATTTGTTTGAACCAAAACAAAAATTTTGTGGCCTTTTTTGTTTGTTTGTTCCCTGTAAAACTTTTTGGTTGACCCAAAATGCAGTATTTTTGTGTGTGTCGTCCCCCCCCCCCCAATTTACCCACCAAACTGAAAAATCAGTTATTCACAGCTCTACTTCTGGCTTAAGCTAACTGTTTTCACTTTCTTTCCATCAATAAGGAAATTCTGTTTTATGACAGGCACAGGCTGATGACATTGATGCAGATAAGGAAACCAGGCAACGGATGAAGCTAATGGGTTGTGATTAGATGAGTCGAATGGGACTTAATGATTGTAGTATGAACCTATTTGCTTACACAGATTTAAAGTAGCAGATAAAATATTTAAGTGTTAAAACAAACAGAAACCACTTATATATCAGGGGTAATATGTAGCTAAAAGGGTGCGCTACAGACTTTGGACTGAACCTGCTATATAGAAATTGGTCTTCATTCTCAACCTTGCCCTTTCGTCTGGTTGCATGGGAAAAGTTTGAACAACACTTCAGCAAAAGCGGGAGTGCAAAATTCTGGGCCCCATGCACAGAGCAGATGAGTTGCACGCAGACATTTTTCATGGCAATTAGGGGGAACAGAACCCACCTGTCTAGATCTGCTCTGTAGCAACGGCTACAGTCCCAGTGCAAACAGTAGGCCCCCCTGTCCAATTGTACTCCCTTCCTCCAGGGGCAGGGTGGAGAGAGTTGGACGGTAGATCCTGTGAGCACAGCTCTGTGGGCTGCTGGCTCCTTGCATCCTGCCTCCCCATACACACACCCTCCTGCTTTTCCATGGCAGCCTTGGCTCTCTATGCGAAGATCCAGGGGAAAAGCTTTCAGAAAACAAACAACCCCACTGCCGCCAAATGATCTAAAGGGGCCGCATTAAAGCTTCTCAAAGGCCTCTGACTGGCATCATCAATCTTCGTCCAGGGTCGGATTCTGTGAGGTTCTGAGCACTTCCTGCAAGGTGGCGCATGCCTGGCAGGATCGGGCCCCTCTGTGGGATGAATAAAAGTCAGTGAGGCTGTGCAGATGGGCATCACAGTCCATCAGTGTCACCACCCACCGCTCTGAAGAGCAGGACAGTTCCTTTGTTGTGGAGAAAGAACCCCGCAGCCAATCAGCCTTATACCCTCACCAGAAAACAATAGGTAAGGGAAACGTTGACAGAACCTGCCGCTCTCAGCATCTCTTTTGCACACAGCTTCCAACGCAGAACCAGGGTCCCATTTGTCAGCACTGGCATCACTTCAGGAGATCAGAAAGGGTGTGCAGGGCTGGGGGGAAAAAAACCCACTTGTTTTGTCTTGGCACACTGCGATTTCACTCCCATCTACCATTTGCCTGAAGAGCCGGTACCATCAGCTTCTTTTCTCCCGTTTTTAAAAAATCAGTGCAGGTTTCACAGATGCCAGCTCTGATTCAGGAGCTGTTCGAAAGAAGTTGCACACAAAGCCAACGAGCTGGCAGACAATCTGGGCACCGGGCCGTCATGCCCTGGGCATGGCGACATAATGCTGTTTGCAGCTGCTTTATTCCAGAAGAAATTGCATTAAGCCACCGTACACAGAAATTTCTTCCACTGTGGGGTCCAGATGGAGAGGGCACCTGAGCAAGGTTATGGATGCTACTTGTATGACAGCAAAGGCAAATCTCACTTTGGCTTTAGTGACATTTAAGGAGCATTTAAGAGAAAAACTCTTGTTGCAGGAAACAGAATTAACTGATTGTCACAATTTATTTTCTTTTACTGAGGCAACGGCTCCAAGCCAAAGGAGCTGAACGCTGCCTTGGGGTTAAACGCTGCTATTTATTTGTCTTATGGTGATGGCTAAAAGCCTCAGTGGGGATCATGTGCCCATTGTGCTAGGAGCTGTACAAACCCACAGTAAGAGTCACTCCCTTCCCCAAAGAGTTTACTCTCTAAGTAGATGAGACAGACGGATGATGACAGAGGGTGGAAACTGAGGCAGAGAGGGTGAAGTGACTGCCTAAGGTCACACAGCAAGTCAGAAGCAGAGCCAAGAATAGAACCCATGTCTTTTGATTCCCAGTCCAGTCCCTAGCCACTGCACCTCACTGCCTTCCTTTCTCAGTAGCGCCTTTCCCTCCCTGAAAAGGACCAGGCCATATTACTGTCTGTTATACACAGGGTTTCTGGTTTTAGGTTAAAACCCCACCCAAGAAAAAATTAATTGAAACTACATTATAAAACATCCAAGGTATCTAGAAATCACCATTTAGCAGGGTTGAAAATTCTTTGTAAAAGAGGCTAGTATGTCCTACAGATCTCCCCTGCTCACTGAGAATGCATTATTGACAATATGGGGTTTTAGCAGAAGTCAACTTTTGGTATAATTAAAGGAAAGCAATTTTTGCCCAATCCTTCACAATTTTATTTCAAATATACAGAGTAAGATATTTTCTTATGTTTTCAGTAAAAGGCAGGGTGTCAAGTATACAAGATTATGGTGATGGGGGTATATTAAAAACCTGAAAAGCATGTGCAGAGAACAGGCGATAAGGGTGTACAGCAGAGTTGAGGCAGGACAAGCTATGGTTTGCAGTAAGTCTGTACACTGTTCTAGAAGTTATGTCAAGGTTTCTTAACTACAATCATTGCATACGTCCTGCTGCTTTTCTTAGCCAACCACAGGTATATCTACACTGCAATGTAAATCCAGGGTTAATAGACCTTGAATTAGCAAACCTGGGTTTGTTAACCTAGGGCTTGAGTGCTTACACTCATCTGTAACCCCAAGTTAGGAATTGTTGAACTCTGGGTCCCAACCTGGGGCTACAATGCATTACATGGGCCCCAGTCCAATCCCCCATATCCCAGACTTCCTAGCACCCTTCCCAAATGTTGCCACTCTAGTCCTTTGTTTGTGGTGCAGTATTGGGAAACTTGACTGTCCACCAAATGTGACGGTTCAGAGAAAAAAGAACATTGGCCCATGGCATTGTGGGATATTCTTGGAAGACTCCCAGAGCACAAATCCAGTGGGGCTGCATCTACACTTCAAAGCAATAGGGCTTGAACCCTGAGTCCCAGCTGGACTTTGGCTCAAACTCTCCACTCCTAGAGTGGGGTCCTAGAACCCTGGGTCTAAGCCCTGGGTTAGTGCAATTTGGGTATAGATGGAAGAGGGGCTAGGCTTGATCCTGTGTTTGAACCCTGGGCTTCCATTGCCGTGTAGACTTACCCCACATGTCTCTAGCGCTTATTGATTTCTTTACAAATGCAGAGCCACTTTAAAAGTGGTTACACTTAATCACTATCAAACCTTCCAGCTGGTAAGTGCACCCATGCCAGTGTGTGGGCTGCATTCCCAACAATGGGAAATATTACATTTTAGTATATCGGGATATTGGTAATTCCATAACAGGACCTGGGTGCTGTATCCCTGAAATTACTCTCAAATTAGTTTTCAAAAATCCAATGGATGATTTGCAATTTGAGAGAATCCCGGAAGGTATATTGATGGCACTCGATGCCAGGGCACTTTGTTGTGAATGTACTTTATTTAGTAAGATGCTGGGCAAAAATATCTAATCATAACTTTCCGCTGTTCTCACCGCGAGAGAGAACTTGTACTATTTGTATCAACCCAATCCAGCTCAGACTGCAATCAATAGGAGTCTCACCACTAACTTCAGCTGGATTTGGAGCAAGTCTTACATCCTTCCACTTGTCTGGAGGAAATAGCTTGATTAAACTGAGCTATCTCCAGCTGGTTACAGAATTGAATGTTTGGGTCTATTTTGTTGCTGATCCTGCTCAGATTCAAATGATAAGAACATAAGAACGGCCATCGTGGGTCAGACCAAAGGTCCATCTAGCCCAGTTTCCTGTCTTCCGACTGTGGCCAATGCCAGGTGTCCCAGAGGAAATGAACAGAACAGGGAATCCTCAAGTGATCCATCCCCTGTCGCCCATTCCCAGCTTGGCAAACAGAGGCTAGGGACACCATCCCTGCCCATCCTGGCTATTAGCTATTGATCTGATTTAGAGGACATTAATCTGTTTGTAGCCTCTGAGGGGAAAGCAAAGCAGGCCTGCTCAGGCAGTCTGACGTGCTGGGAACTCACAGTGCAGGCAGGGGATGTTCAGCTTGGAATTAGCTCAGGCAGAAGGGAGAGATCTGCATCTCCACTCATCAGAGGTTTAGGAGCTGGAAGCCTGAGTGTGGATGCCCTTGATGGACCATGGAGGGGAAATGCAGGTACAGCTGGCTGGAACTGTGACATGCCGTACATCAAGTTATAAGGCGGGTGGAGAACTTGCTTACGGACTCACTACATGATGTTGGGCAAATCACTACAGGCCAGATTTTTAAAGTGATGTAGGCTCACAAAGGTGCCTAGTGGGATTTTCTAAAGTGCCTCGGTGCCTAACTCAAAATTAATCCCAGACTATCAAAAGTGTCCCCTGATTTCCAGTGCCTCAGTGGTTTGGTTCCTTAGGGCCTATTTTTCAGCAGTAGGGTGCACCTGCAGCTCCCGCTGACCTCAGCTGGCATTCTGGGTGCTCAGCAAATACTTACGATTTTTGTCACTTTCATCTGCAGTCGAATCAGGAAGCAAAGAGGTGCATGAAAACGAAAGAGGAAAGGAAAATAACCAGATTCTTGTAACCCTCAGTAAAAACTTGGGTCAGGATTTTAGGCTTTGGACAAAAATTCTGGGAGTCTTCACTCTTCTACCGATCATTAGAAACAGATGCTGGCCCTGTATCTGTCCATCTCTAGAGGAAAGGCTCCCACACACACATTAAAGTGGAGAGCATTTCCCAAGCTAGGCAGATGGGCTGACAGCCTCATAAGGTTTACACAGATCAGCTATTCTCATGCTCAGTATTTTCTGGTGTCCAAGAACTCTCCCACGCTTTTTTTTTGGTTTGTTTTTTTTGTAACTGGGGTCGGGATGGAGTGATTCTCCCACCAGATAATGGGTATTTTGACTCAGCCTTGCTTCTGCCGGGTGTCTACAGGCACAGATTTCCAGGCCTGCATAATGGTTATGGTGCCACCGATGCGCTTGATTTTATTGTCCGGTGCAGAGGGGTTTGTTTTTTTGTGAGCATTACCACTCTCCTGTGCATGGAAATGTACTGAGGAGATGGAACAGTGCCAAGACACTAACTAACCAGAACACAGGAAATGGCAGGTAAGATAAAAGCACACTTAATCTGGGATGTGATGATAAATACACTGGGCCAAAGGTGAACCTGGTGTAACTCCATTAGCTCTGGTGGAGCGACACCACGGATGAATTAAACCCATTTACTTCGATTGTTCCTGGTCTTGTCTCCCCTGGGCCTCAGCTGGCACAGGTAGAATAGATCAGCATAACAATAACAATATTTGCTTGGTACAACCAGAGATAAGCCAAAGCTAGAACCTCAGTTCTGAACCCCTTTGAATTTGGGGCAAGGAAAGTAAGCAGGGGGTTTGGGAGAGTCCTACTCCTGGATTGCAGTCTGCCCATGCAGTTTTGGTCCTGGGCTGGCTATAAACCGGAAACTATCTATTTCCAGTCCTAGTTGCGGGTGGCTAACTTCTCATGATAATAGCCCAAGAAATTCTGGCACCATCCAGCCTGAACCTCCAGTTCAGCTTCCAGCTCTGAACCTCAGCCAATAGTAAATCTAAATGCAGCAGACATCAGCGTACATCTAGCGTGAATTGAGCTCTTACTGTATTAGAGAAATTCCAAAGTATCTAAGGGGCATGGATACAGATATCAATACATGGGTTATCTAACCAGCCCACTTTGTTAATTCACCTACCAGGAGGTTTAAGGTGGAAGACAAAATTCATATTTTGCTCGAAAAGGCTTCAAACGTGGAGAGCACCTGTGGGGACTCTGCTCCTTACACACCATTCAAGGGGTATAATTTTCACAGTTGGGACGGTAGAGAGTACAGCTGTTGACATTTTTCATCTGACACTTTCAAAATGGACATTTTGCCAGACATGTCCATTTTTGACTGGGTTTTTTGTTGTTGTTTTTTTAGGTTTTGGTAAAAAAAAATTTGAAACCTGAAAATTGACAATTTTCTTTTATAGCAACCAAAAAACTTAAACATCAGCCCAAACCCAAACTGTTTTCAGGTTTCAAAGGTAATTGTTTGGGGAGTGGTTGGGGGTGTTCAGTCGTCCAACAAACACTTTTGAAGAAAAATCTAGACAAAAATGAAAACGTTACTGCTTCTGTCACATTTTCAAGGTAACAAAAGACATTTCCTGACCAGCTCTTGCAAGGAGATCCTGTTTCCATGTTTGCAGGATGTGTTGTGTGGCCTTCCTCAGGATAAGTCCCCATTACGTGTCCCCATGTCAGCTCTCCTCTACAAAAGCAAAATGATAAATGAGGGAATCGCCACATGGTCAGCATTGAACTAAGTGCCATGATGCAGAACATGAATGTTGTACAAGCAGGTAAAGTGGATTTCAAGATAACCACAATAACAAACCATTTCTGGCACCGGAATAACAAAGTTTATTGAGGGCTTAGCTACGATGCTGCTCCTGACTTAGCTACAGGCCCAGCAGGTGTGAATCAGCATCAATGAAGTGACGTCAATTTACGCCAGATCAAGATCTGGCCCCTGATTTGATACTTTTCAAGTCTTTGGAGTATCTGGGATCCTTGAGACACAAGTCCCCCTAATCGTTTGTTACTAGATGCTCAGTCCCAAGCTTGTGTCTTCTTAAAGAATGTTACTATTACATATCTCCTGACAGCATGGGACATTACACTTCAGATGATATTCAATCAGTTCCCATTGAAATGGCACAAATATCACTTATTTGCTATATTAACTTCACCTAATTGAGTCTTTGCCCATGCAGACCAACAGTCATATTAGTGGCCATAAAACTGCGGGCTGTGTTCATTAATTACAGACAATGTCATTTGTTAGGGGCTTCCGAGGAGAAAGTGGTGGGTGTTCATTGAATGCATGACTTCTGTCAACAATGTCAAACCGTGATTTGAGGACTTGGTAACTCAGCCAGAGGTTAGGGACCTATTACAGGAGTGGGTGGGTGAGGTTCTGTGGCCTGCAATGTGCAGGAGGTCAGATTCCATGATCAAGATGGCCTCTTCTGACCTTAGAGTCTATGAGCAGTCCTGCCATATAAGCTCTGACTTTTTCAACTAAACACTTCTCCATTGGAAAATGCTTACTTGTCAGAACCAAAACTTTTTTGGGGAAATATATCAGTTTTGACAAAGATTCTGTTGGAAAAGTTTCTCAGGTCCAGGATGGAATTTCTGGTTGATAGAAAGAACCAACTTCCTTACCCGCGCCCCCAAGCCAATAGACCAATGGTTCTATGGCACTCCCTTAGGATGGGGGAGACCCAGGTTTGAGCCTGCTTTGACTCAAGTAGAGCAGTGACTTGAACCTGGCTCTCCAACATCCTGAGGAGGGGGTGCCCAAACCAGCAGGCTAGAGAGTCAGTCTTTCTCCAGCCCACTGAATATTTAATTATTTACACACATTGGAACAGCTCCGGCAGGAAAGCTTGAGAGAGACTGCTTCTGGGTGGTAGTGAATACCCTAGTCACCAGGCTATTCTGCGTCTTCCTCTCTCATGGATTTTCTGTAAATAGTTTAGAAAGGTCTTGGTTTTGTTCCAATGCATAACAAAAACGTCAACACCTGGAAATTTTTTACCTTTTTTCCCATCTGGCCTGACCCATCACAGTATCTGAGTGCCTTGTGTTGCAGCCAGCCAGCTCAGAACACCCGCACTGCGGTCAATGGACCTGGACCATTTTGATACAAACCAGCAGCTGAAATGTACCTGTAGGAGGAATAATCTGATGAGGCACAGAACCATTTTCCATTCCATTGCATGATCTATTCACTTGCCAACGAGACTATGGTCAGACAAGAGGAGATATTGGCTCATGATGCATCCTCCCCAGGCATAAATTTCCTTCTGACTAAAATTCTGCAAATTGAATAAGCTGGTCTGGAGCACTCTAAATTATTGCTTTGTCAGGTGTCCTCCCATATCCTTCACTAACGAATACCGAGTAAAGGAAAAATACACAAAGTCACTCTGCTTAATTACATGTCACAGCTTGGAAATAGGATGGTTTGGGAATGATGGACTAGATTTACAAAAGCGTGTAAAAAGAAATCAGGAGCTTTAACACCAAAACCATGTACCTATTGCCAGTGCACATGCAGCCATATTAATTTCTGGATTAATATATTGATTGGTTTTATATTAGATCTCAATGACCTGAGTTAAGAGTTCGGCCTCCTAAACAACACCAGTGTCAGGATTATCGGGGTGAAAATCACCGTTAGGAATATCATTAGTTTTGGAGACTCTAGCATCACACAAGGAACAATGGCCACTACAGATGTGCTCACAAGTTCTTAACCATCCTTTTATTAAGAAACTTACTAAGCAGATCCACACTATCAAAAACACTACTACCGTTCAACAGTAAAGAAAGGGGTAAAACAGCACGTCTAGTCTTAATACTGGCATCACTTACATTTCCTGGTAGGGATCTTGAGGTCCCCCAAAGGACACGGGCCACAATCTCCTTCCCCCAAAGTACACGGGCCATGATACAGCCTTTATAGTGCATTACACTGAAGCCCTCTGTACCGTCATGCTGATCCATAATGGTTTCAGCCTCTTTTCTTATCCGTACTTCCCCACCCCAAACTTTTAGGGCACTTTGTTTTTCATTGGCTAAAATTCCTTTGTTCCTCTTACATTCATTAGCATTGATGTCAAGGAGTTGCTATGGTAACTCATGGTCACTGCAGAATTCCTCAAGGTGTTACTCCAGGTCATCTTGCAATATTAACTGATACATTGCGACATATTTTCCAATCTATTGCTGCAGTTTCCAGAACATCAGCACATCTCTTACGGTAATCTTACACTTTAATGGTACTGAGTTCTCTCTTGGTCAACTAGTTTGAGACCTTCTATGGCCAAGCTCATATTTTAAGGACCTAGAGCCTACAGGCCTTCCGTTACAGCTTATCTTACTTATATACCTAATACATACTCATCAGTGATACCTACTTATTAGTCCCATAACCCTGTGGTGTGAGCCTATATACTTTACCACTTAAATCTACAGCTCTAATCTAATCCCCATACATTAATTACCTTATTATATGATTATATCCATATTTAGCTACCACATGTCTAGATAATAGCCTACATCTATCAAACATCTTTCTCTCTGATGTGCTTTGCAAGCTGCGGGACGGATTCTCTTACCATTGTAGGCAAAGCCAAGCCTTCCTCACTGTGGCTGAGCATGAACCAGCCCTTTGAATTTGGGATGTGTTCAGGGTCCTAGGGCATCAGGTCTTGCAGTTGTGGAATTCCAGCTTCTTTTACCTGCTGGATCAAGAGAGGCATCCATTTTTTAATACTTGGAAGCAAATATTTTTTGGTGCGCACTTCAGGTTTGAAAGATCTGCCATAAAGAACTCTTCTGAAAAGGCACTTACGGCGTTTCAAGCTTTTTCCCACTTGACAGACTGGCCTGCAAAGCAGCGTAATCTGAACACGAAGCTCTAGCAGGGGAGCTGTTCAGGCTGCTTGTGCTTATTACGGACGGACGCAGCTCTTTTGAAGTGACACTCATGGAACCAAGCAGGTGCCTGGGGCGGCAAAAACGCTGGAGCCGGCCCTGTCTGTTATCACAGCTGGCATGTAGATTTTGTTCCCCTTCCCTTTGAAATCAAGTCCGACTAGAAAGTATCAGCATTAGCTATCTAAGAGAGTCACTGTAGATACAAGTTTATATTGTGCTCACCACCTTAGTATGTGGGCACATCGCAGAACTTAGAAAGCAAACATAATACTGTTACTACAATAATGAGTTAAATCAGCCCTAAGGTTTCACCGCAAAAAATAAACTCTCCCTCCCAGAAGAATGCAGGCTGAAATCAAGGAAGAGGTGCATTAAATTATATTAACTGAAAACTTCTTACATCGCAGTCTCAGAGGCACCAACCTCTAGCTCTGATCCACCTACGGGGCAAGTTACAAGGAGTAGAGCAGCGGTTCTCAAACTGTGGGTCAGGAACCCATTTTAATGGGCTCACCAGGGCTGGCTTAGACTTGCTGAGGCCTAGGGTCGGAGCTGAAGCCCGAGACCCACCACTCGGGGCCAGAGCCGAAGCCTAAGACCCACTGCCTGGGGCTGAAGCCTGAGGCCTTCAGCCCTGAGCAGCGGGACTCAGGTTACAGGCTCCCTGCTGGGGCTGAAGCCCTTGGGCTTCGTTTTTGGCTTCCCCATCTGTGGTGGTGGGGCTTTGGCTTTGGCCACTCCACTCGGGGTGGCGGGGATTGGGCTCTGGCTCAGGCATCGGTCCTCCCTTCTGGGGTCATGTAGTAATTTTTGTTGTCAGAAGTGGGGTTGCAGTGCAATGAAGTTTGAGAACCCCTGGGGTAGAGGATTGATTCTTCTCTCATTGGTATAAATCAAGAGTAATAGCCAGACTGATCTAAATGAGATTAGAATCAGCTCGCAGGACTCTTGTCTCAGAATAACAATTCCCAGCCTCATTGGTATCTATTCCCTATGCAGTTGAGCCCCAGGGACCGTCAGAAATAGCCATTGATGGACCTATCCTCCATGAATTTATCTAGTTCTTTTTTGAACCCTATTATAGTGTTGGCCTTCACAACATAGAATCATAGAATATCAGGGTTGGAAGGGACCTCAGGAGGTCATCTAGTCCAACCCCCTGCTCAAAGCAGGACCAATCCCCAATTAAAACATCCTCTGGCAAGGAGTTCCACAGGTTGACCGTGCGTCGTTTGAAGAAATACTTCCTTTTGTTTGTTTTAAACCTGCTGCCTATTAAATGGTAAATAGTCTTTGCTAAGTGCATCTCTGGGACACTTCCAACTTCTTCCTGTTGCACCTTAAGGAGGTTGTTTTTTTGTTAATACATATCAATATCTCATACCAGAGAATGTCTCCTAAGATTCACAAAGGATGAAATGTAGCCCTGTGCAGATAGCCAGGGCAAAATCCATGAACTGTAGTTATAGACCTTGTGCTGGCCTTATGTAAAGTAATCGATTGCACCCAACATGAGCTGTCTCAGCAGACTCGTGGGACCAGATTCCGTCTGGTTTTAGACCAGCTCCCACCACTCCCGAACCTGCTGGAGGGCCCTCAAACGGAAAGTGTGGAGAGGAGGAAGGCTGTGGTATTGCAAAGGTGTCACAACCTCCTGAGCACAAGGCTTTGCTGCCCATGGAGCAGGAAGGAACTTGTACAGACCTCAGAATTTGGCCCACCTGTCCCTTAAAGGCATTTGATGGTGTTATGTAGTTTTTTCCTGTTTACTGCTTCATTTATTCCTATCCGTAGTTGTGTGGGTGGGTTAGACAATAAAATATTCAAGAGTCTCCCTAGATTCATAGGTTTTAGGGGCAGAAGAAACCATTAGATCATCTGGAGTCTGACCACCTGTCTAATGCAGACTGATGTAGGTGAATACACAGGGCAGATGTAATTCAGTGTGAGCTTTAACTGAGATACAACTGGAGTTAAGAACAATCTGGTTAATTCTGTAGTCTAGAAGAAGTTTCATTTCCTTTCATTACTCATCACTGCCATCATGTCTTTGCCTTTTTCGCTTCCACTTTCTTAACCTCGATACCGATAGCAAGGAGTATCTGACGGCACCGTTCAGATCTGGAGGGGACCCTGGCATCCAGGCAAGGTGATCTTTTAAAACAAGTCTGTACTTTTGCAGCAAAAGAGCCCGCGTCTGTAATATGCAAAATCTATTACACTCTGCTGAGCATTTTTCAGTGCACAGGTATCAGCGACAGTGGTGAATCATAAGTACCAATTTGAGACTGGGAGGAAAATACAGTGCAACAAATGGCTCTATTAATTTGATTACATCTGTTTCCCTTGCTCTTGCTCTGTCATTTTGCAACTGACAGTGGGTTTATGAGTGGCTACTAGAGCTGAAAAGTGAGAGCGAGAAAGATAGCAAAAGCTGTAGCTAGCAGAAGACAGTGTGGCCTAGTGGATAGGGCACGGGGGTTAAAACTCCAGAGACCAGGGTTTTACTTGGCTGTACCACTGTGTGGCCTTGAGCAAGTCACTGCACGTCTCTGAGCTTGTTTCCCTCTCCACTTTCTGTCCTTCCTATTTAGATTGTCAGAGCAGAGACTCTCTCACTGTGCTGTAAAGCTCCTAGCACAATGGGACTTAGTTATCACTCCAGTAGCACCTATCTCAAGGCAGCAAGATGTCCACTGCACAGGGTAAGACTGAGGGGTTTCCGTTAGCTGTGATACTGAAGAAGAAATCAGAGTATGGGGAATATGGCCTTCCCACCGGATGAAAAAACCCATGGCTGTTGCTTTTTAGTCAGTGGGTGATAGTGGAGTGGAAGCCAGCAACTTCCAAAGAGGTCTGTGGTGCTGTGCAAGAGAGAGAAGGGAAAGAACCCATCCCAGGGAGAGGTGTGCACAGAGTGTATATGCTGGCACTGAGTGGGGCGAAGGTATGCGGCCTTGTATCATTTAAAGTCTGCTTAGCCAGACAATTCAGAAGCTCTGCCGATGGGCTGTGTGAACGCTGCTGACCATAAATGATGGCCATGAATCCAGCAGGGTCTCATCTCTTGAAGGTGGAGGATTTAAATCTGGGGGAAATTGGGTTATTTCTTGAGTCATTCAGAGTGTTAAAATCCCAATCTTGCCAACCGTTACTCCCAGGATCAGTAATTCCATGGAACTACGTGGCCCATAGCGTGGCAGGGAATTTTAAGCTAAAGACGACTAGTGCGGACAAAGCCAAGGAGCCTGAGAGCAGCCACAGCGTCCGCTCTGCTATTTATCAGAGATGGGCCAGAATCAAAACCTCCGATCCAAACATCCTTGACATTTGGGAGGAGTATAATGTCCAGATCCATATTTTGCAGTTTGTAGCATCGGAGCTGGAGCTAGGGGCATCCACTGGCTTGAAGTGGTTTCTGTTATTAAATGGGTTTACAGTTTAGTTCAATGGCTTTCAGCACCCCCACTATAGAAATTGTTCCTGCACCGATAGTTAGGGCTAAGATTTAGTCACGGATATTTTTAGTGAAAGTCATGGACAGGTCATGGGCAGTAAACAAAAATTCACAGCCCCGTGACCTGACCATGACTTGTACTATAAATACCTCTGACTAAATCTTAGGTGCTCTGGGAGCATTGCTGGTGCTCTGGAGGGGGTCTGCAGGGTGCGGGGGAACTACTGGTGCTCTGGGGGTGGGGACAGGACCACCGTTGCTGCTCGGGGGGGAGGGCACGGCCCAGAACTGCTGCTACTGCTTGTGGGGGTGGCGCAGCCCAGGACCACCGCCGCTGCTGCTCAGCGGGGGGGGAGAGCGGAGGTTCGGGACCGCCCCAGGAGTGGTCGGGGTGGCTGACACCGGGGCAACCCTGGGGTCAGCCGCACCAGCCACTGCAGAAGTCACAGAATCCGTGACCTCTGTGACAGATTGGCAGCCTTACCTATGGTTTCTAGTATACGGGCTATACAGCTCCAGCTATAGATACACTCATGTGCACAAAGACCTGGCCAAACTGATCCCTACGGAATCTCCATCTCGGTCAATAGACTTACTGTAAGGATCGATCTGGGCCTTGCTCTATATACAGTGCAATGTCCTAAGAGGTGAATTAAGACTGAAAACGAAACTGTTCACCTTATATCACCTAGCCTCCGGATGAATTCTAGCCCCAGAATACAGGAATATTCATCCTCTGTTGCACCTGCTTAATTTGAATGGGCATTGGCCATGCTCTTCAATTAAACATGTCGGAAAGAAAAACATAGTGGCAATTTTGAAAGATTTCTCCAGCAGAGGAGAATCCAAGGAAAGAGATTACATCTGATGTTTGGAAAGGCTCATAAATAAATCACTGACCTCAGAGTCCTGGATCAAAAGGCTTAAAGGCTCAGAATAATATCTGGTAAGAGCGAAGAGAGAAAGCTTTCACCTGTAGTGACTTTTCAGGGACAGATGAAGAGATACAGAGGATTAAGGGTTATGAGATTACAAAGGGAAAAAGAAAGAAAACACGGATACCATAGAGCATTATCCATCTCTTAGCAACAAGGCTGGGTTAAGATGGGGATATTCATATGACACAGAAAAGAGCCAGGGAGAAATGTGACCTGAGGAAATGAAGGGGAAATGAGTGCGTATGGATATGACTGACCAAGACACTTCGGGTGAATGAGTTAGAGAATGCAGATAATCCATTCTAACAAAAAGGCAGACTTCTTCAAATGGCCTTTCAATGTGCCACTTTTTGCACAGCTCTGACTGCAAAGGGGAATGGAAATGTAACAGTGTTAGGGAAAATGCATAGTTTAAAAATGATATAAGTGGATGGGTAGGTTGCCGTCCTTTTTTAAAAAAAGAAAAGGAGTACTTGTGGCACCTTAGAGACTAACCAATTTATTTGAGCATAAGCTTTCGTGAGCTACAGCTCACTTCATCGGATGCATGAGCTGTAGCTCACGAAAGCTTATGCTCAAATAAATTGGTTAGTCTCTAAGGTGCCACAAGTACTCCTTTTCTTTTTGCGAATACAGACTAACACGGCTGTTACTCTGAAACCTTCCTTTTTTAGTGATATTTTTGCTGCGTTAGCTGTTGGAAATTAGAACCAAACCCAAAGCACTACAAATTCACAGGACGTATCTAGCCTTTTGGAAAACTGAATTCGCTCAGATGTGGATCAATCTGATGTTTAGGGCGATATAATAACGAAGACATCTGCAGCACTTCCACTCCTGGGGTGACATGCTCTAGCCAGGACAATCTAAGTTAATGGGACTATTCATTCACATGAGTAAAATTAAGCATGCGCCGAGTGTATGGAATCTGGGCCTAATTTAGAATGAAATCCTCTTGAGCCAACACCACCCTTCCTCTATGTTCTGCGGGGCTGGGGGAAACAATGACGACTGTCAGGTGGCTAAAGAAGCTGGTGAAGGTATGTTTTCAATATGAATTCTGATAGGTTTTTCCAGATCTATTGGGTTGAAATGAAGGAGTGAATAAGCAATAGTGATTAAGGAAATTAGGTTGCGTTTGACAGTAGAGGGGAAAGGAACAAACTGGAAATATCGTCCTGATTCTTCTCTCACTTATGTCCATGCAAATCCAGAGACCTCAGTGGAATCGCTCCTGATTAAGATGCTAATTCAGGAAAGCACTTGGGCCTGTGCTTAATTTTAAGCACATACTTAAGGTGAAATCGGGTCCCCCTGAAGTCAATGGCAAAATTTCACCCTTGATGTTAAGCACCTCTTCAGTGCCTTCCTCTGCTGGAGCCTTATACTGGTGTCAGTGAGAGGAGACCCAGGCCTGTCGTTAACAGAGACTGGGAATCAGGAGTTGTGGGTTGTAGACCTGACTCCACCTCTGACATGCTGTGTGAGTTTGGCTGTGCCGCAAGTACGGTCGTACGGTCTGTTATGCCGTACCAGTAAGAAATGTATAGCTGGTACGGCATACCGGAAAGACACAGGAGGAGCCTGCCCCCAGCCCCAACCCCTGCCCTTCCACGGAGCTGCATCTCCTGAGTCCTCCTGTCTGGGGTCTGTACAGAAGTCTCTGGCGCAGTGGGAAGAGGACAGAGCCCCTCCCATGTAACGTGGGATGTGTGTGGATCATGGCGAGGGGACGGGGAAAGCATGGGGTCCCCAGGCTGGGGATGGGGCGGGGAGGAGTCACATGTGGGGTCACGTGGGGAGGTCACGTGCTCCTCCCCCTTTGTGTCCCTCCCATGTGTGCAGCGTACCGGCAAGAAATTATTTCTACTTGCACCACTGGAGCTTGGGTAAGTCTTACTCAGTCGCTCTGTGCGTCACTTGTCCCCTCTATAAAATGGGAATAACTGTAGTGTATGGGAAGAGGGTAGCATCCCTCTACATAGTTTGAGAGTCCTCTAGCAGCACTGGGTTTGAGAAAGCACCCAGTAACCAGTTGGAGCGGCAGTATTTTTGTAGCTACGTCTGGCACGTTTGTGCATATCTAGTACTGTAAATACAGTTATTTGAGACCTAACTGTACCTGTGTGCTTTGTTCATATTCTTTTTGTTATGTAAAGAGCAAAAGACAAAGGAATGTTACAAAGCTTAATAAACTGCTGCTGCTTGAAACACTTTGAAGTGGTCAGTTGGAAGGTGCAAAAAGGTGATGACTGTATTCCACAAATATTGCATGAGTTAATTTTTCTCTATCAAATTCTATGCACATTTTTTGGTTGCACAAAGAAAACTAATGCTACATTTGCAAAAGAAATTGGCCCTTTGTCCCAATTCATCCCTTATTTTCTCCTTTCGTGTATACTTTAGCAAGCCTCACATTACCCGGCAATTCAATGTCTCTTTGTTTAGCAAGTGATCTGCATTGATGAATATTCATGATGTGAGTTAAACAGGAAAAGTGCACTGTGCCTGTATTTTGTTGTACATTTCATGGAGGTAGGAGGGACACAGGACATGGCCTGTTTTCACCTTCATTTGCATTTATGTGGGTTAGTCTTCACTAGTGGAGCAGGTTTGCTAACATTTGTTTTGCTTTCACAAAGCGTAGGGATCGCAAAGAACTGAGAAGGCAAATGGGGTGGAAAGTTTCTAGTTAGCGCATTGCCTGGCCCTAAGCATTCCAAAAATCATAAGCCAGTCCCTCAGAAATCTTGAGATTGGCTTCAAAATCACAAAAAAATGTTAAAGATGATAAATGGTGCGTTCCTTTTACATGTCTTCTGGCTTTCAAGTAGAGCAGGCTGGAAAAAATTTCAATGCAACATTTTTCATCAGAACACGTCAGTTCTTCGAAAGTGAAAAGTTTCATGGGGACATGTCGATTTTGATGAAGTTTTGACAGACAGCAGATTCCGTGGCAGCGTCTCCAGTGTTGGCCACCTGTGCTCTGTGCTTCCAGTGTGGGTGGCCCTGGGTTAGCCCTGCTATCCAGAAGGCTAATTAATAAAACATCTAACTCAAAAGTGGGGTTGAGGCACATCGCTACCACCTGCCCTTAGCGTGAGGAAGTCTTTTCTCTGCCTCCTGTCAGTCAGTTCCCCAACACCTCCAATCCGTGGCAACACAAGCACTGCTTTCCAGGCCTCCACAGGCCCTGCTCGCTCATTACAGGTTAACGATAGGCACACTGTAACCCCCAAGTCCTCCACACATGCCCCTGGAATGCCCAGCCCCTAATCCACTGGACACTCTCAAAATTCCCAGCTTGTTCATTCCCGAAGGAACAGTATACCACAGCTTTTCCATTACACCATAAAACAAACACACCACACTTAGATTTGTTTATAGAGAAAACACGTATACGTTTATTGAACAAAGGACAGAGATTCAAATGAGAACAAGCAGAAATAGTGGAAACAAAGGATTACATATTGTGACAGGGTCGGGCCAGATGGCTACAGGAGAGTAATTTTTTTTTTTAAGCAGGAGAAAATTTATTTGCATAACACACTTACAAAAAATCACCAAAAAAGATAAAACAAAACTATGCAACAAAACAAAAGCAAATGCAATGTATAACACAGCAGCCTTCAGGGGAGAGAAGTGTTAGGCTTGCCTGGGCCCAGAGCCAGGGGGCTTCCTCGACACTCATGGTCTTCCACCCTCCTGAGTTACCTGGTGGCCTAGAGCGGGGGGGCTTCCTCGACACTCATGGTCTTCCACCCCCTCGAGTTACCTAGTGCCATGCCCAGTGTCACCAACTATTCCTCTCCTGAGAGAGCCCAACAAGATGGGCAAGGCTGCGGTGTGGGCAGTTTTGGGGGGGGACGTGCACCCCCGTGTGAAAGGACCCCTCCTAGGCTGGGGCTGGGGTCTCTCGCTCTTCCCCCTCAATCAAAGGGTCAGACGGAGGGAACCGGACGGGGTCACTGAGCAGAGAACCTCGGACAGCACCCACTGCTCCTCGAAGGCGTCAAGGGAGTCGGTGGACGCCACCCAGAGGAACTCCGCCCGGATACATGAATGTACTGAGGATCAGAAAACGGCCCTACAGTCGCAGAAAGCTTCATTAGCCAACCTTCTCTCTCTGGTTTTATAGATGGCTGTTTTAGCTAGGGCTAGGAGGAGGTTAACCAGGAGATCCCGCGACTTTGTGGGGCCACGGATGGGGAGTGTGTAAATGAAAAGGTGAGGGGAAAAGTGCAGCCAAAAGCGTAATAAAATATTCGTGAGGAGCCAGAACAGGGGCTGCAGCCTGGCACACTCTAAATATACGTGTGCCAGGGTTTCCCTCACGTTGCAAAAAGGGCAAGTATCTGGGATGGGGGTGAACCACGTCAAAAACACACCCGTGCTCACAGCTCCGTGAAGGAGCCGCCAACTGATGTCCCCGACGGGCCTCCGGATCAAGGTGGAATACAGGCTGGCCCACCGGGGCTGCTCACCCTCCAAAGGTGGCAGGAGGTCCCGCAACTTTGTATCAGGGTGGGACACCAGGGGGAGGGCGTGAAGGGTGTGAAGCGTGAGTGTGTATAGATGTTTCCTTGGCGCGGTTTGGAAGCTGACTGGCTGCAGTTCATGCAGCTGGATCGCAGTGAAAGGATGAGGGGTTTGTTGGGATCTACGGGGTAGGGGCCCAATTGAAAGGTCCGGTGAGCCTAGAGTAGAGGGTGGGCGGGGTGTGCCCTCGCGCAGGGCTCGGTTAAGATAAGCCCAAGCAGCGGGCGTCAAAGTGGCCTTCACCTCCTGAAGTACGCGCCAGGGGGTATGAGGTCTGGAGAGCCCCATGCGCCGAGCGAGCGTCAGGGGATCCAGCCAGTCTCCCCGGTCGTAGTCCAGGAGGTCTCCGACTCTCGTGACTTCCGACCAAACTCTGGTGCACCGAGGGGGACTCCGCCACCTGCACACAGAGCTGGGGGTTGTGTAGCAGGGGTTCCGCGAGGAGATCTGCTCCCACAGTGGCCGCCGCAGACCTGGTCATTGAAAACAGTTTCCAGGTCCGGAGGAGGTCCTGGTAGAAGACCGGCAGCTCAGAGAGGTCTCACGGAAAACCTCTCGGACAGAGATAAAAGAGCTGCCGGTCGTATCAGAGCCCTTGGAAGCGGCGCAGGAAGGCGTGCGCCAGTCTGCTCCACGTCGAACTACCTGCACTATAGAGGAGTCTCTGCAGGGCCTGGAGGCGGAAGACACAGACCTGAGTGTGCAGACACTTCAGGCCCTGCCCTCCTTCCTTCAGGGGTAGATGAAGAACCCCAACAGGGGCCCAGTGTATTTCTGACCAAAAGAACCCCAGAATCGATGTCCGGAGGTTGGTCAGGAAACCCGGGGCTGGGACCAGGGTGTTGAGCCGGTACCAGAGCGTGGACAGGACTAGTTGGTTAAGCACCAGCGCTCTCCCTCGGAGGGAGAGACATCGGAGTAGCCTCGTCCGTTTCCGGAGCCGCTCTATCACCCTGCCATCTAAATTTTGCCAATTCTCCGGCGGAGAAGGGTGCGTGGCAGAAAGGTAAACACCTAGGTAGAGCAGAGGACCTGCGCTCCACCGAATGGTCTAAAGCGCGGGTGGGAGGGAGCTCACCTGCCGCCAGTCCCCCACTGCCAAGCCAGAGCTCTTGACCCAGTTGACTCAGGCGGAGCAGGCTGCCGAATAGATGGCCTGGCAAGCCTCCACCCGCACCAAGTCGCCCGGGTCCTGGACCATGAGGAGCACGTCATCGGCGTATGCCGACAGGACCAGCTGCAGATCCGGCTCCCGCAGCACCAACCCTGTCAACCTCCTTCGGAGGAGACAGAGGAAGGGCTCGATCGCCAGAGAGTACAGCTGGCCCGAGAGTGGGCACCCCTGCCGTACTCCTCGCCCGAAGCTGACCGGTTCGGTCAGGGCCCAATTGAGCCTAACCAGACACTCCGCGGAAGCGTACAGCACCCGGAGAAAACTCACAAACTGAGGTCCGAATCCAAACGCCTGCAGAGTGCCCAGGAGGTACCCATGGTCCACTCTATCGAACGCCTTCTCCTGATCGAGAGACAGGAGGGCGAACGACAGACCGTCTCTACGCCTGAGTTCCAAAAGGTCTCGGACTAGAAATAGGTTGTCAAAAATGCTGCGGCCCGGGACAGTGTAGGTCTGGTCTGGGTGGATCACGTCCGCCATCACGGACCCTAGCCGCAGTGAGATTGCTTTCGCTACGATTTTGTAGTCCGTGCTAAGGAGCGAGACGGGACGCTAATTTCGTAAATTGCGGAGGTCCCCCTTCTTCGGCAACAACCGCTCGCCTGCACGAAAGAGGGAGGACCTCGCCCTGCAAAGACTCAGCCCAGACAGTGGCTAGGTCTGGGCCAAGGATGTCCCAGAACGCGCGGTAGAACTCCACGGTCAGCCCGTCCATGCCAGGAGATTTATTGGTGGGCATGCGACGGAGGGCTTCCGAGAACTTGGCCAGGGTGAGAGGCAGCTCTAATCGGTCTCGGTCGCCCACGCTGACCGTGGGGAGTTCCTCCCAGAGCACCCTGCAAGCGCCAGGATCAGTCGGATCAGGGGAGAAAAGTCTTGTGTAGAAGTCACGGGCCCTCCCACACATCTCCACCGGATCTTGAGGGGGGTGCCATCTTCTGCTAGAAGGCAGGTGACGTGTTTCTTGGCCCCCCTTGTTTTCTCCAGGGCGTAGAAGAAACGGGAGCCGCAATCCATCTCCCGAAGGAGATGGATGCGAGATTGAACAAAGGCACCTCGGGCGCGATGGTCCTCGAGGGCCCGGAGCTCCTCCCGCTTCTCCCGGCATGCTCCGCAGAGGAACGGGTCCTCGGGGCTGGCGGCCAGATGCCTCTCCATCTCTAAGACCTCCCGTTCCAACTGCCCTATCGCTGCATTTCTCCGTCGGCTGGTGCCCCGGGTGTAGTCACGGCAGAAGAGTTTGGCGCGCACCTTCCCCAGGCCCCACCATTGCCACGCCGAGGGAAAGGCACACCACTGCCCTCGCCAGGCCAGCCAGAATTCCCGGAAGGACATCACGAAGCCCTCATCCTCCAACAGGCTGTTGTTAAAATGCCAGTAGGCCGGCCCCGGCCTCTCCGCACAGAGGGAGGCTGTCATGGTGGCTAGATGATGGTCAGAAAATGGGGCCAGCCGAATGCTGGAGGAGTGGGCTCGTGAGAGATGGAAGCGTGATAAATAAATGCGGTCCAACTGGGAGTGGCTCGACCGATGGGCTTCCACCCGGACAAAGGTAAATGTGGAAGTGTCATCTGGGTGGTTTTCACGCCAGACGTCCACTAGGGAGTGATGTTCGACTATTCCTCAGAGAATGTTCGCGGCGTCCGGGCTCAGCTCGGCCCCTGAGTGGTCCTGCTCCTCGAGGGTGGTGTTAATGTCCCCTCCCAGGACTAGGCACTCGTGAGAATCTAGGGTGACAAGGAAGTCGGACACCCACTGATAGAATTGCGACCGCTTCGGGCTCGTTGTCGGGGCATAGATGTTAACAAGGTTGACCACGAGCCCCTCCATACAGACTCGGAGATGCAGCAGGTGGCCCGGCACGGCCTCAGTGACCCCTAGCACCTCGGGCCGTAGGTTGGGGGAGAACAGGGTCGCCACTCCAGCTTGTCGAATCGTGAAGTGGCTAAAGTAGACCCTGTCCCCCCACTCCAGCCGCCAGCTGTCCTCGGCGGTCGGATCCGTATGGGTCTCCTGCAGGAAAACCACAAAGTACCCCCCCTCCCGAAGGTAAGAGAGCACCTGGGACCTGCGGAGAGCCATCCTACAGCCCCTCGTGTTCAAAGTTGCGATAATGAGAGGCGTCACGCAGAGGGCTGGGGGGGTGGGGTTTCCCTGTTGGCGGGGGTGTTCGCGGCCCCCAGCGGGTCACACAACGTTCCATGACCCATCCCATAAGTCAGTAAATCATCACGGCAGCTGTGGGCCCGCCCGTAGGCCGCGGCACCGTGCCTTCCTTTCCCTCTACCCTCCTTTATAAGGGTCCTTGTGGCCTGGAGGATTTGATCTAAGTCCCCCCATAGCTGGAGAGCTAGCTGTACCCTGTTGCGGGAGCCACGGATGTCTTCTAAAAACTCCCGCAATGCTTTCCGCAGCTCATGGGGGGGTGGGGCTGCGATTTCCCGGTTATTCCCTGGTGGGGCCCTTGGTGCAGCCTCGTGGTCCGCTGAGGTGGGCAGGCAGGGTGCGGACCACCGACAGGGCGTCTGACAGGCTAAAGTTATTAGGTCCATCTCAAGCCTTGGGGTAGAAGGGGATGGCGGAGGGAAAACTGCAGCTTCTAATAGGTCGCGGCAGGAAAATGCAAAGGCTGCTCCTTGGGGGGGATCCGCAAAAAACGGGAAAGAAATAACCCCGGGGTGGCAATAGCATTGCAGGAGGAGGCGGATTGGGCAGGGACAGGGGTGGGGGCGGGGGCAGAGGCGAGGCTCTGGGCTTCGGGAGGCAAGCAGCTGAGAGGTGGCGCCTCCCGAGCAGATTCGAGGGTTAAGGGGGGGGAGGGGGGCTCCCAGTGATGCTAGGCGCAGGCTCTGTGGTGGATTTGGCAGCCACGGCATTAGGTGGTGGACCACCTTCTCTAGGGTGCCCGCCCGGGAAGGCGGTTAGGGGGAGGGAGCATGGGGAAAAGGGGACTGGGGTGAGGTTGCCCAGATTGAGGCCAGCCGGCAGTAGGTCATCCTCTCCCTGGGTGACCGGGGTCAAACCTAGGGCCTCGATCTCCTCATACATGGAGGACAGGTTGTCTTCTGCCACCCTGGGGGTCTCCCCTCTGGCGCCTGCTTCGATGATCGCTTCGGGGTTCGCGGGGGGTTCGGG